>NC_057803.1:34420528-34730135 GCF_018294505.1 Triticum aestivum
GTCGCCGACGGTGGTGGGGCGGTGGCGTGGGGATCGCTGGAGAAAAAGCTCGGCATGGGGGGGGGGATACAAGGATGGCCGGGGCGGCGGTGGACCGGTGGTGGGGAGTGTTTTCGGGGCGAGTGGGGCGGCGCACCGCCGGCCGCAGGCGGCAGGGGCCGCTGTTTGGTCGGTGGTGGCTGGCGGCTAAGGGGGTGGAGGTGGAAGATGAACTGCAGGCCCTTGATTTCGTATCCAATAGCTGCAAAATTGACTGACCAGAGATGAAGAAGTCAGTCGACTGACTTGTAGCCTCACCTCTAGTGCGTTTAGTTTTGACAACAAAATTCAGTTTCGACAGTTAAGTTCAGTTTCGACAGTTAAATTCAGTTTTGACAGTTAAGTTCAGAGATGAGCGGCTGATGTATACATCTAGCACTTTGTGGTTATGTGTTTCACGTCATCTATTGGAGATGCTATTAGAATTCCACTCAGGTTAACATTGTCTCTCTTGTCCTGCTTCAGCCTCGGCGTCGTACAACTCACCGGAGCTGCTCCAACGACGAAACCCTCCATCACAGTGGAGCGGTACCTCGGGCTCCACCTCCAGACGCCTAAGATCTTCTCCCCCTCCTCCGACAGTCAAGTCAGCCGGAGCATCCTCACCGGCCAGCCCAATCACGCTGAGATCGACATGGCTTCGCCAAAGAGGTTGTACACTTCTTGTGGTTTGACTTAATCTCAACATGCTTCTTTGCATCATATGATCTTCCAATTATTGTGAACCAAACACCCAGATTGGCAGAAAACCTGTGTTTTTAGATTCTCTGTTTTGCACATGCATTCCTATCCTATTCCTGTCTATTTCCTATCCCTGTATTGTTAGAATCCTCAAATCCAAATAAGCCCTTACACAATTACTTCTGTTACAGATATGTGTCAAAGAAAACCTTGTGTGGTTTGTCCTGCTCCTGCGGTGCTGTGTTCCACCCCAGCTCAGCTGCTCCAACAATGGAAGGGTTCACCACAGCAGGGATCCGCTCTCTAGACTGTCTTTCGCCGCATCAGATCTTCTTCCCCGCCGCCGGCAGCCACGACAACTGCATTACCATCATCAACTGAGCAGATGACCTTGAGAACTACACGGGTCCGCAAGAGAGGTCGCACCCTTCCATTTCTACTTACGTTATGCATCGCTTAATATGATGACATGCTACTTTATCGTCGTGTTCACCTATTAGACTCTGACTCAGGTCCAAACTTATGCTGAAAGTTGAGTTTTTAAATGGTTGTGGGGTACATATTGGGGCAGCAATCAGTACTATCTGTCTACTATCTGGTTAATCTCGGGTGTCTACTATGAGTTTCATGTTGGGTGCAAACAAACATTAAAGGAGCCATTAATAGTATTTTTTAACTAAAGCTATTATCTGCCTGCTATCATTTGTTTTGGGTCTATCCATAGTTTGCTACCATCACTCTAGATTTGTGCATGCACTCCTTACATAACCTCACTATGTTTTATTCCTATGCATGTCAGTAATTGTTTACAATAGAACTGAACATGCAGAGCAAAAGAGACGAGCCTTGCGTGGCAATAAAATTTCATGCAGACGTCGCTCCATGGTGGGCGCAAAGGCAGCCCCCCTCCACCCATTTCGGATCGTAATCAAGAGGAAGATAACTGTTTTGAGGGGGATTCAGAAGCAGAAGACCACTCCTATTTACCCCATGAGGTCTTCGCTCTAACTTGGCATGCTGATGTTGGTAATATTATGCATATGGTGCCTTGCATTGCTTACTATATACATCAAAGATGTCATCTGCTTAGTTTAGACGTGCTTTGTGTCAATGCCATCTATTTAGTTTCTTTATCGTATATGTGAATCATGCAATGCCATCTTGTTTAGCCAAGCATCATATATGTGAATTTTGCAATGCCACCCTGGTTAGCCAGTCATCTTATATGTGAACTATATCATGACATCATTTTTTTATTACGTGTTAAATTTGTCAACAATTTTAGTACATTCAATTACTCTTCCTATGCATCAGCCATTCGACACGGTCATGGAAAAATCTGGAGTGGAAACAAGGTCTTCAGAGCAGACAATGCTATCTGACGAAGCGCATGTCTTGTTGGTTACAGATAGCTCCTCAGAGGAGGATTCAGAGACAGATGACCAGTCCTATCCCCCCCCTGAGGTGCATTCTCTAACTTGGAAGGGTTATGATGCTCATATTGTGCGTATGGTATATTGCATTGCTATGTCATTTGCTTAGTTTAAACATGCTTTGTGTGAATGCCACATGTTTAGTGTCTAATTACCATATATGTGAATTATGCAATGCCATCTTGTTGCAAGACATTATATATGTGAATTATGCAATGCTATCTTGTTGCAAGGCATTATATATGTGAATTATGCAATGCCATGCTGTTTAGCCAAGCGTCATATATGTGAATTATATCATGCCGTCCTTTTTTGTATTTCTCATTGCTTTTGTGGACAATGTTGTATATTCAATTGCTCTTCATGTGCATCAGCCATTTGAATTGGTGATGGAGAAATCTGGAGTGAAAACAAGGTCTTCAGAGCAGACAATGCTACCTGGTGAAGCAGATATCTTGCTGGTTACAGATAGCTATTCAGAGGAGGATTTAGAGGCAGATGACCAGTCCTATTATCCCCCCTGAGGTGTATGCTCAAACTTGGCAGGGTTATATTACTCATATCATGCATATGTTGTATTGCAATGCTTAGTTTTTACATCATATACATGATATTGAATGCCATCTCCTTAGTTGGCACATGATATATGCGATTGCCCTCTGCTCACTTCCTTAGTATATAAATCATATATTTGAATTATATCGTGCCATGATGTTTACATAGACAGCATGTATCTGAATTATGGCATGCCAACCCATTTTCTAAACACATAATATAGTTATATCATCTCATCTTGTTCACATAGTCATCATATTTTGAATTATGTCATTCTATCCGTGAATTATATCATGCCATCATGTTTCCATCGACGGCATTTTGATTTATGGCATGCCAATGACCTTAATAGACACATCATATAGTTATATCATGCCATCCTGTTTAGATAATCATCATATTTTGAAGTATGTCATTCTATCCTGTTTAGTTAGCCATCATACATGTAAAATTGTGTCATGCTATCCTGTTTAATTAGCCATCATATATGTGAAATTATGTCCTGCTATTCTGTTTGGTTAGACAACATAAATGTGAATTATTTCATGCCCTATTTTCTTCCCTACTATCCATTGCACCTGTCTATCTTACAATGTCTGTACATTCAATTACTTTTCTTGTTTATCAGCCATTTCAATTGGAGGGGGTGATGGCAGTATCTGTGGGAGTACAAACATGGTCTTCAAAAAAGGTCATGCTACTTGTCGATGGAGATAGAACCACAGTTGTACTTGCCCAAGAACCAGCCCCACCACACATAACCCAGACTCACGCTGATTGTACCCCTACCCAGTTGGAAGAGAACTAGCTACACCCCTTCTAACCCCAACCCTAGCAGATAGTAACCCAGTTCCCGTTGACACAGCACCGTCTCCACCACAGAGCACCCAAACACGAGCAATTAGTAAGGCAACTGCAGTGCCAAAGCACGAGGACCACCACTCTGAACCCCAAGTCAACGCTTAAAGCAGAAGAAAAATTGTTCTCAGGTCAGGTTCCATAGCTATGGTTCATACTACTTTACTCTTGCATCACTGTATTTACTCATACCAACTAATTTCAAATTTGAAGGATGCAATTGAAACTCCAATGGTGCAACAGGTGTGTTTTAAACCTGTTTCTTTAACATGTTTGCTGTTGTAACTTGCTCTATGTTGATTTCAGTTTCAATTGAATAAATAGTTCTATTCTCATGCCATGCACCTTACAAGTGTTGTTATTGCTGTGTAGTTTCCCACACTTATATTCTGTCTAAGCTGCTTTGTCTTAAATAGATATGATTCGAATTGTATCTATCTTGATTTGTCAACATAAACTAGAATGATATAGACCATACAGTGACCATACTACATAGATTTATGTTTGTTTCATGCTGTTATCCTATCCACCTTACTACTGAACTGGTTTACCAAAACGATTTTCATAGACTACATTGTAAACCTGTGATGTGTTTGTTTGTTTCTCTTTTAGAATGCGGATAAAATATTGGAGAAGAGTACCTCGATATGCAATGGTACAAGAAGTAATGCATATAAGGTTCAAGATAGTGAGACATCCCTGTTGGTCTCCAAGAAAGCTGATAAAAACTATATTGAAGACACTGAGACAACCCCAAAGTCATGTCTTGATGTAGTGTTCGAGTTACTGGCTACTACTACTGGCACCATCTCTTCGAACTTGCTGCCTGAATCAGTTCGGTTTCTTGAGTCTCAACTTCAAGTTGAAAGACATTGATCAGATGTTATGCGACAGGAAGCAGAAGGACTGAGGAAGTCCTTGTAGAATTCAAATGCATACTTTCTGGTGCAACAGCAAGTGCTGCAGGATTTAAGCGCCAAACGAGAGAAAGTTAATAAGCTTGCTAAGCATCTTGCCAGCATTATGGGTACCCAGGATATTGTTTCTTGAGCTCTTCTGAAGTGGTTTCAGTTCTGGACTTGTTTTGCTGCGGCGTTTATATGCTGCTTTGTTCCTATATTTGCACTAGTGGCGAACTTTGATTCCCAGTGGATGTAATATGTGTAATATCCATGATAGCCTAGCGTAAGTTGCTTGCCTATTTATTTCCTTATTGTCTTGTTTATTTGTTTTCTCGTACTCAGTGCAGTTCTTTTTCCGCGGTTTGCTAGTGGCCGCTATAGCCTATTTTTTAAAACTAGGCCACATTAACCATGGGCTACATATTTACTGTAGCTAACATGGGCCTCCTACGGGCCATAGAAATAATGGGCCTTCTAAGGGCCATAGAAACAATGGGCCTTCTACAGGGCGTAAAAACAATGGGCCTTATACGGGCCGTAGACACAATGGGCCTTCTACGGGTCGTATCATCAAGGCCTTCTACGGGCCGTATGATCGGTTGGCCAAACATGGGCCAATAATAGACCACATTATCGCCGTAAATGGGCTAGAGTTGAAATCATCCGTTCATGGGCCGACCATAACAGGCCGTTGTTAATCGGCCATATTTCATGACGCTATGAAAACGGCCCAACGTATTAAGGGGCCACAAACGGGCCGACTGTAACCACGGGCTGAATTAGGCCCACAAGCAGAAAATGTCAGTAATGGGCCGAAAGTAAACGAATGCTGGAAATGAGCCCAAGAATAAATGGGCCCTGAGAAGGCTGAAAGATAACATGGGCCGGAAACGGCCCCAACGGTATAATGGGCCGTTAATGGGTATAAAGTGATACACTGTTCATTACGGGCCAGTTTTACCACGGGCCGTTAATGGCCGAGGGTTACTAAGGGCCTCATATGGGCCGAAAGACATCATGGGCCATACATGGGCCGGAAGTTAAAACGGACTGGAATTATATTGGACAGATAGGCCGTAAACAAGCCTTGGGTTAGCGGGCTGTAAATGGGCTATATGTGAACATGCCGTTAACAGGCTTGCCGTGGGCCGGCCCGCCACCTTTTGACCAAGTCAAACGGGCCGGCCTTTTCACAGGAATGGGCCTCTGTTGGGCCGTGCCATGTGTCAACGTATCATAGGCGCTTTGGGTCCAATGAGTGGATGACATCTGTCCCAGCGGCGAGCCGACACGTGTTCCCTCCAGCCAATGATGATTTTACACGTGGAAAATCCCCATTGGTCGGGGCTGTTAACGGGTTATCGGATCCAAAACCAGACCCGATAGCTTAACGGCGTTCCGTTACGGTGGATGCCATGTGTCGGTCACCCTTGACGAAAGCACTTCTGTGACGCGCGATTTATCGTCATGGAAGTGGACACTTCCGTGATGATAATTTTGGTAATGTCATGGAACACTTTTACGACAGCACAGGTATGACTATCTTGATTCTGTCATAAATTTTTCATGGATGTACATGTATGACAGAAAACATGACCTACTGTGACAAACACGTATCATCACGGAAGTGTATTTTTTTGTAGTGATGTAGACATACTCTCCCCTCTCATTTCTATGCATCTCATAGATAGGTCTTGCGTGATCGTAGGTAATTTTTTGACATACTGCGTTCCCCAATAGTGGCATCCGAGCCAGGTCTATGCGTAGATGTTATATGCATGAGTAGAACACAAAGGAGTTGTGGGCGTGGGTATATACATATTGCTTGCCGTCACTAGTTGTTTCTTGATTCGGCGGTATTGTTGGGTGAAGCGGCCCGAACCGACAGTACATGAACGTGTTCATGAGACTGGTTCTACCGACATGCTTTGCACACAGGTGGCTGGCGGCTGTCAGTTTCTCCAACTTTAGTTGAATCGGATTCAACGAACAGGGTTCTTTCTGAAGATCAAAAAGCAATCACTATACCGCGTTGTGGTTTTTGATGCGTAGGTAAGAACGGTTCTTGCTAAGCTTGTAGCAGCCACGTAAAACTTGGAACAACAAATTAGAGGACATCTAACTTGTTTTTGCAGGGCTTGTTGTGATGTGATATGGTCAAGACGTGATGATATATAAATTATTGTATGAGATGATCATGTTTTGTAATAGTTATCGGCAACTGGCAGGAGCCATATGGTTGTCACTTTATTGTATGAAATGCAATCACCATGTAATTGCTTTACTTTATCTCTAAGCAGTAGCGATAGTCATAGAAGCAATAGTTAGCGAGACAACAACGATGCTACGATGGAGATCAAGGTGTCAAGCCGGTGACGATGGTGATCATGACGGTGCTTTGGAGATGGAGATCAAAGGCACAAGATGATCATGGCCATATCATATTACTTATATTGATTGCATGTGATGTTTATCCTTTATGCATCTTATTTTGCTTGGTACGCCGGTAGCATTATAATATTATCCCTCACTAAATTTCAAGGTATAAGTGTTCTCTCTGAGTATGCACCGTTGCGACAGTTCTTCGTGCTGAGAGACCATGTGATGATCAGGTGTGATAAGCTCTATGTTCACATACAACGGGTGCAAGCCAGTTATGCACATGCAGAATACTCGGGTTAAACTTGACGAGCCTAGCATATGCAGATATGGCCTCGGAACACTGAGACCAAAAGTTCGAGCGTGAATCATATAGTAGATATGATCAACATAGTGACGTTCACCATTGAAAACTACTCCATGTCACTTGATGATCGGACATGGTTTCGTAGATAATGGATCACGTGATCATTTAAATGACTCGAGGGATGTCTATCTAAGTGGGGGTTATTAAGTAATATGATTAATTGAACTTAAATTTATCATGAACTTAGTCCTGATAGTATGTGCAAATTATGTTATAGATCAATAGCTCGTGATGTAGTTCCCTGTATATTTTTTGATATGTTCCTAGAGAAAACTAAGTTGAAAGATGATAGTAGCAATGAGACGGACTAGGTCCATGATCTGAGGATAATTCTCATTGCTGCACAGAAGAATTATGTCCTTGATGCACCGTTAGGTGACAGACCTAATGCAGGAGCAGATGAAGATGTTATGAACATTTTACAAGCTCGGTATGATGACTACTTGATAGTTTAGTGCACCATGCTTTACAGCTTGGAATCGGGACTTCAAAAATGTTTTGAATGCCATGGAGCATATGAGATGTTCCAAGAGCTGAAAATGATATTTCAGACTCATGCCCATGTTAAGAGGTACGAGACCTCTGACAAGTATTTTTCCTACAAGATGGAGGAGAATAGCTCAACCAATGAGCATGTGCTCAGAATGTCTGAGTACTACAGTCGCTTGAATCAAGTGGGAGTTAATCTTCCAGATAAGATGGTGATTGACAGAGTTCTCTAGTGACTATCACCAAGTTACTGGAACTTCGTGATGAACTATAATATGCAAGGGATGATGAAAACGATTCCCCGAGCTCTTCACTATGCTGATATCGGTGAAGGTAGAAATCAAGAAAAGCATCAAGTGTTGATGGTTGACAAGACCACTAGTTTCAAGTAAAAGGGCAAGGGAAAGAAAGGGACCTTCAAGAAGAATGGCAAGCAAGTTGCTACTCCCATGAAGAAGCCCAAAGCTAGACCCAAGCCTGAAACTGAGTGCTTCTACTGCAAAGGAAATGGTCACTAGAAGCGGAACTGCCCCAAATACTTGGCGGATAAGAAGGATGGCAAAGTGAACAAAAGTACATATGACATAGATGTTATTGATGTGTACTTTACTAGTGTTCATAGTAGCCCCTGGGTATTTGATACTGGTTCAGTTGTGTAAGTGCATCTAGTGCCACCCCTAGTTGGTTTTGGAGTATTGACGACAAACCTAGTTGAGGGACTAATGTGTTTGTGAGAATTGCAGGATAACACAGGTAGAAGTCCCTCATTGATTCGGTTTTCCTACCAGAGATGACCCCTAAAAATGTATGAAGACATTGAAGTCAAAGGTGGTATTTGAAGATATTCACATTGAAGACTATGACAAGAGAAGACATCGCATGAAGACTATGGAGCTCGAAGACTTAGATCTTTCGTAGTTCTTTTTCTTCTTTGTTGAGTCATAGGAACCACCGTACTGTTAAGTGGGGTCCAAGAGAACCAGTCAGAATGACTGAAGTGATGCTTAACCAAAATCCTATGTCTTCGAGTGAAGACTATGAGAGCGAATCTTGTCCAGAGTTGGACAAGTCAGCTTTGCTTGTAGCCCAAGTAAAGTTGTCGTGCGTGTTTAAAATCTGACCGTTGGAAAACGTGTTAGTTCCTTAGTGACCCAGGGTCATTTCGGACAAATCAGATCGGGTTGCCTAGTGGCTATAAATAGCCCACCCCCTACAACCATAAACGGTTGGCTACTCAGAGTTAAAGTACGGCTGTTGTCGTTTGAGAGCAACCCACCTCAAAGCCTTTGAGAGAGAATTCCTTGTGAGGATAAAGTCCTAACCACCCAGAGCCAAAGAGTGTTAGGCATCACTTAAGTCTTCTTGTCTGTGTGATCTGAAGACTTATTACACTTGAGGACTGTGAATCCTCTAGACGGTTAGGCGTCGCATTCTGAGCATCCAAGAGTCATTGTGGATCGCCGGTGAACGAAGTCTGTGAAGGTTTGTAAGTCTACCTTGAAGACTTACCAGAGTGATTGGGCGAGGTCTGCGTGACCTTAGCTCAAGGGGAATACGGTGAGAACTAAGGGTTCTGAGCTGCGTGTTCAGGACTAGGTGTCCGGGACTGTGTGTCCTCAGGTTTAAATACCTAGCCGCCCTAACCAGATGTACAGTTGTCACAGCAACTGGAACTGGTCCAACAAATCATTGTCTTCAACGAGTCACTGGTTTCATCCTTCCCTTCCCTTTACTTACTGTTGGTCCTTGTGAAGTCATTGCGTGATTGCATTATCTTTTGTCTTCACTGAGTGACTGCTTGTTCTGATTGGCTTCACAATATCTTCCTACCTGATCCCTACTGCCTAGCTGCTATTAGTCATCGTGCTTTCACTTCGTTGATTACCTGACTAAGGTTTGCCTAGTGTAGTCTACCTTCCGCTGCGTGGTAATAGGTTTACTTCTATCGTTTGTCTTCAAAACTTCCCTGTTTAGAAGACTTTCATAAAAATCTCCTATTCACCCTCCCTCTAGTCGATCACTAGCACTTTCAATTGGTATCAGAGCAAGGTACTCCCTTGTTCTGTGTGATTCGGTTTAACCACCTAGAGTTTTAGCTATGTCGACTGCAGGGATAATTAAAGTCTCCGCTGCCTGCCCCGTCTTCGATGGAACTGAATATCCCTACTGGAAGAATAAGATGCGCATGCATCTTGAAGCCATTGATGTCGACCTATGGTATGTCGTCAAGAACGGAGTTCCCAAGGCTGGAGAAGGTGTCACTGTTGCTGATGTCCAGAAGTTCGTTCAACTGGACTCTACTGCCAAGAATATCATCTGTGGTCATCTGACCAAAGGACAGTATGGCCGTGTGAGTGTGTTGGAGGCTTCCAAGCTAGTCTGGGACTGACTCTCCAAGGTCAACGAAGGCGTCTCCACCCAAAGAGATCAGAGAATCAGTGTCCTTGGCAACCTCTTCAACCGCTTCAAGAGAAATGACAATGAGAATGTCCAGCTCATGTTTGATCGACTCACTGACATCACAAATGAGCTTCAAGCCCTCGGCGCCACTGAGATCACCAAGCATGAAGTCGTCAAGACACTCCTGAGATCACTTGACAGTTCGTTTGACACCCTAGCCGTGATTATTCAAGAATGCCCTGATTTCAAGACACTCGATCCGTCTGACATACTTGAGAGGCTCAACACACACGAGTTTCAGCTTTCTGAGAAAAGAGACATCTACGGTCCCAGCTATGGGCGAACTCGTGCCTTGAAGGCAAAAGATGTCTCCTCATCCGAAGAAGAATCTGACAGCAGTTCTGATGATCCTGAAGACATTGGAAAGGAGCTTGCTATGCTTGTGAAGAAGTTCCAAAAATTCACCAAGAAGAAAGGGTTCAGAAAGTCTTCATGATCAAGCTCAAGGAATGATGAAGCTTCTGCTCATGACTACAAGAAGAGAACATGTCACAAGCGCAAGAAGCCTGGCCACTACATCTCTGAGTGTCCATAGTGGGACAATGAGAACAAGAAGAAGAAGAAGAGCAAGGAGTATGACTCTAACGACAAGAGAAGAAGAAATACTCAAAGTCTTCTTCCAAGTCTTCCTCAAAGTCTTCATCACACAAGAAGATCTCATCTGGCAAGGCACGTGCGTTTGTTGGCAAGGAAATGGATTCTAAGGAGGAGTCTGCTTCTGAGGAGGCGGAGGTGGAGTCTGAGGAGGAGTCTGATTCTGGCGTTGCGAGTCTGGCTACAGCATATGTTGCCAAGTCCATCTTCAACACTGAAGACAATGACTTCATCACCGACACCGATGCAAATGACAAGGACTACTCCGCTCCTTCCTACTGCTTCATGGCACATGGTGCCAAGGTAAACACACGCACCACTCACTATCAAACATCCAGTGACGATGAATCTGATTGTGATTCCAAACCTAGCTACAAAACACTTGCTAAAATTGCAACTGAACAACAGAAACCTATGGAACACATTCAAAAACTGTTAGACAAAAGCGATGATCTGTTACACGCTGAAATGACTCGATCTCAGTCCTTAATTAAAGACATAAAACATCTTCACATTAAGTATGAGGAACTTGAAAGTCGTCATGAAACGCTCTCAACAACTCATGAAAGGCTGTCCTACGATTATCTTCAAAGGAAGCAGGACCTTGAGAAATTGAGAGCGGCTCATGAAGATCTTCAAAAGGAAAACGAGTCACTTCGCGCCAAACAGATCAGTTTAGCTCAGGAAGGATTTGAACCACCATGTCTTAAATGCATTGCGCGTGATAACGCTACTTCTGTTGCTGAATGTTCTACTGCTGCTACTGTTGCAATATCTTCACATGTTGATGTGGTAACTAACCCCTTTGCTGAGGATACCACTGCCATTGCTGATGAGAATGCTAGGTTGAAGACAGTGCTTGAAACAGGGATGTACAAAAGTCTCAAAGGTCATCAGACACTATGTGATGTCCTCAAAAGGCAGATCCTGAACCGAAACCCTAGGAAAGAGGGTGTTGGGTTTGAAAGGAAAATGAATGCCGATGGCTCTTACCGGAAACCTGAGCAGTACCCCAAAACCACATGGGTTGCTGCAAAGGAACCTTTAGTGGATGCATCCACCCTATCTGGCTTCACTTGTGCTAATCCCATTGTTATTGATGAATCCTTTGATGCAAACTACAAACTGTTTAAGAATCGGAATGGTGAAGTGTTTGCCAGGTATATTGGTACTAACTGCAGGAATGGACCGCCTATGAAGAAGATCTGGGTGCTGAAAAGGTGTTTGGAGAATCTTCCTGTGAATGTCATCATGACACCATGAGTGAAGAAGACAAACCCCAGACCACATGCTTCATATGGTCCAAAGGCTTCATACAGACAGAGGACTCACCGGAGTCGCACTAATGCAAATGTTTTGCAGGGAAGCCATACTCAGGCCTATGAATATGAGCGTGGTTCATCAAACCGCCATGTTCATAAGACCAAGAACTACTTTGCTTATTCTTATGAGTACTATTGTCCACCTGCAAGACTTTTTGCTAGGGCTCCAAAGCCAAAATTCTCAGATGCTGCACTTAGACTCATTGCTTCAAAGACACCCTTGAAGATGCGGGTGGCTAAGAAAGCTTAACTCTCTTTTGCAGGGAAAGGTCTCCAGCAGAAAACCAAAATCGTCTGATGCTATTGCTGGGGACCTTAAACATCTTGTAGGGCGCAAGATCAAATGCCCAAATGGTCTTATTATGTACTTTGTTCCTGAATCGCTTGCTACTCACCCTATCAGTCCAAATCTCGATCTAAGCTTTCATAACCCACTGGTTCGTCAAATGTTTTTGCTTCACAATTCTCTTCGTGAAGCCTATCCCCCTAACTGCACTGTAGGGTACGACACCAGCAGCTTCAGAATGGATTATTGATAGTGGATGTACCAATCACATGACTAGCAAGAGAAGCCTTCTTATGGACTCAACCTTACGTCCATCCGACAAAAGTCACATCACATTTGCTGACACTGGTAAAAGTAAGGTATTGAGTCTAGGTAGAGTTGCAATCTCAAAGGATCAACACATGGATAAAGTCATGCTTGTTGAATCCCTTGGCTTCAACTTAATGTCTGTCTCAATGCTTTGGGATTTAAACATGATTGTGATGTTTGGAAAATATCGTTGCCTTGTTCTAATGGAATCTGACAAGTCTCTAGTGTTTGAAGGGTATCGGAAAGATGATTTGTACGTGGTAGATTTCTCAGTAGGACCATAGCTTGCCGTATGTCTTCTAGCAAAAGCTTCAGAATGCTGGCTTTGGCATCGGAGGCTAGGGCATGCTGGCATGAGGAACCTGCACACCCTTGCAAAGAAGAAGCATGTCATAGGCATTGAGGGCGTCAAGTTCAAGAAAGATCACTTATGCGGTGCCTGTGAAGCAGGAAAGATGACGAGGGCCAAGCATCCCTCGAAGACAATCATGACAACGACTCGACCCTTCGAACTGCTCCACATGGATCTTTTCGGTCCCACTCATTAGTCAACTCTTACTACTACTGCTTGTCTCTATGGCTTTGTCATTGTTGATGATTATTCTAGATATACTTGGGTGCATATAATCCTCTACAAGACTGAAGTGCAGGATGTCTTCAGACGCTTCGCCAATCGAGCAATGAACAACTATGGCGCCAAGATAAAGCACATCATAAGTGACAATGGCACTGAATTCAAGAACATTGGCCTTGATACATATCTTGATACTTTGGGCATCACACATGAATTCTCAGCTCCATACACGCCATAGCAGAATGGCGTCATCGAACGCAAGAACAAAACACTTATTGAGATGGCCCGAACGATGCTTGATGAATACAAGACTCCAAGAAAATTCTGGCCTGAAGCCATTGATACTGCATGCCATACAATCAACCGTGTTTATCTTCACAAGCTTCTAAACAAGACATCTTATGAGCTCCTTACTGGAAAGAAGCCAAATGTCAGTTACTTCAGAGTATTTGGCGCCGGGTGCTGGATCAAGGATCCACATCACACTTCAAAATTTGCACCAAAAGCACATGAGGGTTTTATGCTTGGATATGGAAAGGACTTGCACTCCTACAGAGTCTTCAATCTCTTTCATTATAAAGTGGTTGAAACAGTGGATGTGCGGTTCGATGAGACTAACGGCTCACAAAGAGAGCACCTGCCAAATGTGCTAGATGAAGTTCCATCCAGTGAATCAATCAAACTTATGGGAACTGGAGAAATCATACCTTCTGAAGCTCAACCTGAAGAGGAACTTATCATCTCCGCACCTGATCAACCTGAAGACAATGCTCAGCCTGAAGACAATCCCTCTAACAATGACAATGATCAGCAAGAGCAAAATCTTCGCCCTGTACATCCTCGTGTTGCCAATGAAGTGCAGATTGAGAGAATAATTGATAGCATCAATGCACCCGGTCCACTCACTCGTTCAAGGGAAACACAGCTAGCAAATTTCTGTGGGCACTTCGCGTTTGTCTCAATAACAGAACCCAAGAAAGTTGAAGAAGCCTTCATGGAACCTGAATGGATTCAAGCTATGCAAGAAGAGCTTCAACAGTTTGAGCTGAATAATGTATGGGAACTGGTTAAGCGTCCTGATCCTCGGAAGCACAATATAATAGGCACCAAATGGATATATCGCAACAAGCAAGATGAGCATGGTCAAGTTTTCAAAAACAAAGCTCGTCTCGTTGCTCAAGGATATACTCAAGTTGAAGGGATTGACTTCGATGAAACATTTGCTCATGTGGCTCGACTTGAAGCCATACGCGTACTGCTGGCCTATGCAAAGCATCATAACATACTTCTATATCAAATGGATGTGAAGAGCGCTTTTCTCAATGGCAAGATTGAAGAAGAAGTGTATGTTGCACAACCGCCTGGCTTTGAAGATCCAAAACATCCTAACATGGTATACAAGCTCAACAAGGCACTGTATGGCCTCAAACAAGCCCCTCGGGCTTGGTATGACACACTCAAATACTTCCTGAAGAGCAAATGCTTCACACCTGGTTCCCTCGACCCCACTCTCTTCACGAAGACATATGATGGTGAACTGTTTGTGTGCCAAATATATGTGGATGACATTATCTTCGGTTGCACCAATCAGAAATACAGTGAAGAGTTTGGATATATGATGCAAGAGCAATATCAGATGTCCATGATGGGAGAGCTTAAGTTCTTCCTTGGTCTTCAAATATGACAGCAACGCAACGGCATCTTTATATCTCAAGAGAAGTATCTCAAAGATTGCCTGAAGAAGTTCGGTATGCAAGACTGCAAAGGCTTCACGACGCCAATGCCAGCCAAACATCATTTGGGTCCCAACGACAATGGTAAAGAGTTCGATCAAAAGGTATACCACTTCATGATTGGTTCTTTACTTTATCTATGTGCAGCTAGGCCAGATATTATGCTTAGTGTTTGCATATGTGCTCGATTCCAAGCGGCACCAAAGGAATTGCATCACTTAGCTGTGAAGTGAATTCTTCGATATTTGGCTTACACCCCAACTCTAGGATTATGGTATCCAAAGGGCTCAGAGTTTGATCTGGTTGGATTCTCGGATGCTGATTATGCTGGTGACAAGGTGGATCGCAAGTCTACATCAGGCACATGTCATTTTCTGGGACGATCACTTGTATGTTGGTCTTCAAAGAAGCAGAACTGTGTATCTCTCTCCACTGCTGAATTTGAATACATTGCTGCTGGACCTTGCTGCGCTCAGCTTTTGTGGATGAAGCAAACACTCAAAGACTATGGCATTCATCTGAAGCAAGTACCACTCTACTGCAACAACGAAAGTGCCATCAAGATTGCCAACAACCCAGTTCAGCACTCGAAGACAAAGCACATTGAGACCCGTCATCACTTTCTCAGAGATCATGTTGTGAAGGAAGATATTGATATCATACACGTCAACACTGAAGAGCAATTGGCAGATATCTTCACCAAGCCCTTGGATGAGAAGAGATTTTGCAAGTTACGGTGTGAGCTAAATATCTTGGAATCCTCAAATGTCCTGTGATCAGGAACACATCCTAACACTTATGCGTATTGGTGACTTAGATGTGCAACACACGAAGTAAAGTATATCTTCAATCAATGAAGACATACATTCTAAGTGTGAATACATTAATGAGGAATTTGACTTTGGAGCGCCATGATAATTGTGCGCTGTGTCTGGGTCTAATACTTCCTATACGGTGGGTAACGCCACCACCAAATGTTCTGTTTGAAGTATTTCACTCATGGCGTTACATTTGCTATGTCTTCACATTTGGTTTGACTTCAATCTCAACATGTCTTCATGATTGTCTTCAGTATGTTGATCATATATATATATATATATACACTAATGTTCTGTCCTCTACAGCATTCACTTATAGCTATGTCTTCTTGTTGAATCTTTTGAACTAATTGAATGTGATCGGACCCTAACCTCTCTATGCTTTCTATCTCAAACTCTATCTCTCCAAATCATATGCATTCTATTGAAACTATCGAATGTCTTCTCTGCATCCTTGTCAGCGGAAGATACAGAGACAAACATTAAGTCCGTTTTCAATGCTAATTTCTTCACCTGAAACTCGGAGAAGTGCGAACGACCACCCGACAATCCAGGCGTGCGTGGGAATGTGGAACAACCTCTGATATGCTGCATGATGGCCACGTGTTCCTCAGATGTGAATCGCCAGGGGCACCTGTGTAATAACACTGAGTCGTCCCTGTCCCTATAAATACACGCCTCACCTCAGTCATTATCCTTTCTTCCACTCTCGCACGAACCCTAGCGCCACCGCTAGCCCTCGACGACGCCGGCGATGAAGCGCTTAGCTGTCGCAACCTCTCCGACGCCGTCTTCACGCCGACCGCGGACATCGTCTTCTCCGCTGTCGCCGTAGGTGTCCTCCGTCACCAAGTTAGGGCACGGACGATTGAACTGCTCGGCCTCCTCTTCCACTCCGTCTAGCAGTTTCTTGTGTGGTAAATAAAACTCCCTTTTTACGACCTCTTTGATCCTATTGATTCGTCACTTTCTACCACAAGTAGTTTCTGTTCACACAAGTTGGATCCACTTCATACTACATCTCATATTATGCCTAGTATGTTCACTTATGCTTTACAAAGTAGTTAGATTCCTCACTTGTACTGATCTGTGGATTCGTACAAATCTGGAACCAACTCCTTATCTATGAGTGAATGTCTTCGCACGATGAGGTCAATGTCTTCTAAACTAATTTATCTTCAAAATCTTCTGAGAATGCATATGACCTCTTCCCCTTCCCTCGCACCTTAATGCTGTCACAGGTACATGTCCGTGGGAGAATCCCTTGGTTCTCATAGTCTGCATTCATTTGCAGAATTCTTACAGCATCACATAAATTCTCCCGAAGCCAGTACATGTTTGTCCAGCAAGCGAAAGCCCTTGAAGCCTTTGAACATATTGAAGACATTCAGTTTAAAGTTCATGGCTGCAGAGAAATCAGCAAGGAAGGGTGGCAGAAAGCGTCGAGGTGAGACATCAAGAGATCTGCCCGATGACCTCTCAGAACTGTACAAGACAGATCCAGAAGAGGATTACAATCAACGCAAGACACGAATCCAATGGATTCGACGATATTGGGCAGAACAGTGGTTCAAGTACAGATTTGTGACAAAGGAATATGCTGAAAAGAATGCCATCAAGCGACCATGGGGAGACATCCTATACAAAAATCTTCAACCCAGGTCTAGAGATGAAGCCATTGAACAAGGCTTCTATCCCTGCATGGTCCGTGGACCACAGCCTGCGGATGCTGACCCATCGTCACTGCTATGGTGTCGTGACAACAATCTGTTCAAGCGCAACTTCCAGTTTGCCCAGAATTCGGCGAAGCGGAACAAGAAGTCTTTGGGATTAGACTTCAACCCTGGTCCCTCTGCTCCCCGTGCCGATGGGACCCGCGAAGCTGGACCCAATCTTGTTGGGCCCTTCTACAACCTGGAAGGTCTCATCACTCATATCGTGGTTCAAGGGACAACCCTGGATGAGCCTGCAGATGACGCTAAATCAGATGAAGCACCTGCAGCACCGAAACCAAAGAAACTGAAGCGGCCTAAAGCTTCAAAGCCTGCCTCAGCACCAAAAATCTCACGGGCGAAGCCACTGGCTACTGCACCTCCTGAAGATAGTGTGAAGTCTGAAGATCTGTCACGCATCTCCAAGCCCCAGAAAGTCAAGATGCCTCTGCCACACACCAGCCAAGAACTGACTGTTGCTGCTATTCTGCGCAACGATGCCATTGATCTGTCCAGTGATGAAGATCTTGCAGATGACGCTCTTGAGCAACTGATCAAGAGCAAAGAAGAAGCAGAAATCTTCAACAATTTGCCTCTCTTTGACGTGGCAATCATCCACGACTTCATCGATGAGTGGTTTGACACGCCCAACCTCAGCTTTGAAGATCTGCAACTTCCCATTGGCCTCAGTGTTGCCTTCCATGGCGCCATTGCTTCAGAGTTAGCTATAGCCCAGCGCATCGTTGAACTGAAGCAGAAGATTGACTTTGAGAAAGCTCAGTTCAAGAAGCATATGGCCAAGCTCAGCATGCAAGAGGTCAAGAACTTCAAGATCATGCTGCACGAGCTCAAAGAAGCCTTTCTCAAGAAGCGTGAAGAAGCTCAAGGTTCTCGTGAGCGCATGAAGAGCCTGGATGACAAGTGTGTGCAAGCCTACAATGAGGCTGAGAAGCGCAAGGCCCTTGGGCGTCCTAGCATCGACCCCAGGATGGCTGCAAAGCAGAAGAAGAAGAAGCCCACTATGGCCGAACCTGACGCACCAAGGCAGGAAGCACATCCCATTGTCTTCCCAACCAGCATGACTGGCTCGAAGCCAAAAGCCAGGTCTACCGCTTCAGAACTGAAGAAGACGAGGACTGCTGAGGCTAAAGCCAGAAAGAGGAAACATCCTGAAGCCTCTGCTGCTGCTCCCTCCAAGAAGAAGCGGAAGACCAAGAAGGAACAGGCTGCTCCCACAGAGCCCTTAATTGTTGAACCTATCTCCATGGTTCGCCCTGCCACCGAACATCAAGAGCGCCAACTGACTGTCCATGAGCCTGCTTTCACAGAGGCTCATGAAGCTGAAGACATTCCAGCAGCTGATCCCACCGCTGCTGAAGACATTGGTCACCATGACCATGTTGAAGATAATGCAGTTCTTCCTCAGATCGAGCACCAACAGGTATCATCGCCTGTGCTTACGCACAGCGAACTCATCAGCATTGGTCGTCCTCTAACGCCAATTGCCCAGGATGGATCATGGCCTAATCACCCACAACAACAAGTCACACCACCCCGACAAGAAGAAGAAGATGACTTTGAGGCCCAGCCAACTCCATCTCCAAAGGCGTCGCCAGCTTTATGCAGGCTTTGCAAAGGACCAAGGCCTCCAGTCTCCGAATCTGAAGCTAAAGCTGCTGAAGACATTCCGGCTGCATCAGCCGATGACACCCAAGAAGAAGAACGTGTCCCCACTTCCCCAACTACTGATGAAGCTGTTCTCGAGGAGAACGTGTTTGTGCCTGACCCTCCAGCTCATAAAGTGGAGGTAGAAAATCTTGAGGCTGCCACCACCAACACCAGTGAAGCCACTGACGCTGTCATGGCTGAAGCAAATGTGGAGCCTACACCAACCCAAGAACCAGAAGTCAGCGAAGCCAATGATGCTACTGCTTCTGTTCCTGCGCTTGCTGTTGGTCCTCAGTTTGACTATCACATTGAGCATAGGCCTCAGGTACAGAAGCCAATGCCAAGGTTTCCCAGGTTTCCAGGTCTTGCATCAGCACCTGGATCCTTTAATGTCAACAGCTTCAAAGCAGACAACACCTTCTTCAATAGCTCCAAGAACCCCTAGTCAAGGGAACGAATATCTTCTGATCGGTTCTGGAGATATACGCAGCGAAGCTATTACTCCTGCATTCTGTATAATCAAGGCCGCATCTTCCCACATATGCGTCTTGACACTGAAGCAATAGCTGGTCTGCCCTGCTTGGAAGAAGCTCTGGACTGCTTCAAAGAGGTTGGATTGTTGCCTTTCGTCACCGACCAAGAGCACTGGAACGAAGAGTTGCTGCTCCAATTTTATGCCACACTTCACATACGTGGTTACAACAGAGATCCGAAGACTTGGATCCTTGAGTGGATGACAGGAAATGTTCATCACGAAGCCAAAGCCTTTGATATCATTGAGCTCACTAGTCTGCCCACTCCTGGAGATCTCTATGAACCTGGATGTCAACTTCACAGTGAAGCTATAGAGAGCATCTTTCAGAACCCTAAACCAAACATGAGTCAGATGTTCAGTATGATGAAGCCTTTGCCACAAGATGATGCATATCCTAAGGAGTTCCTTGTTGAAGACCTGGAGTATCTGCCAAGGACCATCTATCACATTTTAAGGCGAACTCTCTGGCCCATCAAAGGACATTCCCCATATGCAAAGCTGGAAGGTGCAATGAAGACTTTGGTCTTCTATATTCTTCACGGCAAATGCTTCAATGCACAAGACTTCTTCAGCCGCCAACTTGCTGCTTTAGGATCTGATCTCTTTGGCTTGAAGTTCTATGCTCCATGGATAATGAGGCTGATCAAACTCCACTCAGCTATCTCATATCAGCCCTCTGCTCGCAATCATCGGATCTTTATGCCTGACGTGGATATGTCCGTTGAAGCCCTCTATCCAGAGCCTGCCAAGGAGCCTCTTAGTCTTCAGAATGCGGAGCATCAAAGTTTCTCTCAGAACATTGAAGGAGTTGAAGCAGTCACTCGTGTTTATCCTCTGGCTGGCACTACACGCGCACCTCATGGTGCCCTCACTGAAGCCACTGAAAGCACTGTTGCCCAACAGCCTAAGAAGCAATCTCGTGTTCTCAATGACCGAGAGCTTATGGTTGCTCTTCATCAGAAACAGGATAGGCATCATGACTGGCTGAAGCGCCAAATGCATAGCCTCTTGGTGGATGTCAAGCGCATTCGCAACCTTGCCACCAAGAATGCCTTTGTTGCCCATGAAACTTGTCGGCGTACATGGAAAGGGCTGACGCTTATGTGCTCTGAGGATGATCTTTAAGAGGATGGCTTCTCTGAATGTTTCAAGTTTGACTCCACACCTCCCCGAAGGGCTGTGCTACAACGAACTCCCTCACTTGAAGACTCTGAGTTCTCTTCCTCTGCGGCAACTGTGAATGCCAGAGTGATCGAGGACGAAGATGATGCTACTTCACCGCCCCCTCCTTCAGCACGCGTTGACACTGCCCCGAGCTCGTCTGCACCGCCTAACAACATCGACGACCTTGCTACTTCACCTACTCCTCATGGGAACGAGTAGATGCTCTATGTCTTCAAACCTTTTTGGTCCTTACTGACCAAAAGGGGGAGAAGCATATGAGTGTGATAGTCTTCAAGCGGGTCCATATGGGCGGTTACTTTATGTTTTGCCTAGTGTTTACAACTCTCGTTTTGATACATTTGGTTCTTTGAGTTGTAACACTTAAACTCGATGGCCGTCTGCTACTCATTTGCTACTTTGTGATGCGATGATAAATTCTGCATGTGCGACGATAAATGCCGCACTTAGATCATTTTGCAGACGTCCATTTTCCATTATGCATGTCATTATCTTCACATACTTTTCATGCATGATGAATTGTCATCATTAGTTGAAGAGGATCTCCACAAGTACAACCTGCCATGTGCATTTGCATTCCAAAAGCAAATTACTTATATACACATCTTCAGGGGGATCCCTTACAACTTATGAAGACAATTCCTTATCCTTTACAATTTCACATATTATATTCCCCGTTGAAAACTTCAACCAGTTTGTCATCAATCACCAAAAAGGGGGAGATTGTAAGTGCATATAGTGTCACCCCTAGTTGGTTTTGGAGTATTGACGACAAACCTAGTTGAGGGACTAATGTGTTTGTGAAATTGCAGGATAACATAGGTAGAAGTCCCTCATTGATTCGGTTTTCCTACCAGAGATGACCCCTAAAAATGTATGAAGACATTGAAGTCAAAGGTGGTATGTGAAGATATTCACATTGAAGACTATGACAAGAGAAGACATCACATGAAGACTATGGAGCTCGAAGACTTAGATCTTTTGTAGTTCTTTTTTTTCTTTGTTGAGTCATAGGAACCACCGTACTATTAAGTGGGGTCCAAGAGAACCAGTCAGAATGACTGAAGTGATGCTTAACCAAAATCCTATGTCTTCGAGTGAAGACTATGAGAGCGAATCTTGTCCAGAGTTGGACAAGTCAGCTTTGCTTGTAGCCCAAGTAAAGTTACCGTGTGTGTTTAAAATCTGACCGTTGGAACACGTGTCAGTTCCTTAGTGACCCAGGGTCATTTCGGACAAATCAGGTCGGGTTGCCTAGTGCCTATAAATAGCCCACCCCCTACAACCATAAATGGTTGGCTGCTTAGAGTTAAAGTATGGCTATTGTCGTTTGAGAGCAACCCACCTTGAAGCCTCTGAGAGAGAATTCCTTGTGAGGATAAAGTCCTAACCACCCAGAGCCAAAGAGTGTTAGGCATCACTTAAGTCTTCTTGTCTGTGTGATCTGAAGACTTATTACACTTGAGGACTGTGAATCCTCCAGACGGTTAGGCGTCGCGTTCTGAGCATCCAAGAGTCATTGTGGATCGCCGGTGAACGAAGTCTGTGAAGGTTTGTAAGTCTACCTTGAAGACTTACCAGAGTGATTGGGCGAGGTCTGCGTGACCTTAGCTCAAGGGGAATATGGTGAGGACTAAGGGTTCTGAGCTGCGTGTTCAGGACTGGATGTCCGGGACTGTGTGTCCTTAGGTTTAAATACCTAGCCGCCCTAACCAGACGTACAGTTGTCACAGCAACTGGAACTGGTCCAACAAATCATTGTCTTCAACGAGTCACTGGTTTCATCCTTCCCTTCCCTTTACTTACTATTGGTCCTTGTGAAGTCATTGCGTGATTGCATTATCTTTTGTCTTCACTGAGTGACTGCTTGTTCTGATTGGCTTCACAATATCTTCCTACCTGATCCCTACTGCCTAGCTGCTATTAGTCATCGTGCTTTCACTTCGTTGATTACCTGACTAAGGTTTGCCTAGTGTAGTCTACCTTCCGCTGCGTGGTAATAGGTTTACTTCTATCGTTTGTCTTCAAAACTTCCCTGTTTAGAAGACTTTCATAAAAATCGCCTATTCACCCCCCCCCTCTAGTCGATCACTAGCACTTTCAAGTTGCTATGATTAGTAACATGAAACATGCGTTACAAAATGAACAGAGACTAGTTGAAGGCGAGGTGACGATGTGTGTTGGAAGTGATTCCAAGGTTGATAAGATCACCATCGCACACTCCCTTCACCTTTGGGATTAGTTTTGAACCTAAAATAAATGTTATTTGGTGTTTGTGTTGAGCATAATTTGATTGGATCATGTTTATTGCAATATGGCTATTCATTTAAGTCAAAGAATAATTTTTATTCTGTTCACATGAATTCAACCTTCTGTGGTCATACACCCAAGGTGAATGGTTTATTGAATCTGAATCGTAGTGATACACATATTCATGATATTGATGCCAAAAGATGCAAAGTTGATAATGATAGTGCAACATACTAGTGGCACTGCCGTTTAGGTCATATTGGTGTAAAGCACATGAAGAAACTCCATGTGGATGGAATTTTGGAATCACTTGATTAGGAATCATTTGATGCTTGCGAACCATGACTCATGGGCAAGATGACTAAGACTCTGTTCTCCGGAACAACGGAGTGAGCCACTGTCTTATTGGAAATAATGCATATCGATGTATGCAGTGCGATGAGTGTTGAGGCTCGCGGCGAGTATCGTTATTTTCTGACCTTCATAGATGATTTGAGCAGATATGGGTATATCTACTTAATGACACACAATTCTGAAACATTTGAAAAGTTCAAAGAATTTCAGAGTGAAGTTGAGAATCATCGTAACAAGAAAATAAAGTTTCTACTGTCTAATCGCGGAGGCGAATATTTGAATTACGAGTTTGGCCTTCATTTGAAAAAATGTGGAATAGTTTCGCAACTCACGCCACCTGGAACACCATAGCGTAATGGTGTGTCCGAACGTCGTAACCGTACTTTATTAGATATGGTGCAATCTATGATATCTCTTACCGATTTACCACTATCATTTTGGGGTTATGCATTAGAAATAGCTGCATTCACATTAAATAGGGCACCATCTAAATCCATTGAGACGACACCATATGAACTGTGGTTTAGCAAGAAACCTAAGTTGTTGTTTCTTAAAGTTTGGGGTTGTGATTCTTATGTGAAAAAGTTTCAACCTGATAAGCTCGAACCCAAATCGAAGAAATGCATCTTCATAGGATACCCAAAGGAAATTGTTGGGTACACCTTCTATCACAGATCCGAAGGCAAGATTTTCGTTGCTAAGAATGGACCTTTCTAGTGAAGAATTTTCTCTCGAAAGAAGTGAGTGGGAGGAATGTACAACTTGATGAGGTAATTGTACCTTCTCCCAAATTGGAAAGTAGTTCATCACAGAAATCGGTTCTAGTGATTCCTACACCAATTAGTAAGGAAGCTAATGATGATGATCATGAATCTTCAGATCAAGATACTACCGAACCTCGTAGGTCAACCAGAGTATGGTCCGCACCATAGTGGTATGGTAATCCTTTCTGGAAGTCATGTTACTAGACCATGACAAACCTACGAACTATGAGGAAGCGATGATGAGCCCAGATTTCATGAAATGGCTTGAGACCATGAAATCTGAGATGGGATCCATGTATGAAAACAAAGTATGGACTTTGATTGACTTGCCCGATTATCAGCGAGCCAATGAGAATAAATGGATCTTCAAGAGGAAGACGGACGCTGATAGTAGTGTTACTATCTACAAAGCTCGAATTGTCGCAAAAAGTTTTCGACAAGTTCAAGGTGTTGACTACAATAAGATTTTCTCACTCGTAGCGATGCTTAAGTCTGTCCGACTCATGTTAGCAATTGCCACATTTTATGAACTCTGGCAAAAGGATGTCAAAACTACATTCCTCAATGGATTTCTTAAAGAAGAGTTGTATATGATGCAACAATAAGGTTTTGTCAATCCTAAAGGTGCTAAGAAAGTGTGCAAACTCCAGTGATCCATCTATGGACTGGTGCAAGCATCTCAGAGTTGGAATATACGCTTTGATAAGGTGATCAAAGCATATAGTTTTATACAGACTTGCGGTGAAGCCTGTATTTACAAGAAAGTGAGTGGGAGCACTATAGTTTTTCTGATAAGTATATGTGAATGACATATTGTTGATCGGAAATGATGTAGAATTTTCTGGAAAGCATAAAGGAGTGTTTGAAAGGTGTTTTTCAAAGAAATACCTCAGTGAAGTTGCTTACATATTGAGCATCAAGATCTATAGATATGGATCAAGACGCTTAATAAGTTTTTTCAATGATTACATACCTTGACAAGTTTTTTGAAGTAGTTCAAAATGGAACTGTTAAAGAAGGAGTTCTTGCCTGTGTTGCAAGGTGTGAAGTTGAGTAAAGACTCAAAACCCGACCACGACAGAAAATAGAAAGAGAATGAAAAGTCATTCCCAATGCCTCAGTCATAGGTTCTATAAAGTATGCTATGTTGTGTACCAGACCTATTGTATACCTCACCATGACTTTGGCAATAGGGTACAATAGTGATCCAGGAGTGGATCACTAGACAGCGGTCAATATTATCCTTAGTGGAAAAAGGACATGTTTCTTAGTTATGGAGGTGACAAAAAGTTCGTCGTAAAGGGTTACGTCAATGCACGCTTTGACACTGATCCGGATGACTCTAATTCTCAATCTGGATAAATATTGAAAGTGGGAGAAATTAGCTAGAGTAGCTCCATGCAGAGCATTGTAGACATAGAAAATTTTCAAAATACATACAGCTCTAAATGTGGTAGACCCGTTGACTAAACTTCTCTCACATGCGAAACATGATCACACCTTAGTACTCTTTGGGTGTTAATCACATAGTGATGTGAACTAGATTATTGACTCTAGTAAACCCTTTGGGTGTTAGTCACATGGAGATGTGAACTAATCACATAAATATGTGAACTATTGGTGTTAAATCACATGACGATGTGAACTAGATTATTGAATCTAGTGCAAGTGGGAGACTGAAGGAAATATGCCCTAGAGGCAATAATAAAGTTGTTATTTATATTTCCTCATATCATGATAAATGTTTATTATTCATGCTAGAATTGTATTAACCGGAAACTTAGTACATGTGTGAATACATAGACAAACAGAGTGTCCCTAGTATGCCTCTACTAGACTAGCTCCTTAATCAAAGATGGTTAAGTTTCCTGACCATAGACATGTGTTGTCATTTGATGAACGGAATCACATCATTAGAGAATGATGTGATGGACAAGACCCACCCGTTAGCTTAGCAAAATGATCGTTAAGTTTTATTGCTATTGCTTTCTTCATGACTTATACATGTTCCTATGACTATGAGATTATGCAACTCCCGAATACCGGAGGAACACTTAGTGTGCTATCAAACGTCACAACTTAACTGGGTGATTATAAAGATGCTCTACAGGTGTCTCCGACGATGTTTGTTGAGTTGGCATAGATCGAGATTAGGATTTGTCACTATGTGTATCAGAGAGGTATCTCTGGGCCCTCTCAGTAATGATCATCACTATAAGCCTTGCAAACCATGTGACTAATGAGTTACTTGCGGGGTGATGCATTACGGAATGAGTCAAGAGACTTGCCTGTAACGAGATTGAACTACGTATGAGGATACCAACGATTGAATCTCGGGCAAGTAACATACCGATGACAAAGGGAACAACATATGTTTTTATGCTGTTCGACCAATAAAGATCTTTGTAGAATATGTACGAGCTAATATGGGCATCCAGGTTCCGCTATTGGTTATTGACCAGAGAGATGTCTCGGTCATGTCTACATAGTTATCGAACCCGTAGGGTCCGCACGCTTAACATTCATTAGCGATATAGTATTATATGAGTTATGTATGTTGGTGACTGAATGTTGTTCGGAGTCCTGAATGAGATCACATACATGACGAGGAGCTTCGGAATGGTCTGGAGGTAAAGATTGATATATAGGATGATATGGTTTGGCCAAGGGGTGAAGCCCACGAGGCTTTAGGTCAGTGCAAAAGGAGTTTTGCGAAGGCCAGGGGGCCAAACGCCGGAGACCCTGGCGTCTGGCCCCGGGCCAAACGCCTAGGCCCATGGCATCTGGGCTAGCCGCCAAGGATTGTGGCATTTGGTCCAAGAGTCCGAGTGGGACTCTTGCTTTCGGGCAAAACCGACTTTGAGGAGGATTTTGCTCCAAGTTTCGACCCCAGGGCTCAACATATAAATAGAGGGGAAGGGATAGCACCAAAGACACATCAAGAAACACCAAGCCGTGTGCCGGCAACCCCGTCCCCTCTAGTTTATCCTCTGTCATAGTTTTCGTAGTGCTTATGCGAAGCCCCGCGGAGATTGTTCTTCACCAACATCGTCACCATGCCATCGTGCTGCCGGAACTCATCTACTACTTCACCCCTCTTGCTGGACCAAGAAGGTGAGGACGTCCTCGAGCTGAACGTGTACTGAACGCGGAGGTGCCATATGTTCGGTACTTGATCGGGACGGATCGTGAAGGTGTACGACTACATCAACCGCATTGATAAATGCTACCTCTTTTCGGTCTACGAGGGTACGTAGACATACTCTACCCTCTCGTTGCTATGCATCTCCTAGATAGATCTTGCGTGGTCGTAGATAAAGTTTTTGAAATACTGCGTTCCCCAACAGACGATGCGCGTGGGAAATGGTTCCAAAGTCGATGTGATCGCCGTCGGCACGCTACCTCTACATCTACCTTCGGGATTAGTTTTAGACCTGAATAATTGTTATTTGGTGCCAGCGTTAAGCATGAACATTATATCTGGATCTTGTTTGATGCGAGATGGTTATTCATTTAAATCAGAGAATAATGGTTGTTCTATTCATATGAATAATATCTTTTATGGTCATGCACCCTTGATGAGTGGTCTATTTTTACTAAATCTTGATAGTAGTGATACACATGTTCATAGTATTGAAGCCAAAAGATATAAGTTTAATAATGATAGTGCAACTTATTTGTTGCACTGCCATTTAGGTCATATTGGTGTAAAGCGCATGAAGAAACACCATTCTGATGGGCTTTTGGAATCACTTGATTATGAATCACTTGATGCTTGCGAACCATGCTTCATGGGCAAGATGACTAAAACTCTGTTCTCCGGAACAATGGAACGGGCACCAGACTTATTGGAAATAATACATACTGATGTATGCGGTCCGATAAGTGTTGATGCTCGTGGTGGGTATTGTTATTTTCTCACCTTCACTGATGATTTGAGCAGATATGGGTATATCTACTTGATGAAACATAAGTCTGAAACATTTGAAAAGTTCAAAGAATTTCAGAGTGAAGTGGAAAATCATCGTAACAAGAAAATTAAGTTTCTACGGTCTGATCATGGAGGTGAATATTTGAGTTATGAGTTTGGACTTCATTTGAAACAATGTGGAATAGTTTCGCAACTCACACCACCTGGAACACCACGGCGTAATGTTTTGTCCGAACGTCATAATCGTACTTTACTAGATATGGTGCGATCTATGATGTCTCTCACTGATTTACTGCTATCATTTTGGGCTTATGCTTTAGAGACAGCTGCATTCACGTTAAATAGGGCACCATCTAAATCCGTCGAGATGACACCTTATGAACTATGGTTTGCCAAGAAACCCAAGTTGTCATTTCTTAAAGTTTGGGGTTGTGATGCTTATGTGAAAAAGCTTCAACCTGATAAGCTCGAACCCAAATCGGAGAAATGTGTCTTCATAGGATACCCAAAGGAGACTGTTGGGTACACCTTCTATCACAGATCCGAGGGCAAGATATTTGTTGATAAGAATGGATCCTTTCTAGAGAAGGAGTTTCTCTCGAAAGAAGTGAGTGGGAGGAAAGTAGAACTTGACGAGGTAATTGTACCTTCTCCCTTATTAAAAAGTAGTTCATCACTGAAATCAGTTCCATTGATTCCTACACTAGTAAGTGAGGAAGCTAATGATCATGATCATGAAACTTCTGATCAAGTTACTACCGAACCTCGTAGGTCAACCAGAGTAAGATCCGCACTAGAGTGGTACGGTAATCCTGTTCCGGAAGTCATGTTACTTGACCATGACGAACCTACGAACTATGAGGAAGCGATGATGAGCCAAGATTTCGCAAAATGGCTTCAGGCCATGAAATCTGAGATGGGATCCATGTATGAGAACAAAGTGTGGAATTTGGTTGACTTGCCCGATGATCGGCAAGCCATAGAGAATAAATGGATCTTCAAGAAGAAGACTGACACTGGCGGTAATGTTACTGTCTACAAAGCTCGACTTGTTGCAAAAGGTTTTCGACAAGTTCAAGGAGTTGACTACGATAAGACCTTCCCACCAGTAGCGATGATTAAGTCCGTCTGAATCATGTTAGCAATTGTCGCATTTATGATTATGAAATTTGGTAAATGGATGTCAAAACTGCATTCCTTAATGCATTCTTAAAGAAGATTTGTATATGATGCAACCAAAAGGTTTTGTCGATCCAAAAGGTGCTAACATAGTGTCCAAGCTCCAGCGATCCATTTATGGACTGGTGCAAGCTTCTCGGAATTGGAATATATGCTTTCATAGTGTCATCAAAGCATATGGTTTTATATAGACTTTTGGAGAAGCGTGTATTTACAAGAAAGTGAGTGGGAGCTCTGTAGCATTTCTGATATTATATGTGGATGACATATTATTGATCGTAAATGATACTAAATTTCTGAATAGCATAAAAGGATACTTGAATAAGAATTTTTCAATGAAAGACCTCGGAGAAGCTGCTTATATATTGGGCATCAAGATCTATAGAGATAGATCAAGACGCTTAATTGCACTTTCACAAAGCACATACCTTGATAAAGTTTTGAAGAAGTTCAAAATGGATTAAGCAAAGAAAGGGTTCTTGCGTGTGTTACAAGGTGTGAAGTTGAGTCAGACTCAATGCCCGACCACTGCAAAAGATAGAGAGAAAATGAAGGTCATTCCCTATGCTTCAGCCATAGGTTCTATCATGCATGCAATGCTATGTACCAGACCTGATGTGTGCCTTGCTATTAGTTTAGCAGGGAGGTACCAAGTAATCCAGGAGTGCATCACTGGACAGCGGTCAAGAACATCCTGAAATACCTGAAAAGGACTAAGGATATGTTTCTCGTTTATGGAGGTGACAAAGAGCTCGTCGTAAATGGTTACGTCGATGCAAGCTTTGACACTGATCCGTATGACTCTAAGTCACAAACCGGATACGTATTTTTATTGAATGGTGGAGCTGTCACTTGGTGCAGTCCAAGCAGAGCGTCGTGGCGGGATCTACGTGTGAAGCGGTGTACATAGCTGCTTTGGAAGCAGCAAATGAAGGAGTCCGGATGAAGGAATTCATATCCGATCTAGGTGTCATACCTAGCACATCGGGTCCAATGAAAATCTTTTGTGATAATACTGGTGCAATTGCCTTGGCAAAGGAATCCAGATTTCACAGCAGAACCAAGCACACCAAGAGATGCTTCAATTCCATCCGCGATCAAGTCAAGGAGGGAGACATAGAAATTTGCAAGATACATACGGATCTGAATGTTGCAGACCCATTGACTAAGCTTCTCTCACGAGCAAAACATGATCAGCACATGGACTCCATGGGTGTTAGAATCATTACCGTGTAATCTAGATTATTGACTCTAGTGCAAGTGGGAGACTGAAGGAAATATACCCTAGAGGCAATAATAAAGTTGTTATTTATATTTCCTTATATCATGATAAATGTTCATTATTCATGCTAGAATTGTGTTAACCGAAAACTTAGTACATGTGTGAATATATAGACAAACAGAGTGTCACTAGTATGCCTCTACTTGACTAGCTCATTAATCAAAGATGGTTAAGTTTCCTAGCCATGGACAAGAGTTGTTATTTGATGAATGCGATCTCATCATTAGAGAATGATGTGATTGACTTGACCCATCTGTTAGCCTAGCACGATGATCGTTTAGTTTGTTGCTATTGCTTTCTTCATAACTGTCACACCCTAGCAAGTTCATGCATTAGAGTGTTTGCATCATGTTTAATTCTCCCAGAAAGATGAAATGGGGATAACAGAACCCCCAGCACCCCCCTTAAACCAACAAGGGTTTACTAAAATTGGATTCAATGAACCCCAAATGCCCTTCACAAAATGTTCATCATTTCTGGATTGGGCTAAAACCCCTGGCAAAAATGGTGCACTCTTTTCTAGGACATTCTGGATTTTTTGAATTAAATCATAAGTATTTGAATTTGGGAATTTAAATACTATAAAATATTTTAAATGCCCAAATAATTCTGGATTTAAGTGAGGGCTGTTAGGAATAATCCCAACAGAGCCCACAATTATTTTCAAGATTTTTGGAAACGTTTTAGTATTTTTAATAAAGCTCAACAGTTGCAGAAAATTAGAAAACAGAAACAAATCAGAAAAAGAGAGAGAGAGAGAGGCCAGAGGCCACTTACCTGGCTGGCCCGGCCCATCTGGCCTGTGCCAGTCATCACCTACCTCTGCCAGTAGGCAGAGGAGGGACACCGCGACACCGCTGAGCTCGCCATGCCACCTCCCTACCCGCATGCCGTCGCCCGCGCCAGCGCGACGCCTCGAAATGCCTCCGTGGCGCCGCCCAACCCCCTGGACGCCTCATTCCTCCCCCCTGCACTCTCTCTCGCTCCCCCGAAGCCATGGCCGACGCAGCCGCCGCCGTCTTGCCACCATAGCCATAGCCACCATTGTCCCCGTGCCACCCCACCGTGTCCACGAGCTCCGCTGCATCTCCCTCGACCTCCTCGACAAGCCACGAGGCCTCGGACGTGCTGCAACGCCGCCACCGCTGTCGTTCCCCTTGTTGGCCACCGGAGATCATCGCTGAGGATTTGCCACCTCCCGAGCTTCCCTGAGCCCGCTTCGACGCCCGCTGCACTCGTCGTGAGCTCCTCTTTCTTCTCCCCCTAGCCACGTCGCTCGAGCTGCCCTCTAACCCCGTTGGCCACCACGGCCGAGAGCTCGGCTCCGCCGGCCATGTCGCCGCCGTGGCCACAGACACGTAAGCTCGAATCCGAGAGCGTCACCGCACTCACCACGTTCCCAGGAACCCAACGCACCACCCCACATGCCTTGCCATGCCCCGTAGCCTCAGGTTCATCTTCACCCGAGCTCCAGCGACCGCCAAGGTCGTCGCCAGCGTCGTTCCCGGCCTCCCCGAGCTCCACTTCCACCACCAAACGATGGTACTTGCTCCTAGCTACGCATAGGACCAAACCACAGTCGATTTGGTCGACTGTGGGCAAAACCCGACGTCTCCGCCGTGTCTGTCATCGCCGGCGTCGAGCCGTGGACCAACGCCGGTGGGTTTGACCCGTTGACCTTGACTGGGTGGGCCTAGGTTGACTCCCCTGAGTCTATGAAAAGTGGGCCCCCTCTGCTAATTAACCTAGGGTTAGTGCTAAATAATTTTAGTTAGTTTAGGTCACTGACATGCGGGCCCAGGCCCCACTAACAGTTTAGTTAGTACTAACTTAATTTTGTTAGTTAGCTGAGACACTGACAGATGGGACCCACCAATCAGGTTTGACATGGGCTGGCGCCTTTGACTCGCTGACGTCACAGTGACGCAGTGCTGACGCAATTATTTATTTTCTGGATTTATTTTTATATAGGAAATTCCAGAAAATAGCCAAAACTTCTAAAAATCATAGAAAATCAACCATAGCTCCAAATCAAACAAATTATATATGAAAAATGATCAGAAAAATTCAATCTTTCCATCTGTAATGGTTTCATGCATGACAAAACACTTTAACCTTGCTGTTTAGGTGAAACAAGCTAATACACTTATTATGCATAAGAACTTAAGTTTCCATTTGAATCTTTGATTCAAATGGACCCATTTCAACGTGTTTCACATTGCATTAGGCAGGACACATCATTTTGCCATGTCATAGCATGCATCAAATTGTTGCATATTACCATGTGTTGATTGTATTCTGTGTGTCTTTCATGGTAGGTTCTGCCTCCGAGGATATCTCCGAGTATCCAACTGAAGGGCAGTACCCTACTACCACTCCATCAGGCAAGCAACCCCATTTATCATATCGATACAATCCCATGTTCTCGCCTCTGCTCTCATTTACTGCATTAAGACAACAACGTTTCAAACTGCTGTGTGCTACGGTAGTTGAACCCTTATCCCCAACATGACCTGTCATTGCCACAGTAACTAGATGAAACCCACTAGCATGTGTAGGAGTTGATTGAGCCATGTATGTGTCTCCTACCTTGCTATGCCTGCTATGCTTAGAGTTGTGTCAGGTCTGGTTCATCTGGGCGATGGGCTAGAGTGAAATGATTATGTCGGTAATGTGAGTGATGTGTTGAACATGATTTGGTAAAGGTATCGATGAGAGGCCATGTAGGAGTACATGGTGGGTTGTTTCATTGAGGCCGTCCCTAAGAACTGAGATCTGTATGTGTGATTTAAGATTCAGTTACTACCATACATTGGGCCCAAAACCAATGGACCCTCTCGGCTTCTTAATCACCCTAGTACTCTGTCCAGGAGTTGCAACTAGTTTCTAGTGTTTGTAGGTTATGTGTTGGCGGCCGTGCATAGCGCTGACCCTAGGGGTGAGCTATGTTGCGGTAGATACACCGTGGCCGGGTATGCCGGGCGTCCGTTTGGCGTCTCGGGACCCCGTTCACATCATTCGAGGCCGTATGTGGAAACCTCGGCCAGACTCCCTGCGGATGGAACCTGGATAGACGATAAACCTGGACTAGAGACTTGAGTGTTTAGGTAGGCCATGGCCGACACCCTCGTTGGGCTTCCGCTTGAAGGTTGCCGAGTACATGTCGTGTAAACGACGGTAAGTGGTGAGAGCGTGTATGAAGGAGTACACCCCTGCAGGGTTAACATCATCTATTCAAATAGCCGCGTCCGCGGTAAAGGACTACTTTGTTGCCTATACAGTTCATAGACAAGTTAATGGTTACTACTAAAAGACTCAAGATAAGTGTGAGTACCGAGGATAGCCCTCTCGTAGGATGGCGAGGGAGGATCCCCGGTGGAGTATTGTGTTGGTGATTAGTGGACTCATGTGCGAAAACTATTTTACTAGTGGTGTCTCGTAGGATAGCTTAGCCAAGAGTCAAGCTGGCTTGCTGCAATAACTCCACCACCTTCTTGAGAATAAGCATGTATAATAGCTTCTGATGTAAGACTTGCTAAGTACCTTTGTACTCATGTTTGCTTTAATTACTGTTTTCAGACGACAACACCGCCCCCTCCGATGGGTTTTATGTAGACCTCGACGTCGATGAGTAACTTGCCACCCAGGTGGTGATCCTGGCCATGGAGGGGCCTATGTAGATAGACAGGCTTCGAGAAACCTTCTTTCTTTCTACTGTCTGTACTCAGACTATTTGCTTCTGCATGTGCTTGTATGCTTGTATGACTTGTGTGTCGGGTCATGTGACCCCTACATGTATGAACATGTTATGTATGGCTCTCTGGAGCCTTTAAATAAAGTACTTGAGTTGTAGAGTTTTGTTGTGATGCCATGTTGTATTTGCACATATCGAGCATATTGTGTGTATGATTGAAATGCTTGGTATGTGTGGGATCCGACAATCTAGTTGTTTATCCTTGGCAGCCTCTCTTATGGGGAAATGTAGTCTAGTGCTCCTCGAGCCATAGTAGTCCGCTACAGCCCGGTTCACCGGAGTCCTGCTAGCCCAGCACTACTGCTCAGGACACTTGACTGACCGGCATGTTTTCACTTCGTTCCTATGTCTGTCCCTTCGGGGAAATGTCACACAGTGACATTCGGAGTCCTGCCTAGCCTGCTACAGCCCGGGTTCCCCGGAGTCCTGTTAGCCCAGTGCTACAGCCCGGATTGACACACTGATGACCAACATGCTCGATGTGATTCATGTATGCCTGTCTCCATAGGTCTGTGCCGCTTTGGGTTCACGACTAGCCATGTCGGCCCGGGTTCTCTGTCATATGGATGCTAGCGACACTATCATATATGTGAGCCAAAAGGCGCAAACGGTCCCGGACCATGGTAAGGCGATACCCGTGGGGATACCGTGCTTGAGGCCGCAATGTGATATGAGGTGTTACCGGCTAGATTGATGTGACTTGGAATCGGGGTCCTGACAGTGTTGGCATCAGAGCCGGACTGCCTGTTGGTTCGTTGAGCCAAACTGGTCGATGTCGAGTCTAGAAATGCTTTAGTTATATGTAGGGGAATTGATTGTGTGAGGGAACGTAAGGCTCTTTTTACTCCTTTACCTTATGCCCTCTGATCTGAGTTATTCTCTTCTCATTCAATGTGGGTTAAGGACTAGGCTCTCTTCTTCTATCAGGTTCATGTGTTACTAATCCGTAGTAGCTTATAGGATTGTTGTTACCAGCCACAGTATAGTTTCTACTACTTTTAGTATGTTGCCAGTTGAATCAGAACCTTGATATGATGTTGTTGAGTGGTATTGCAAACTGTTGTGGATGTCTCAAATCTTTTTCTGAGCATTTACAGCCGTTATGCTGTCCGATTTCCCCTAGAAAATTCTAATGCCTTTGCATTATTCTGTGCTTTCAGATGGCCACCTGTTCGCAGAACCAAGTGGTTCGTCTGACCCAGTGCCTCGATGTGCCTGGCCACACGGCCATGTTGGTTCGAGTGATAGTCGAGTCAGGCTATCGGTGGTATCCGGAATATACCGTCGAGGAGCAGTTCAGAGACTTCAACCAGAGCCAGTACCTTTGTACCGTCAGGATATATCCCTCTTATCCTGGAGCCACTGAGCCCCTTCACTGTTCCTATGGACTTGGGGTCACTATTGAGATGTCTGTGCAGGATGCAGCCTATTCAATGATGACTATCATTCGAGCCAGGACTACCTTGCTTCAGAACACCGACTTCCGTTACATGCCAGCCTCACTTCCTGGAGCACAGGGGTACTATCAGGCTTTGTACTATGACTCTACACATGAGGAGTCACTACTCGGCACCACTGCCGAGATGCTCGAGGATAAGGACCGCGAAAATCGGGCCTTGCGTATGGAGCTTTTCCACACTCGTTCTGATCATTGGGCTACTTTGACTCGGTTTGCACCTGCGGTGCAGGCAGGATACATGGACATGAGGGACCTGTACCCTGTACGGTCTGGATTGCCAGATTGTATGGAGTGGCGCGATGTAGGAGGCATCACCCCTCCTCGTGGTCCCCGTCTGCCACCACCTGTGGGACCAAGGCCACATCCGAGTCCCTATGGTCTGCAGGCTCCGCAGGACCGTCTGTTCCCAGATGATCATGTTCCACTTCCAGGCTTTGGTGGTGACTTTTATGAGGATTACTACGGAGCCGTCTGAGCTAGTAGTAGTTTCACTAGTATTGTAATAGTTGTATTCTCCACAGTCCTACGTGACCGTGGGATACGACTTGGTGTGTATCACGCTCCGGAGGTGTAGAAAAATAACGTATAGGAGCTTGGAATGCCTTTGATGAGATGTAACGTCTTTCACTGTAGTTGTACTCTAGCCTGGGCTTGTACTAAACTATGTATAGTGTGTATGACCATTGGTATATATATGGCAGTTTCTATATTACCATGCCGTGCAATGAACATCTTAGCATTCCATGTTATCCATTACATTTTGCACTTCCTTGCTAAGTTTGTGCCATCCTTGTCTAAACCGTTGTCTTGTTTTTCCAAGGATGGTCAGCACCCGCAGCAACCCTGCTGCCCCGGAGCAGGGAGAAGCCAGTGCAGCTAGGGGTGAAAATTTGCCTCACCCGCCTTCTCTGGCCGAAGTTATGCTGGAGGCGGAAAGCAACAAGCATGAGACTAACTGCTTGCTGGAGAGGATTGAGCAGAACACTGCACGCCATCAGCGAAATGACTTGGTGTCAATCAATGACTTTATCAAGTTGTACCCACCAAAGTTTAATCATTCTGTCGAGCCCCTCGACGCGGATGACTGGCTCCGCAGCATCACACACAAGCTACGTTCTGCCAACGTAGCCGCAGCTGATAAGGTTACCTATGCTGCCTATCACCTCGAAGGCCCTGCTAGCCTTTGGTGGGAAAACTTTGAGGCTATGCGCCTGGTCGGCCAAATCACTACTTGGGCTGAATTCAGTGAGGCTTTCCGTGAGCATCACATCCCGGAAGGTCTCATAGATTGCAAGAGGGAGGAGTTCTGCAATTACACCCAAGGAAGACTGACTGTGGATGCATATAGTCGTGAATTTGGGAATCTGGCATGATATGCTCCTGAAGAGGTATCCACCGACACTAAGAAGCAGGCAAGGTTCCCCAAGGGACTTAGCCCTGAGCTTCGCCGCGATCTTCGTCTGCACAAGTGCACCTCCTTTCAGAAATTGGTCAATAAAGCCATCAGTGCTGAGACTGATGGGGAACGTAAGAATTTCAAAATTTTCCTACGTACACGCAAGATCATGGTGATGCGTAGCAACGAGAGGGGAGAGTATGATCTACGTACCCTTGTAGATCGACAACGGAAGCGTTAACTTGGTTGATGTAGTTGTACGTCTTCATGGCCCGACCGATCAAGCACCGAAACTACGGCACCTCCGAGTTCTAGCACACGTTCAGCTCGATGACGATCCGTGGACTCCGATCCAGCAAAGTGTCGGGGAAGAGTTCCGTCAGCACGATGGCGTGGTGACGATCTTGATGTACTACCGTCGCAGGGCTTCGCCTAAGCACCGCTACAATATTATCGAGGACTATGGTGGAAGGGGGCACCGCACACGGCTAAGAATATGATCACGTGGATCAACTTGTGTCTCTAGGGGTGTCCCATGCCTCCGTATATAAAGGTTCAAAGCGGGGGCTGGCCGGCCAAGAGGTGGCGCGCCAGGAGGAGTCCTACTCCTTCCGGGAGTAGGACTCCCCCCTTTCCTAGTTGGAATAGGATTCGCGGAGGGGGGAAAAGAGGAGAGAGAGGAGGAAGGGGGGCCGGCCCCCTCTCCTTGTCCTATTCGGACCAAGGGGGGGAGGGGCGCGCGGCCCATCTCTGGCCACCTCTCCTCTCTTCCACTAAGGCCCACTAAGGCCCATATACTTCCCGGGGGGTTCCGGTAACCTCCCGGTACTCCGGTAAAATCCCGATTTCACCCGGAACACTTCCGATATCCAAACATAGGCTTCCAATATATCAATCTTTATGTCTCGACCATTTCGAGACTCCTCGTCATGTCCGTGATCACATCCGGGACTCCGAACAACCTTCGGTACATCAAAATGCATAAACTCATAATATAACAGTCATCGTAACCTTAAGCGTGCGAACCCTACGGGTTCGAGAACAATGTAGACATGACCGAGACACGTCTCCGGTCAATAACCAATAGCGGAACCTGGATGCTCATATTGGCTCCTACATGTTCTACGAAGATCTTTTATCGGTCAGACCGCATAACAACATACGTTGTTCCCTTTGTCATTGGTATGTTACTTGCCTGAGATTCGATCGTCGGTATCCAATACCTAGTTCAATCTCGTTACCGGCAAGTCTCTTTACTCGTTCCGTAATACATCATCTCACAACTAACTCATTAGTTGCAATGCTTGCAAGGCTTATGTGATGTGTATTACCGAGAGGGCCCAAAGATACCTCTCCGACAACCGGAGTGACAAATCCTAATCTCGAAATACGCCAACCCAACATGTACCTTTGGAGACACCTGTAGAGCTCCTTTATAATCACCCAGTTACGTTGTGATGTTTGGTAGCACACAAAGTGTTCCTCCGGCAAATGGGAGTTGCATAATCTCATAGTCATAGGAACATGTATAAGTCATGAAGAAAGCAATAGCAACATACTAAACGATCGGGTGCTAAGCTAATGGAATGGGTCATGTCAATCAGATCATTCATCTAATGATGTGATCCGACATCCTGTTAATCAAATGACAACTCTTTGTCCATGGTTAGGAAACATAACCATCTTTGATTAACAAGCAAGTCTAGTAGAGGCATACTAGTGACACTCTGTTTGTCTATGTATTCACACATGTATTATGTTTCCGGTTAATACAATTCTAGCATGAATAATAAACTTTTATCATGATATATAAGGAAATAAATAATAACTTTATTATTGCCTCTAGGGCATATTTCCTTCAGTCTCCCACTTGCACTAGAGTCAATAATCTAGATTACACAGTAATGATTCTAACACCCATGGAGCCTTGGTGCTGATCATGTTTTGCTCGTGGAAGAGGCTTCAGTCTCCCACTTGCACTAGAGTCAATAATCTAGATTACACAATAATGATTCTAACACCCATGGAGCCTTGGTGCTGATCATGTTTTGCTCGTGGAAGAGGCTTAGTCAACGGGTCTGCTACATTCAGATCCGTATGTATCTTGCAAATCTCTATGTCTCCCACCTGGACTAGATCCCGGATGGAATTGAAGCGTCTCTTGATGTGCTTGGTTCTCTTGGGGAAATCTGGATTCCTTTGCCAAGGCAATTGCACCAGTATTGTCACAAAAGATTTTCATTGGACCCGATGCACTAGGTATGACACCTAGATCGGATATGAACTCCTTCATCCACACTCCTTCATTCGCTGCTTCCGAAGAAGCTATGTATTCCGCTTCACACGTAGATCCCGCCACGACGCTTTGTTTAGAACTGCACCAACTGACAGCTCCACCGTTTAATGTAAACACGTATCCGGTTTGCGATTTAGAATCGTCCGAATCAGTGTCAAAGCTTGAATCAACGTAACCATTTACGATGAGCTCTTTGTCACCTCCATATACGAGAAACATATCCTTAGTCCTTTTCAGGTACTTCAGGATGTTCTTGACCGCTGTCCAGTGATCCACTCCTGGATTACTTTGGTACCTCCCTGCTAGACTTATAGCAAGGCACACATTAGGTCTGGTACACAGCATTGCATACATGATAGAGCCTATGGCTGATGCATAGGGAACATCTTTCATTTTCTCTCTATCTTCTGCAGTGGCCGGGCATTGAGTCTGACTCAACTTCACACCTTGTAACACAGGCAAGAACCCTTTCTTTGCTTGATCCATTTTGAACTTCTTCAAAATCTTGTCAAGGTATGTGCCTTGTGAAAGTCCAATTAAGCGTCTTGATCTATCTCTATAGATCTTTATGCCTAATATGTAAGCAGCTTCACCGAGGTCTTTCATTGAAAAACTCTTATTCAAGTATCCCTTTATGCTATCCAGAAATTCTATATCATTTCCAATCAGTAATATGTCATCCACATATAATATCAGAAATGCTACAGAGCTCCCACTCACTTTCTTGTAAATACAGGCTTCTCCAAAGGTCTGTATAAAACCAAATGCTTTGATCACACTATCAAAGCGTTTATTCCAACTCCGAGAGGCTTGCACCAGTCCATAAATGGATCGCTGGAGCTTGCACACTTTGGTAGCTCCCTTTGGATCGACAAAACCTTCCGGTTGCATCATATACAACTCTTCTTCCAGAAATCCATTCAGGAATGCAGTTTTGACATCCATCTACGAAATTTCATAATCATAAAATGCGGCAATTGCTAACATGATTCGGACAGACTTAAGCATCGCTACGGGTGAGAAGGTCTCATTGTAGTCAACCCCTTGAACTTGTCGGAAACCTTTTGCGACAAGTCGAGCTTTGTAGACAGTAATATTACCGTCAGCGTCAGTCTTCTTCTTGAAGATCCTTTATTCTCAATTTCTTGCCGATCATCGGGCAAGTCAACCAAAGTCCATACTTTGTTCTCATACATGGATCCCATCTCAGATTTCATGGCTTCAAGCCATTTTTCGGAATCTGGGCTCACCATCGCTTCTTCATAGTTCGTAGGTTCATCATGATCTAGTAGCATGACTTCCAGAACAGGATTACCGTACCACTCTGGCGCGGATCTTACTCTGGTTGATCTACGAGGTTCAGTAGTATCTTGTTCTGAAGTTTCATGATCATTATCATTAGCTTCCTCACTAATTGGTGTAGGTGTTGTAGAAACAGGTTTCTATGATGTACTACTTTCCAATAAGGGAGCAGGTACAGTTACCCCGTCAAGTTCTACTTTCCTCCCACTCACTTCTTTCGAGAGAAACTCCTTCTCTAGAAAGGATCCATTCTTAGCAACGAATGTCTTGCCTTCAAATCTGTGATAGAAGGTGTACCCAACAGTCTCCTTTGGGTATCCTATGAAGACACATTTCTCTGATTTGGGTTCGAGCTTATCAGGTTGAAGCTTTTTCACATAAGCATCGCAGCCCCAAACTTTAAGAAACGACAACTTTGGTTTCTTGCCAAACCATAGTTCATAAGGTGTCGTCTCAACGGATTTTGATGGTGCCCTATTTAATGTGAATGCGGCCGTCTCTAAAGCATAACCCCAAAATGATAGCGGTAAATTTGTAAGAGACATCATAGATCACACCATATCAAGTAAAGTACGATTACGACGTTCGGACACACCATTTCGCTGAGGTGTTCCGGGTGGCGTGAGTTGCGAAACTATTCCGCATTGTTTCAGATGTAGACCAAACTCGTAACTCAAATATTCTCCTCCACGATCAGATCGCAGAAACTTTATTTTCTTGTTACGATGATTTTCAACTTCACTCTGAAATTCTTTGAACTTTTCAAATGTTTCAGACTTATGCTTCATTAAGTAGATATACCCATATCTGCTTAAATCATCTGTGAAGGTGAGAAAATAACGATATCCGCCACGAGCCTCAACATTCATCGGACCACATACATCTGTATGTATGATTTCCAACAAATCTGTTGCTCTCTCCATTGTACCGGAGAAGGGTGTTTTAGTCATCTTGCTCATAAGGCACAGTTCGCAAGTACCAAGTGATTCATAATCAAGAGGTTCCAAAAGTCCATCGGTATGGAGTTTCTTCATGCGCTTTACACCGATATGACCTAAATGGCAGTGCCACAATAAGTTGCACTATCATCATCAACTCTGCATCTTTTGGCTTCAACATTATGAATATGTGTGTTACTACTATCGAGATTCATCAAAAATAGACCACTCTTCAAAGGTGCATGACCCTAAAAGATATTACTCATATAAATAGAACAACCATTATTCTCTGATTTAAATGAATAACCGTCTCGCATTAAACAAGATCCAGATATAATGTTCATACTCAACGCTGGCACCAAATAACAATTATTTAGGTCTAATACTAATCCCGAAGGTAGATGTAGAGGTAGCGTGCCGACCGCGATCACATCGACTTTAGAACCATTTCCCACGCGCATCGTCACCTCGTCCTTTGCTAGTGTTCGCTTAATCCGTAGTCCCTGTTTCGAGTTGCAAATATTAGCAACAGAATCAGTATCAAATACCCAGGTGCTACTGTGAGCTCTAGTAAGGTACACATCAATAACATGTATATCACATATAACTTTGTTCACCTTGCCATCCTTCTTATCCGCCAAATACTTGGGGCAGTTCCGCTTCCAATGACCAGTCTGCTTGCAGTAGAAGCACTCAGTTTTAGGCTTAGGTCCAGACTTGGGTTTCTTCTCCTGATCAGCAACTTGCTTGCTTTTCTTCTTGAAGTTCCCCTTCTTCTTCCCTTTGCCCTTTTTCTTGAAACTAGTGGCCTTGTTGACCATCAACACTTGATGCTCCTTCTTGATTTCTACCTCCGCAGCTTTCAGCATTGCGAAGAGCTCGGGAATAGTCTTATTCATCCCTTGCATATTATAGTTCATCACAAAGCTCTTGTAGCTTGGTGGCAGTGATTGGAGAATTCTGTCAATGACGCAATCATCTGGAAGATTAACTCCCATCTGAATCAAGTGATTATTATACCCAGACATTTTGAGTATATGCTCACTAACAGAACTGTTCTCCTCCATCTTGTAGCTATAGAACTTATTGGAGACTTCATATCTCTCAATCCGGGCATTTGCTTGAAATATTAACTTCAACTCTTGGAACATCTCATATGCTCCATGACGTACAAAACGTAATTGAAGTCCCGATTCTAAGCCATAAAGCATGGCACACTGAACTATCGAGTAGTCATCAGCTTTGCTCTGCCAGACGTTCATAACATCTGGTGTTGCTCCAGCAGCAGGCCTGGCACCCAGCGGTGCTTCCAGGACGTAATTCTTCTATGCAGCAATGAGGATAATCCTCAAGTTACGGACCCAGTCCCTGTAATTGCTACCATCATCTTTCAACTTTGCTTTCTCAAGGAACGCATTAAAATTTAACGGAACAACAGCACGGGCCATATATCTACAATTAACATAAACAAGCAAGATACTATCAGGGACTAAGTTCATGATAAATTTAAGTTCAATTAATCATATTACTCAAGAACTCCCACTTAGATAGACATCCCTCTAATCATCTAAGTGATCACGTGATCCAAATCAACTAAACCATAACCGATCATCACGTGAAATGGAGTAGTTTTCAATGGTGAACATCGCTATGTTGATCATATCTACTATATGATTCTCACTCGATCTTTCGATCTTAGTGTTCCGAGGCCATATCTGCATATGCTAGGCTCGTCAAGTTTAACCTGAGTATTCTGCGTGTGCAAAACTGGCTTGCACCCATTGTAGATGGACGTAGAGCTTATCACACCCGATCATCACGTGGTGCCTGGGCACGATGAACTTTGGCAACGGTGCATACTCAGGGAGAACACTTTTATCTTGAAATTTAGTGAGAGATCATCTCATAATGCTACCGTCAATCAAAGCAAGATAAGATGCATAAAAGATAAACATCACATGCAATCAATATAAGTGATATGATATGGTCATCATCATCTTGTGCTTGTGATCTCCATCCTTGAAGCACCGTCGTGATCACCATCGTCACCGGCGCGACACCTTGATCTCCATCGTAGCATCGTTGTCGTCTCGCCAATCTTATGCTTCTACGACTATCGCTACCGCTTAGTGATAAAGTAAAGCATTACAGGGCGATTGCATTGCATACAATAAAGCGACAACCATATGGCTCCTGCCAGTTACCGATAACTCGGTTACAAAACATGATCATCTCATACAATATAATTTAGCATCATGTCTTGACCATATCACATCACAACATGCCCCGCAAAAACAAGTTAGACGTCCTCTACTTTGTTGTTGCAAGTTTTACGTGGCTGCTACGGGCTTAAGCAAGAACCAATCTTACCTACGCATCAAAACCACAACGATAGTTTGTCAAGTTGGTGCTATTTTAACCTTCGCAAGGACCGGGCATAGCCACACTCGGTTCAACTAAAGTTGGAGAAACTGTCACCCACAAGCCACCTATGTGCAAAGCACGTCGGGAGAACCGGTCTCGCGTAAGCGTACGCGTAATGTCGGTCCGGGCCGCTTCGTCCAACAATACCGCCAAACCAATGTATGACATGCTGGTAAGCAGTATGACTTATATCACCCACAACTCACTTGTGTTCTACTCGTGCATATAACATCAACATATAAACCCTAGGCTCTGATACCACTGATGGGGAACGTAGTAATTTCAAAATTTTCCTACGTACACGCATGATCATGGTGATGCATAGCAACGAGAGGGGAGAGTATGATCTACGTACCCTTGTAGATCGACAATGGAAGCGTTAACTTTGTTGATGTAGGCGTACGTCTTCACGGCCCGACCGATCAAGCACCGAAACTACGGCACCTCCGAGTTCTAGCACACGTTCAGCTCGATGACGATCCCCGGACTCTGATCCAGCAAAGTGTCAAGGAAGAGTTTCGTCAGCACGACGGCGTGGTGACGATCTTGATGTACTACCGTCGCAGGGCTTCGCCTAAGCACCGCTACAATATTATCGAGGACTATGGTGGAAGGGGGCACCGCACACGGCTAAGAATATGATCACGTGGATCAACTTGTGTCTCTAGGGGTGTCCCGTGCCTCCGTATATAAAGGCTCAAAGGGGGGGCTGGCCAGCCAAGAGGTGGCGCGCCAGGAGGAGTCCTACTCCTTCCGGGAGTAGGACTCCCCCCTTTCCTAGTTGGAATAGGATTCGCGGAGGGGGGAAAAGAGGAGAGAGAGGAGGAAGGGGGGCCGGCCCCCTCTCCTTGTCCTATTCGGACCAAGGGGGGAGGGGCGCGCGGCCCATCTCTGGCCACCTCTCCTCTCTTCCACTAAGGCCCACTAAGGCCCATATACTTCCCGGGGGGTTCCGGTAACCTCCCGGTACTCCGGTAAAATCCCGATTTCACCCGGAACACTTCCGATATCCAAACATAGGCTTCCAATATATCAATCTTTATGTATCGACCATTTCAAGACTCCTCGTCATGTCCGTGATCACATCCGGGACTCCGAACAACCTTCGGTACATCAAAATGCATAAACTCATAATATAACTGTCATCGTAGCCTTAAGCGTGCGGACCCTACGGGTTCGAGAACAATGTAAACATGACCGAGACACGTCTCCGGTCAATAACCAATAGCGGAACCTGGATGCTCATATTGGCTCCTACATGTTCTACGAAGATCTTTTATCGGTCAGACCGCATAACAACATACGTTGTTCCCTTTGTCATCGGTATGTTACTTGCCCGAGATTCGATCATCGGTATCCAATACCTAGTTCAATCTCGTTACCGGCAAGTCTCTTTACTCGCTCCGTAATACATCATCTCACAACTAACTCATTAGTTGCAATGCTTGCAAGGCTTATGTGATGTGTATTACCGAGAGGGCCCAGAGATACCTCTCCGATAATCGGAGTGACAAATCCTAATCTCGAAATACGCCAACCCAACATGTACCTTTGGAGACACCTGTAGAGCTCCTTTATAATCACCCAGTTACGTTGTGACGTTTGGTAGCACACAAAGTGTTCCTCCGGCAAACGGGAGTTGCATAATCTCATAGTCATAGGAACATGTATAAGTCATGAAGAAAGCAATAGCAACATACTAAACGATCGGGTGTTAAGCTAATGGAATGGGTCATGTCAATCAGATCATTCATCTAATGATGTGATCCTGTTAATCAAATGACAACTCTTTGTCCATGGTTAGGAAACATAACCATCTTTGATTAATAAGCTAGTCTAGTAGAGGCATACTAGTGACACTCTGTTTGTCTATGTATTCACACATGTATTATGTTTCCGGTTAATACAATTCTAGCATGAATAATAAACTTTTATCATGATATATAAGGAAATAAATAATAACTTTATTATTGCCTCTAGGGCATATTTCCTTCAGAGACAGGACAGTCTGACTATGACGCTTCATGCAAGCACTCTTGTGATTTTGGTTCTTCATCCGGCTCTGGATCTCAGAAGCGCCGGGTGTGGATTCCAAGCATGGCACTGCCACCTAGGTTCATTCCGAGGCAATCCTTTGAGGCGCCTCGCCCCAACCAGCAGTTTGCACCGTCGAAGCCCTATGGTGGCCCCGCTGCTAGTGCTGCTCCACGCCCCAATGTTGTGACATGTTTCAAGTGTGGAGAGCCGGGTCACTACGGTCGAGAGTGTCCCAGAACAACAACCCCAATCAGTCTAGAAACTCCGTTGGCCGTGGTAAGCCAGCGGGAAAGGCATTCTACGCCAAGCCAGCCACCACTACATGTGGCCATGTCAACTATGTCTCAGCTGAGGAGGCTCATGAGGATCCTAACATCGTCCTTGGTACGCTCCTTGTTAATTGCCATCCGGCATCTATTCTTTTCGATACTGGAGCATCTCATTCATTCATATCTGAGAGCTATGCTCAATTGCATAACACGACATTCTGTGACATGTCCACTACCATGGAAATTCAAACCCCTGGCTCTAGATGGCAAACTTCTAGAGTAAGCCATGGGAATGAAATTCTTGTCGATAGACTTGTCTTCTTTGCATCCTTAATAGCTCTCAAGCCCTCGGACATAAACATCATCTTGGGTATGGACTGGATATCAGCTCATTATGCTAAGATTGATTGTGCCACTAGAACGATTCAACTTACTCACCCATCGGGCAAGACAGTCAATGTCTTAACTCGAGTGGCCAAGCGCCAACTTTACTCCCTAAATGCCAACCCCCTTCCAGACCTTGAAGATATTCCGGTAGTCCGAGACTTCCCGGATGTCTTTCCAGAAGAACTGCCAGGTGTTCCACCTGACAGGGATGTCGAGTTTGTGATAGACCTTGTTCCAGGAACCGTTCCGATTTCTAGGAGACCCTATAAGATGGCACCCTTAGAACTAGCCGAGCTTAAGAACCAACTCGATGAGTCCTTGAAAAAGGGTTTCATCCATCCTAGTTCCTCCCCTTGGGCTTGCCCCGTCCTCTTCGTCAAGAAGAAGGATGGAACGGATCGGATGGTTGTAGATTACCGACCTGTCAACTTGGTCACTATCAAGAACAAGTATCTGCTCCCCAAGATCAACGATCTGTACGATCAACTTGCTGGATCCTCAGTCTTTTCCAAGATGGATTTGAGGTTGGGCTACCATCAAATCAAAATTAGAAATGGGGACATTCCCAAAACGGCCTTTGTTACTCGTTATGGCCAATACGAGTACACCGTCATGTCCTTCGGTTTAACCAATGCCCTAGCCACTTTCTCTCGGTTAATGAACTCGGTCTTCATGGAGTATTTGGATAAATTCGTCGTAGTATACCTCGATGATATACTCATCTACTCCAAGAATGAAGAGGAACATGCCGAACATCTAAGGCTGGTATTGACGAAACTTTGAGAGCATCGCCTTTATGCCAAATTCTCCAAGTGTGAATTTTGGTTGCTAGAAGTGACCTATCTAGGCCATGTAATCTCTGGTAAGGGTATTGCTATCAATCCCGAGCGAGTTCAAGCCATCCTTGATTGGACTCCACCTGAGACGGTCAAGCAAGTTCGGAGCTTCCTTGGCTTAGCGAGTTATTGCCGCCGCTTCGTCGAGAATTTCTCCAAGGTTGCTAAACCTCTAACTGAACTCCTCAAGAAAGATAAAAAGTTCGAGTGGACCCCACAGTGCGATTTCAGCTTTCAGGAACTGAAAAGATGCCTGACATCTGCTCCCGCACTGGTACCACTAGATTTCTCTAAGGACTTTATTATCTATTGCGACGCCTCGCGACAAGGACTAGGTTGCACACTCATGCAAGATCGTCAGGTAATTGCCTATGCCTCACGGAAACTACACCCACATGAGGAAAATTATCCCACACATGATCTAGAGCTTGCAGCTGTAGTCCATGCACTTAAAACTTGGCGACATTACCTTCTCGGTAATCGTTGCGAGATCTTCACCGATCACCAAAGTTTGAAATATATCTTCACCCAACCGGATTTGAATCTCAGGCAAAGACGTTGGGTCGAGTTGATCTCGGATTACGACTTAGGAATAACTTACACCCCGGGCAAAGCCAATGTCATGGCTGATGCGCTAAGTTGTAAATCTTATTGTAACAACCTGATGTTACAACAGAGTCAACCACTTCTCCACGAGGAATTTCGTAAGCTTAATCTTCACATTGTTCCTCAAGGATTCGTGTCTACCCTAGTGGCGAAACTTACCCTTAGGGATCAGATCATCAAGGCACAGAAGGTAGATCCGGGAATCTCCCGTATTAAGAGAAACATTAAGAAAGGAGTCGCGAATTGTTTCTCCGTTGATGATCAAGGTGTCATATACTTTGGAAACTGCTTAGTGGTTCCCAAGGCACGAAACCTGAGGCGGCTGATCCTTAAGGAAGCTCATGAATCCCCTCTCACCATTCATCCTGGTAGTACTAAAATGTATCAAGACCTACGCCAGAGGTTTTGGTAGACTAGGATGAAGAGAGAAATTGCTCAATATATTGCTAGTTGTGACATATGTCGTCGTGTTAAAGCAGAGCATCAACGACCTACTGGCACCCTTCAACCTTTGGCTATTCCTGAGTGGAAATGGGATAAAATTAGTAAGGATTTCATTACTGGGTTTCCCAGGACCAAGAGAGGGAATAATGCTATCTTCGTCGTGATCGATCGTCTTTCCAAGGTGGCCCACTTTCTACCTGTTCGTGAGAGTATCACCGCTAGCCAGCTAGCTGATTTATACATCTCCCGAATAGTGTCTCTTCATGGTGTCCCATTGGAAATTAACTCAGACCGTGGGAGTCTCTTCACCTCACGATTTTGGGAAAGTTTCCAAAATGCTATGGGAACTTGTCTCTCTTTTAGCACCGCCTTCCACCCTCAATCAAGTGGTCAAGTAGAGCGAGTCAATCAAATTCTGGAAGATATCCTCCGAGCTTCTGTCATCTCATTCGGAATGGGTTGGGAGAAATGCCTTCCATTCGCGGAGTTTGCTTATAACAATAGTTATCAAGCTAGCTTGGGCAAAGCTCCTTTTGAAGTTCTTTATGGACGAAAATGTCGAACGCCTCTTAACTGGTCAGAAACATAAGCTCATGTCTTATGAAGTCGGCGAGAAGGCTTACCTTTGGGTTACTCCGTTAAAGGGAACCCATCGCTTCGGTATCAAAGGCAAATTGGCTCCTTGTTACATTGGACCCTTTCGCATTCTTGCCAAACAAGGAGAAGTTGCCTACCAATTGGAACTACCTCCGCATGTTTCTAGAGTTCACGATGTCTTCCATGTTTCTCAACTCAGGCATTGCTTCGTGGATCCTATCCGTGGAGTGGACCATGAAACGCTTGATCTACAAGATAACCTATCATATTGGGAATATCCCGTTTGTATCCTTGATCAAGCCGAGCGTACCACTCGATGCCATAACATCAAGTTTCTCAAGGTTCAATGGTCACACCATTCCGAAAAGGAAGCCACTTGGGAAAGGGAGGATCGTCTTCGACTCGAGTACCCCACCTTCTTCCCAACAGATCCTAAATCTCGGGACAAGATTCTTTTGAGTGGGGGTGAGTTGTCACACCCTAGCAAGTTCATGCATTAGAGTGTTTGCATCATGTTTAATTCTCCTAGAAAGATGAAATGGGGATAACAGAACCCCGAGCACCCCCCTTAAACCAACTAGGGTTTACTAAAATTGGTTTCGATGAACCAAAAATTCCCTTCACAAAATGTTCATCATTTCTGGATTGGGCTAAAACCCCTGGCAAAAATGGTGCACTCTTTTCTAGGACATTCTGGATTTTTTGAATTAAATCATAAGTATTTGAATTTGGGCATTTAAATACTATAAAATATTTTAAATGCCCAAATAATTCTGGATTTAAGTGAGCGCTATTAGGAATAATCCCAACAGAGCCCACAATTATTTTCAGGATTTTTGGAAACGTTTTAGTATTTTTAATAAAGCTCAACAATTGCAGAAAATTAGAAAACAAAAACAAATCAGAAAAAGAGAGAGAGAGAGAGAGAGAGAGAGAGAGAGAGAGAGAGAGAGAGAGAGAGAGAGAGAAAGGCCAGAGGCCACTTACCTGGCTGGCCCGGCCCATCTGGCATGTGCCAGTCATCACCTACCTCTGCTAGTAGGCAGAGGAGGGACACCACGACGCCGCCGAGCTCGCCACGCCACCTCCCTGCCTGCCTGCCGTCGCCCGCGCCAGCGCGACGCCTCGAAACGCCTCCGCGGCACCGCCCCAACCCCCTGGACGCCTCATTCCTCCCCCTGCTCTCTCCCTCGCTCCCCCGAAGCCATGGCCGATGCAGCTGCCACCGTCTTGCCGTCGTAGCCGTAGCCACCATCATCCCCGTGCCACCCCACCATGTCCATGAGCTCCGATGCATCTCCCTCAACCTCCTTGACGAGCCACGAGGCCTCAGATGCGCTGCAACACCACCACCGCTGCTGTTCCCCTCGTCGTCCACCGGAGATCGTCGCCGACGATTCGCCGCCTCCCGAGCTTCCCCGAGCCCGCTTCGACGCCCGCTGCACTCGCCGTGAGCTCCTCTTTCTTCTCCCCCTAGCCACGTCACTCGAGCTGCCCTCTAACCTCGTTGGCCACCACGGCCGAGAGCTCGGCTCCGCCAGCCATGTCGCCGCCATGGCCACAGATGCGTAAGCTTGAATCCGAGCGCGTCACCGCACTCACCACGTTCCCAGGAACCCAACGCACCACCCCACATGCCTCGCCGTGCCCCGTAGCCTTGGGTTCATCTTCACCCAAGCTCCGGCGGCCGCCAAGGTCGTCGTCAGCGTCGTTCCCGGCCTCCCCGAGCTCCACTTCCACCACCAAATGCTGCGGCTTGCTCCCAGCTACGCGTAGGACCAAACCGCAGTCGATTTGGTCGACTGTGGGCAAAACCCGACGCTCTCCGCCGCGTTTGTCGTCGCCGGCGTCGAGCCGTGGACCAACGCCGGCGGGTTTGACCCGTTGACCTTGACTATGTGGGCCCAGCTTGACTCCCCTGAGTCTATGACAAGTGGGCCCCCCTCTGCTAATTAACCTAGGGTTAGCGCTAACTAATTTTAGTTAGTTTAGGTCACTGACATGCGGGCCCAGGCCCCACTAACAGTTTAGTTTGTACTAACTTAATTCTGTTAGTTAGCTGAGACAGTAACAGATGCGGCCCACCAGTCAGGTTTGACCTGGGCTGGCGCCTTTGACTCGCCGATGTCTCAGTGACGCAGTGCTGACGCAATTATTTATTTCCTGGATTTATTCTTTTATAGGAAATTCCAGAAAATAGCCAAAACTTCTAAAAATCATAGAAAATCAAGCATAGCTCCAAATCAAACAAATTATATATGAAAAATGATCAGCAAAATTCAATCTTTCCATCTTTAATGGTTTCATGCATGAAAAAACACTTTAACCTTGATGTTTAGGTGAAACAAGCTAATACACTTATTATGCATAAGAACTTAAGTTTCCATTTGAATGTTTGATTCAAATGGACCCATTTTAACTTGTTTCACATTGCATTAGGCAGGACACATCATTTTGCCATGTCATAGCATGCATCATATTGTTGCATATTGCCATGTGTTGATTGTATTCTGTGTGTCTTTCGTGGTAGGTTCTGCCTCCGAGGATATCTCCGAGTATCCAACTGAAGGGCAGTACCCTACTACCACTCCATCAGGCAAGAAGCCCCATTGATCATATCGATACAATCCCATGTTCTCGCCTCTGCTCTCATTTGCTGCATTAAGACAACAACGTTTCAAACTGCTGTGTGCTACGGTAGTTGAACCCTTATCCTCTACATGACCTTTCATTGCCACAGTAACTAGATGAAACCCACTAGCATGTGTAGGAGTTGATTGAGCCATGTATGTGTTTCCTACCTTGCTATGCCTGCTATGCTTAGAGTTGTGTCAGGTCTGGTTCATCTGGGCGATGGGCTAGAGTGAAATGATTATGTCGGTAATGTGAGTGATGTGTTGAACATGATTTGGTAAAGGTATCGATGAGAGGCCATGTAGGAGTACATGGTGGGTTGTTTCATTGAGGCCGTCCCTAAGAACTGAGATCTGTATGTGTGATTTAAGATTCAGTTACTACCATACATTGGGCCCGAAACCAATGGACCCTCTCGGCTTCTTAATCACCCTAGTACTCTCTCCAGGAGTTGCAACTAGTTTCTAGTGTTTGTAGGTTATGTGTTGGCGGCCGTGCGTAGCGCTGACCCTAGGGGTGGGCTATGTTGAGGTAGATACACAGTGGCCGGGTATGCCGGGTGCCCGTTTGGCGTCTCGGGACCCTGTTCACATCGTTCGGGGCTGTATGTGGAAACCTCGGCCGGACTCCCTGCGGATGGAACCTGAATAGGCGATAAACCTGGACTAGAGACTTGAGTGTTTAGGTAGGCCATGGCCGACACCCTCGTTGGGCTTCCACTTGAAGGTTGCCGAGTACATGTCGTGTAAATGACGGTAAGTGGTGAGAGCGTGTATGAAGGAGTACACCCCTGCAAGGTTAACATCATCTATTCGAATAGCCGCGTCCGCGGTATAGGACTACTTGGTTGCCTATACAGTTCATAGACAAGTTAATGGTTACTACTAAAAGACTCAAGATAAGTGTGAGTACCGAGGATGGCCCTCTCGTAGGATGACGAGGGAGGATCCCCGGTGGAGTATTGTGTTGGTGATTAGTGGACTCGTGTGCGGAAATTATTTTACTAGTGGTGTCTCGTAGGATAGCTTAGCCAAGAGTCAAAGCTGGCTTGCTGCAATAACTCCACCACCTTCTTGAGAATGAGCATGTATAATAGGTTCTGATGTAAGACTTGCTGAGTACCTTTGTACTCATGTTTGCTTTAATTACTGTTTTCAGACGACAACACCGCCTCCTCCGATGGGTTTTATGTAGACCTCGACGTCGTTGAGTAACTTGCCACCCAGGTGGTGATCCTGGCCATGGAGGGCCCTATGTAGATAGACAGGCTTCGAGAAGCCTTCTTTCTTTCTAGTGTCTCTACTCAGACTATTTGCTTCCGCATGTGCTTGTATGCTTGTATGGCTTGTGTGTCGGGTCATGTGCCCCCTACCTGTATGAACATGTTATGTATGGCTCTCTGGAGCCTTTAAATAAAGTACTTGAGTTGTAGAGTTTTGTTGTGATGCCATGTTGTATTTGCACATATCGAGCATATTGTGTGTATGATTGAAATGTTTGGTATGTGTGGGATCCAACAATCTAGTTGTTTATCCTTGGCAGCCTCTCTTATGGGGAAATGTAGTCTAGTGCTCCTCGAGCCATAGTAGTCCGCTACATCCCGGTTCACCGGAGTCCTGCTAGCCCAGCACTACTGCTCAGGACACTTGACTGGCCGGCATGTGTTTCACTTCGTTCCTATGTCCGTCCCTTCGGGGAAATGTCACGCAGTGACATCCGGAGTCCTGCCTAGCCTGCTATAGCCCGGGTTCCCCGGAGTCCTGTTAGCCCAGTGCTCCAGCCCGGATTCACATGCTGATGACCGAGATGCTCGATGTGATTCATGTATGCCTGTCTCCATAGGTCTATGCCGCTTTGGGTTCACGACTAGCCATGTCAGCCCGGGTTCTCTGTCATATGGATGCTAGTGACACTATCATATAGTGAGCCAAAAGGCGCAAACGGTCCTGGGCCATGGTAAGGCGACACCCCTGGGAATACCGTGCGTGAGGCTGCAATGTGATATGAGGTGTTACCGGTTAGATCGATGTGACTTGGAATCGGGGTCCTAACAATAACTTATACATGTTCCTATGACTATGAGATTATGCAACTCCCGAATACTGGAGGAACACTTAGTGTGTTATCAAACGTCACAACGTAACTGGGTGACTATAAAGATGCTCTACAGGTGTCTCCGATGGTGTTTGTTTAGTTGGGATAGATCGAGATTAGGATTTGTCACTCCGTGCATCGGAGAGGTATCTCTGGGCCCTCTCAGTAATGCACATCACTATAAGCCTTGCAAGCAATGTGACTAATGAGTTAGTTACGGGATGTTGCATTACGGAACGAGTAAAGAGACTATGATAGCCTGGCTTATTAGGGATGATAGACTACTCATATCAATAAGGAATTCCTTCTTTTCCGGAAGCCCATTCAGACAGAACTCCAAAGTTAAGCGTGCTCACCTTGGTGTAATTTCAGGATGGGTGACCGACCAGGAAGTTGCTCCCTGGTGCGCACGAGTGAGGACAAAGTGCACAGAAAAGACTAGTATTGATCTATGGGGCCAGTCTATATCCCGCCAGGAGTAATGACCACCGGCGGGTGTGTCCAGGGCGTTACAGAGACTTGCCGGTAACGAGATTGAACTAGGTATTGAGATACCGATGATCAAATCTCGGGAAAGTAACATACCGATGACAAAGGGAACAACGTATGTTGTTATGCGGTTTGACCGATAACGATCTTCGTAGAATATGTAGGAACCAATATGAGCATCCAGGTTCCGCTATTGGTTATTGACCAGAAGTGAGTCTCGGTCATGTCTACATAGTTTTGGAACCAGCAGGGTCTGCACGCTTAACACTCGATGACGATCGGTATTATGAGTTTGTGTTTTTTTATTGTGACGCCCTCGATTCAATTGTACACTAATCATACACACAAACGTGTATGATCAAGATCAAGGACTCACGGGAAGATATCACAACACAACTCTAGACACAAATTAAAATAAAACAAGCTTTATATTACAAGCCAGGGGCCTCGAGGGCTCTAATACATAAGCTCGAATACACAAGGGTCAGCGGAAGCAACAATATCTGAGTATAGACATAAGATAGACAAGTCTGCCTTAAGAGCATCTCCAGCCGTTCTCCCCCTGGGGGTGAGCCGACGATACAATCGGCGCTGGGGGCGGTTTCGTGCCCAGTCGTCGCCCCTAGCTCGCCCCCAGGCGCCGATATTGGCCCACTTTTCAGCCCCATATCGGCGAATAAAGGGCCCATATGGGCGACAATAGGCCCATATTCGGCATGGTTCGCCGTTGTTCGGCGTTCAATTATGCACATAAATTTTTTTATCACATATTTCATCACAGAAATATCAAATACTTCAACAAAATAGTACAACAACAAATAGTTCAATACAAATTATGTAGTTCAACAAATAAAAACTCATATTTCATCACACGTCGCGCCCGGCGTCGCCCTTGAGCCTCCATAGATGCTCTATTAGATCTTGCTGCAGTTGATGATGCACATGTGGGTCTCGGATCTCCTGACGCATACTGAGATAGGTAGTCCAGGTTGCCGGTAGCTAGTGATCAACTTCGGCTAGAGGACCCCACCTGTAGTATGGTTCAGTGTCTAACACTGGGTCTTCTTGCTCGCTCTCGATGATCATGTTGTGCAAGATGATACATCAAGTCATAATCTCCCACATTTGATCTTTCGACCAGGTCTGAGCAAGGTACCGGACAACAGCAAATCGAGATTGGAGCACACCAAATGCCCGCTCGACATCCTTCCCGCAAGCCTCTTGAACCTTCGCAAACCAGGCGTTCTTGCCTCCTGGCACAGAGTTTGAGATCGTCTTCACAAATGTCGACCATCTTGGATAGATGCCATTAGCTAGATAGTACCCCTTGTTGTAGTGCCGCCCATTGATCTCGAAGTTCATCGGAGGAGAATGACCTTCAACAAGCTTGGCAAAGACAGGAGAGCACTGCAGCACGTTGATGTCATTGTGAGTTCCTGGCATACCAAAGAAGGAGTGCCAAATCCAGAGGTCCTGTGTGGCCACCGCCTCAAGTACCAGACCGCAACCGCCTTTGGCGCCTTTGTACATCCCCTGCCAAGCAAATGGGCAATTCTTCCATTTCCAATGCATGCAGTCGATGCTTCCAAGCATCCTAGAAAATCCTCTTGCTGCATTCTGTGCTAGGATCCTAGCAGTGTCTTCCGCATTGGGTGCTCTCAAGTATTGCGGTCCAAACACGGCCACCACTGCCCGACAGAACTTGTAGAAACACTCTATGCTGGTGGACTCGGCCATGCGCCCATAGTCGTCGAGTGAATCACCGGGAGCACCGTATGCAAGCATCCTCATCGCTGTCGTGCACTTCTGGATGGAGGTGAATCCAAGGGTTCCAGTGCAATCCATCTTGCACTTGAAGTAGTTGTCGAACTCCTGGATGGAATTCACAATCCTGAGGAAGAGCTTTCGGCTCATCCGATAACGGTGCCGACATGTTTTCTCACCGTGAAGTGGAGCATCGGCGAAGTAGTCGGAGTAGAGCATGGAGTAGCCTTCGAGACGATGTCGGTTCTTTGCTTTCACCCGCCCCGACGCCGAGCCACCTTGTCGTGCCTTTTCATTGCTCGCCAGCAGCTGGGCGAGGGCGGCGAGCACCATGAGATGCTCTTCTTCCTGGACGTCGGCCTCGGCTTCCTCCTCCAGCAGCGCGACGAGCGCTTCCTCATCATCCGAGTCCATCGCCGACGCAGGCAAATCACCGAACACCTTGCGCCCGGTGGGCGTGTACCCGCCGCTAAACTGCCCCTCCGCGGCCAGAAACGGCGGCCGGAAACGCCCAGCTGCTGTTGGAGGGGCTGCCGCGGCGAAGCTCTGCTATTTTTCCGGCGGGGAATGGCTATCTAGCGGTGAAGGGCGGCGGGCGGCGCCGAGATATAGCTAGTGGAGGCAGAGGGCGCGGGGGGTGGGAGGCGAGTCGAGGAAGAAAACCTTGACTTTTCCCCTGCCGGTGTGGGCCAGCCGCGCTTTTCCCTTGCGCCGGAGCCCCCAAATGCCCCCAGTGTGCCGGGTTCGGCCTGCGACCGCCGGCGAAAAGAGGGCCGAACCGGCGATTTTTGGCGTCCTGGGGGCGCGACTGGGCGTTTTTTTGGCGCCGGCGCCGAAAAAGTGGCCTGGGGGCCTGTTGGGGGCGCAACTGGAGATGCTCTAAGAAGGCTAACACAAAAGCAACAACAATCGGAAAGGCAAGGCCTCCTGCCTGGGAGCCTCCTAACTACTCCAGGTCGTCAGCGGTCGTCACGTAGTAGTAGGCACCCTCGGGGTAGTAGTAGTCATGAGTGGTGTCGTCTGGCTCCTGGGATCCGTCATCTGGTCGCAACAATCGGGTATGGGGGAAAAGAGGTAGCAAAGCAACCATGAGTACTTATCCAAAGTACTCACAAGACATACATCAGATCTAAACTAAGTATGCATTTGTATCAAAGGAATAGGTTGTATCTGTGGACTAAACTACAGAATGCCACAAGAGAAGCGGGAAGCCGAGCCTATCAAAGACTAGCATCTTCAAGCTTCTTGCAGTATTTAGAAGAGTACAGATCATAATAATGTAAAGTAGTAGTAGTGTTATCAACCTCGCCCAGAGATCCTTCCTCAACCCCCTGTGAGAAAGCAATCCCAGAGCCATACTATCCATTTCTCACCACAAGTATCTAGTTCTAGTTGTATCGATCGGGATACAACTCTCTACAGGGGTGCACCAACTTACCCACCACGCTCGATTAACTCGGTCCGGACACACTTTACTGGGTCATACCCGGCCTCGGCTAAACGACATGTTGCAACCCAACCTAAGCTTAATAGAGAGGTCAACACGCTGGACTAAACCTATGCCCTCAGGGGTCCTGGGACATCCCCCGGGAACTCCTGCATGTTGCGTGGGTGGCCGGTGAGCAGACCTAGCCTCCCTTATACAAGGTGAGGCATTCCAGTCCAACCCGGCGTGCGCCGCTCAGTCGCATGACGTCTATTAAGCTTCGACTGATGCATACGGCGCAGAAAGCCCATACTATGCCCACGTGATGGTTAGTGCTATCATGCCAGAGGCCCCTTGGATCAAATATCCAAATCGTAGTGGAATAGGAACGCGCGGTAACAAGCATAGACTCACGATCGATGTGATCCCATCGCCCCGTCTCAAGGACTCGCGGCAAGGGCTAAGAATGTCCGGCCACGCCTCGTAATTATCTCGCAGGCACCTTCCAGGTCAACCCAACTCCACATCACTCGCAATTAAGCTTGCGTGGGTACCCCTCAGGGCCGACCCGTCTTTAGTAACATGGTTCAGTGTAAAGTCATAGTAACCATAGTAACCGTGTGTCTGAAATAGTAAGGGGGGGACCTGAGGAATCACCCTCGATGGATCCCACTCGATGTAACCATCAAGGTGGACTTGGACGAATCACCCTCGTTGGTCCACACTTGAGGGGTTGCACGACAGAGTCATTATCGGGAGTGGGCAAGGAGGAATGACCCTCGACGACCATGACCGAATAGCTACACTACAGGGTTAACATCAGAAGTGCTGATGAGGTATCACCCTTGGCACTCGATAGTAACTCTGCAGAGTCATGCAACTAAGGGGTGGTGATGTGCGGTGTTGGGGCCTGGATGTCGATCACGTCGATCGAGTCATCAAACATAAAGCAGGGGCAACTCGGACAAGGTGGGGTCACTGATGGATCTCTAACCAACCTATACTATGTAGTTTAGAATAAGCAGGTAAGGTATGATAGCCGGTAACGAAAACAGGCTATGCATTAGAGTAGGGTCATACCTAAAGCAGTAGCAGTTCTAATGCAAGCATGAGAGGGAAAGAAATGGTCAATATCGGAATGCTCAAGGGGGGTTTGCTTGCCTGCAAGCTCTGCTGTAAAGGAAGAAGGGTCGTCGGAGACGTAGTCGGTCACAGGGCAACATCGGTCTCGGGGTCTACCGGAGAGAAGAGGGGCAAGAAACAGTAAATATAAGCAAGCAGAGCATCACTAAGCATGACAAGATAATACGACATGTTGGGTGTGACTTAACGTATGTCTACACGGATAGGTGAAGGGAGAATTCAACCGAGAATGTATTCCTGGTTCCGAACGTGTGTCGGACAGATGACAGGAGGGGCAATGTTCCATGTTCAGCTAGTTAGAGGGATCCTACAAGTAAACGGATAGCATATTCGGATTCGTCTCGTTTTTCTGAGAGACTTTCATGTAGAAAACATTTTCATCCGAGTTACGGTTTATTTTCTATGAATTTCTAAAGTTTAAAACAATTTCTGGAATAATCTAAATTAACAGAAATGTAATTATGATGCCAGCATTACGTGTTGGTGACGTCAGCAGTCAACACACTCGCTGACTAGGGTCAAACCTGACATGTAGGTCCAGCGGGTCCCACATGTCAGCGACCGTGGCACTAATAGTGGATTAATTTGACTAACAGAAGTAATTAGGGGTGTGGGCCCCATTAGTCAGTGACTGATTATTGATTAAACCTAATTAATAGATTAATTAACATTTTTTATTTATAAAACTTGTTTAATTAACGTGGGGCCCACATGTCAGTGGCACTGGGCTGCCCAGCCAACACATTGATTGGGCCAACCCAGTCAACGAGGCCTGCGGGGCACGCTCGTAGTGACCCAGGGGTGGCCCAGGTGTGCCACGTTGGCAGTGGCCAGCGGCTGAACACCAGCGACCGAAAACACGGCGGAGGCGCTCGGGACCTCACCGGAATCGCGTTTTTCGGTGCCGTTCGGCGCGCGGCTAGGTCCGTTCGAACGACCACTTGATGTCGCGTCGATTGGTGGAGTTGGCACGGACGGACTTGGCCGGAAACGGTGCCGGCGACGAGGTTTGCGGCGGAGCGGCTACAGTGACAATGAAACGGAGCTACGGCATGCTACGGCTTGGGCGAAAAGGGCTAGGCAGCTGTTGCGCGACCTGGTGAAGCTAACGGGCATACACCCATGACCAAAAGGTCACCGGAGCCTCGCTGGTGGCGAGCTCCGCGGTGATGCATTCGGGCGCTCATCGGGGATGGCGCTAGGAGGCACGGGAGGGCACGTGTGCAAGAGCGCTGGGCTCCTAGGAACCCCAGGAGCACAACATTGAGCTCGGGCAAGCGTGTCAAAGGCCACAACCTTGACGGCGAGCCTCGCGGCGGAGCTGCATTCGGGCGGCCGCAGCAATGGTGGCTACGGATACTGGGAGATGCCATGGAGAGGGGATATCGAAGCAGCTGCTCACTGCAGGAGTAGGGAAGCGGACGAGGGAGCCGGAGGGAGCTCGACGGCGACGTACGACGGCGGTGATCCCGGGCGGACGAAGGTTGAAGACGACGGCGTGACGGCGCTGTAGCGCCTCCGAGCTCCCGCGGATGGCACCAGGGGGCAAAGCGGACGACAACGAGGATCTACGTCATGGCGGTGACGTGCGTGGCGGTCGGTGGCCACGTCGGAGCAAGGTGGACAGGGACGGGCGCGTTTGGGAGAGGTGGAGAAGGTGATCTGGGGAGAGCCCAGAGGGGAGTGGAGCGACGGAGGAGAGCGGGGGAGTGGGTGCAGGTAGGAGGGAGGAGGAGGCCCGAGGCATCGGCGTCGTCCTTATCTTGTCTGGGCGTCGCCGGCGAGGAGGTGCGGTGGCGCCTAGACACGCCCCTTCCCCGTGGTCGGAGGAACAGGAAGGGGAGCGACCGAGGAGGGGGGACTGGGCCGCTCTAGCTGGGCCAGCTGGCTCGGGTGGGCCGAGGCCCATGGTGTAGGGGGGCTTTCTCTCTCTCTCTGCTTTTCCTTTTCTTTTACTATTTTTTTTTTAACTTCTCTGCTTTCTTTTATTTCCAAAAAGAAAAACAGTTTTATAATTTATAAAACTTACACCTAAATAGTATAACAATTTAGGACACTGTCACAACAAGTTTGAAACCAAAATAAATTATTTTAGCATTTTTTAACTCAAAAGCATTTAATTTAATTGCTTTAGCCACTGTTTAAAATAGTTTAGGGTACTTAGACATTTTGCAAAAATGTTGGTTCACCACCAATACTATCAAAAGAATATTTGCCACATGATGAACATTTTAGTTTTCATGTTTCAGAAACGTTGAATTTCACTTAACATTTGAGTTTGAATTTGACTGGAATTTGAAATGAGATATTGATCGAAGTGACTAAGCACTGCTTTAGCAAAATGATTTGCTTGATCTCAGGGATTACTGTAGCATCATTACATCGGGGTGTTACAAATCTCCTCCACTACAAGAAATCTCGTCCCGAGATTTAAGAGGTGGAATAAAGAGGAAATTTTTGGTGTTGAAATTCTAACGGATCTTCTCATCCTTGGTTGCTCTTCTCGAAGAAGTTGATCCCTCTTGTTGATGTCTTCATTTCGCTGCATCAGGGCATCATGATGAAGCCATCATCCTTCCTTTAGGATCTTCACCGTACTTACAAAAGGATAAGAGGGGAAAACTCTATAAGGACACATTTTTAACAAGATTGAGCATTGGACGGTTAACTCAGGGGAGGAAGCATAAAGTATCTCTCGAGTTGAATAGTTGAAACACGTCGAGAGAATTATAAGAGGGTACGGAAGTTTCAAACGTGTAAGAAATCGTTCGATGCCTGAAGTAGAGTGTGAAGGGGCTTCAGACCAACGAAATAAGTATTGCGGCTGAAACCAAAATAGATCATCTCTAGGAAGGTGGCTCTTGATCTACATACGAAGCGAAGCATGAGGAATAACCTTGGGAATAGGGTTGTAAAGGAGAGTCAGGTTTCGATCATGTGGAACTGTGGGTTATGGGCCCACCATGTGGATTAAAAGTAGGAAGGGTGCTGACATCTTGCACGGTCATGATAGCAAGGCATGCCAGAGGATAACCTGTCAGTTATGTTGGCAACAACGTTGGTACCAAGAGCGAGGGACGAAGAGAACCATTTCCTGCTTGTTGAAACGAGGCGGACCAATAGGCAAAGTTCTCACCTATCGGTGGTTACCGGAATGTTAACAACAATAGTAACAGGGTCTTACTGATAGAGTTGTACACCGAGGTGCTTACATAAGCAGGGAATTATCACTGCTCAGATGAATCAGCTTATTAGAAAGGTTAAACAAAACAATGAAAAGGAAAATGTGATTATACCCAAGTCTCAAGAGTATATCTTTCCCAAGGAAAGGCAGAGCATGATATACATGACAAGACTCCAAGTAGGTAACCATTTAGGGAAAAGGGCGAGGAAACTCATGATGTTACCCATACAATGGTGTTTGGATAATTTATCAAGAAACATTTAGCATTGTGCTTACAAGGTTCTTGTTGATGTTTGAGTACCACGGTCATGCTTCGGGATAGCATTGACATGGTCATAAGGTAAAGGTGGGACCTTGGGATCACAAAGGATCCATCAGGAATTTCTAAAACATCTCATGCAATTTTATCAGGGAAAAGGTGAGGATGTGGCCGATGGGTTCAGTAGCAACCCATCGGCATGCCAAAAAGGGTGTATTTCCAAAAAATTATATGAACAAGTTAGTGTTGGGGCGGGACAAGAATGTTGTCGATGATTCAAATCATTGAGCGGCAAGGATGGTTTCTATCATCATGAACTCGATTGATATCCTAGAAGAGCTCAAATGTTGATGATGATCATGACACAATCGTCGAGAGATTTCATGAAGATGTAATTGATCAGCGATGACATCAAGTCAAAGAAAGGATGAAGCAAAAGTTTAATGGAACCACTGGTATGACACAAACTCGGAATCAAGCTTGTTGTTCAAGGCAATACGATATGATGAGGAAGATCGACGTAAGCTTAGCTCATCATCGAAAATTGTGCTCCGGGAAGAAGGACCAGGTAGTAGAGTTAAAATTTAGCACGATAATGATATAGCCGATCAGGCTAGGAATGACTTGAAGGATTATTAAACTCGCAAGCAACCAAATTACTTAGAGTTATTGAATTAGGGTGTGGAATCGATTCACTTATTGGTGTTCTCGAGTGACTAATAACTCAGAACCCAAGGAAATATGAAATCGGTGAGAAGCAATACTAGGTGAGAACTCATAGGAGGCAACACAGTTCTTTGTTATTCTCGAGATACCTAGGGGTAATACTCGAAGGAATATCAAAATAGAGGTTGTAGACATGCATTGATCTGCATAAGACAAGTGCTTTAACTTGTCCGAGAAATGGAATCAAGGAGAAAATATGGTTGGAACCACGATTGCAAAGGATCAATTCACAGATACCAGATGATATTACATCAAGAAAATAGTTATTGTTACAAGAAGCTTCCATGATACGGTCTACATCGTGTCCATGGGCATGAACACAAAGTTCAAGGTCGACTCCCGGTTCTTCAATCCTAACCTTTCATTCACTTCTCATCTTCGAAGAAGCTGTAGTGTTAAAAATTTATCTGGCATAACACCAGTAGAGTATGAACCGTAGAAGTTTCCGGGTTCACACAGATTAGAAAAGGCATAGGTTCAATCCATATGGGCATCTTAGGAACATATACCACAAACTTTAGGAGTAATTAAAACAAGCTCGAAAGTAGAGCATGGTTGTCAAAGTAGAGAATACAATTCTCCAAAGTCATAAGACACGATTTACCAAAAGGCATTATGTATCATGGGAAGAACTCACAATGTTATTGCATATGAAGGACGTAGTTGGATAAAATCCAACAAAGGATCTGATGGTCAATAAGGGATCTGATGTGAGCATCAGTACTCAACCAGAAGAAGGAATGCAGGGAGATCAGATTATAGAAACAACAGACTAAATCGAAGCTTAAAGGCAAAGGAATCATGATTTCCAATTCAAGGGATTAGAAGCAAACACTCTGATTAATGATGGATAAGTTGAATAGACTTATGGTTACAATCGATGACATTTTGGTTGGCGAGAACCAGCTCATATCCGGAATGACGTCTGAGCTAGAAGAACAAAGTCTAGTTCAAGTGATGATTGTGAGCATTCATAAATATATCCAATCAAAGGCTCAAAATGACGATGACAAAAGGAGGCTCATGAATATTGCCAGACATATGGAAAGTATCCATAATGCAAGAAGACAACTATTTGCAAAGCAATAGTTGGAGAGGATTATCGGAAGATCGATTAGTATTTCAAAGTATCTTGTGAATCACTTGATCAATTAGGAATGAACAAATCCTCGATAAGTGTGAGGAATTTGTTGGGGAACGTAGTAATTTCAAAAAAAAAATCTTACGCACACGCAAGATCATGGTGATGCATACCAACGAGAGGGGAGAGTGTTGTCTACGTACCCTTGTAGACCGGAAGCGGAAGCGTTATAACAACGCGGTTGATGTAGTCGTACGTCTTCACGGCCCGACCGATCAAGCACCGAAACTACGGCACCTCTGAGTTCTAGCACACTTCAGCTCGATGACGATCCTCGAACTCCGATCCAGCAAAGTATCAGGGAAGAGTTCCGTCAGCACGACAGCATGGTGATGATCTTGATGTTCTACCGTCGCAGGGCTTCGCCTAAGCACCGCTACAATATTATCGAGGAGTATGGTGGAAGGGGGCACCGCACACGGCTAAGAAAACGATCACGAGGATCAACTTGTGTGTCTATGGGGTGCCCCCTGCCCCCGTATATAAAGGAGTCGGGGAGGGGAGGGCTGGCCCTCTCTATGGCGCGCCCTAGGGGAGTCCTACTCCCACCGGGAGTAGGATTCCCCCTTTCCTAGTACAACTAGGAGTCCTTCCAAGTAGTAGGAGTAGGAGACAAGGAAGGGGAAGAGGGAAGAGAAGGAAGGAGGGGGCGTCGCCCCTCCCCTTAGTCCAATTCGGACTAGTCAATGGGGGGGCGCGCGGTCTGCCTCTCCCTCTCCCCTAAAGCCCAATAAGGCCCATATACTTCTTCCCCCGTATTCCCGTAACTCTCCGGTACTCCGAAAAATACCCGAACCTCTCGGAACCTTTCCGATGTCCGAATATAGTCGTCCAATATATCGATCTTTACGTCTCGACCATTTCGAGATTCCTTGTCATGTCCCCGATCTCATCCAGGACTCCGAACTCCTTCGGTACATCAAAACTCATAAACTCATAATACAACTGTCATCGAAACCATAAGCGTGCGGACCCTACGGGTTCGAGAACAATGTAGACATGACCGAGACACGTCTCTGGTCAATAACCAATAGCGGAACCTGGATGCTCATATTGGCTCCTACATATTCTACGAAGATCTTTATCGGTCAGACCGCATAACAACATACGTTGTTCCCTTTGTCATTGGTATGTTACTTGCCCGAGATTCGATCGTCGGTATCTCAATACCTAGTTCAATCTCGTTACCGGCAAGTCTCTTTACTCGTTCCGTAATACATCATCCTACAACTAACTCATTAGTTTCAATGCTTGCAAGGCTTAAGTGATGTGCATTACCGAGAGGGGCCAGAGATACCTCTCTGACAATCGGAGTGACAAATCCTAATCTCGAAATACTCCAACCCAACAAGTACCTTGGAAGACACCTGTAGAGCACCATTATAATCACCCAGTTACGTTGTAACGTTTGGTGGCACACAAAGTGTTCCTTCGGTAAACGGGAGTTGCATAATCTCAGTCATAGGAACATGTATAAGTCATGAAGAAAGCAATAGCAACAAACTAAACAATCAAGTGCTATGCTAACGGAATGGGTCAAGTCAATCACATCATTCTCCTAATGATGTGATCCCGTTAATCAAATGACAACTCATGTCTATGGTTAGGAAACATAACCATCATTGATCAATGAGCTAGTCAAGTAGAGGCATACTAGTGACACTCTGTTTGTCTATGTATTCACACATGTATTATGTTTCCGGTTAATACAATTCTAGCATGAATAATAAACATTTATCATGATATAAGGAAATAAATAATAACTTTATTATTGCCTCTAGGGCATATTTCCTTCAGAATTATCCGTAGATATGTATTCACATGGAAAAGGAGCTGCAAGGCAGCGAGCACAATGGATTCTCGAAACATCAAAGTGTATTAATTTCGATGCAACTTGTAATAACAAGAGCAACGGGAAAATGATGTATGAACGATGGGTTTATGCAGTTATTCATAGGGGTTGACAATGGAAGGGAACTGCAAAAGCGATGAGCACATGTTCTCGGGAGAACATCAGAAAGTATCTTCGAAGTCTTCTGGTGAAGCAGACAATCGTCTGGAATGAAGGGGCTCTCCGGAGGAAGTAGTTATGAGAACCTAAAGTTAGAGTTAGCAAAACCATTTAACCCGAATAGAAGAGAGATCAGAGTCCCAGAGTAAGGACAAGGAATAAAGATCCTAATACCACCCAATGGCGACGTGGGCCCGTAAGACACACAGCCATGTTAGTAAAAGTTTTTCAGTGACTAGACTCAACTTCAGCCAAGGAGTTGGAAAGGGGGATCCTACAGGCAGTCGGCTTTGATACCAACTTGTGACGCCCTTGATTCAATCGTACACTAATCATACACGCAAACGTGTACGATCAAGATCAAGGACTCACGGGAAGATATCACGACACAACTCTAGACACAAATTAAAATAAAACAAGCTTTATATTACAAGCCAGGGGCCTCGAGGGCTCGAATACACAAGAGTCAGCGGAAGCAACAATATTTGAGTACGGACATAAGATAGACAAGTCTGCCTTAAGAAGGCTAGCACAAAGGCAACAACGATCGAAAAGGCAAGGCCTCCTACCCGGGAGCCTCCTAACTACTCCAGGTCGTCAGCGGCCATCACGTAGTAGTAGGCACCCTTGGGGTGGTAGTAGTCATCAGTGGTATCGTCTGGCTCCTGGGATCCATCATCTGGTCGCAACAATCTGGTATGGGAGAAAAGAGGTAGCAAAGAAACCATGAGTACTCATCCAAAGTACTCGCAAGACTTACATGAGATCTAAACTAAGTATGCATCTGTATCAAAGGAATGGGTTGTATCTGTGGACTAAACTGCAGAATGCCAGAAGAGAAGGGGGAAGTCTAGCCTATCAAAGACTAGCATCTTCAAGCATCTTCAAGGATCTTGCAGTATTTTGAAGAGTACAAATCAACATAATGTAAAGTAGTAGTAGTGTCATCAACCTCACCCAGAGATCCTTCCTCGACCCCCTGTGAGAAAGCAATCCCAGAGCCATACTATCAATTTCACATCACAAGTATCTAGTTCTAGTTGTATCCATCAGGATACAACTCCGAGCATCTGTTATCGTAGGACAGGCTATCGATAGATGTTTTCTTCCCTGCATGGGTGCACCAACTTACCCACCAGGCTCGATTAACTCCCTCCGAACACATTCTACTGGGTCATGCCCGGCCTCGGCCAAACGATACGCCGCAACCCGACCTAGGCTTAATAGAGAGGTCAGCACGCCGAACTAAACCAATGCCCCCAGGGGTCTTGGGCCATTGCCCCGGGAACTCCTGCATGTTGCTTGGGCGGCCGGTGAGCAGACATAGCCTCCCTTATACAAGGCGAGGCATTCCAGTCCAACCCGACACGCGCCACTCAGTCGCATGACGTATATTAAGCTTCGGCAGATGCATACGACGCAGAACGCCCATACTATGCCCATGTGATGGTTAGTGCTATCAGGCCAGAGACCCCTCAGGTCAAATATCCAAATCGTAGAGGATTATGAACGCGCGGTAACGAGCAGAGACTCACGATCGATGTGACCCCATCGCCCCGTCTCGAGGACTCGCGGCAAGGGCTAAGAATGCCCGGCCACGCCTCGTAATTATCTCGCGGGCACCTTCCAGGTCAACCCGACTCCACATCACTCGCAATTAAGCTCGCGCGAATACCCCTCAGGGCCGACCCGTCTTTAGTAACATGGTTCAGTGTAAAGTCATAGTAACCATAGTAACCGTGTGTCTGAAATAGCAAGAGGGGAACCTGAGGAATCACCCTCGATTGATCCCGCTCGATGTAACCATCAAGGTGGATTTGGAGGAATCACCCTCGTTGGTCCACACTTGAGGGGTTGCACGACAGAGTCATTATCGGGAGTGGCCAAGGAGGAATCACCCTCGACGACCATGACCGAATAGCTACACTATAGGGTTAACATCAGAAGTGCTGATGAGGTATCACCCTCGGCACTCGATAGTAACTCTGCAGAGTCGTGCAACTAAGGGAGTGGTGATGTGCGATGTCAGGGCCTGGACGTCGATCACGTTGATCGAGTCATCGAACATAAAGCAGGGGCAACTCAGACAAGGTGGGGGTCACTGATGGATCTCTAACCAACCTATACTAAGAAGTTTAGAATAAGCAGGTACGGTATGATAGCAGGTAATGAAAACAGGCTATGCATCAGAGTAGGATCATACCGAAAGCAGTAGCAGTTCTAATGCAAGCATGAGAGGGAAAGAAATGGGCGATATAGAAATGCTCAAGGGGGGTTTGCTTGCCTGGAAGCTTTGTTGTAAAGGAAGAAGGGTCATTGGAGACGTAGTCGATCAGAGGGGCAACATCGGTCTCGGGGTCTATCAAAGAGAAGAGGGGGAAGAAACAGTAAATATAAGCAAGCAGAGCATCACTAAGCATGACAGATAATACGACATGCCGGGTGTGACCTAACGTATGTCTACACGGATAGGTGAAGGGGGAATTCAACCAGGAATGTATTCCCGGTTCCGGATCTGTGTCAGAAAAATGACCGGAGGGGGAATGTTCCATGTTCAGATGGTTAGAGGCATCCGACAGGTAAACTAACTGTGTATTCAGATTCGTCTCATTTTTTTGAGCAACTTTCATGTAGAAAACATTTTCATCCGAGTTATGGTTTAGTTTCTATGAATTTCTAAATTTTAAAACATTTTCTGGAATTATCTAAATTAACAGAAATGGAATTATGACGCTAGCATTACGTGTTGGTGACGTCAGCAGTCAACAGACTCGCTGACCAGGGTCAAACCGGACATGTAGGTCCAGCGGGTCCCACATGTCAGCGACCGTGGCACTAACAGTGGATTAATTTAACTAACAGAACTAATTAGGGGTGTGGGCCCCATTAGTCAGTGACTGATTAGTGATTAAACCTAATTATCAGATTAATTAACATTTTATTTATTTATAAAACCTGTTTAATTTACACTGGTCCCACATGTCAGTGGCACTGGGCTGCCCAGCCAGCACGTTGACTGGGTCAACCCAGTCAACGGGTCCCGCTGGCAGTGACCCAGGGGTGCCCCATGTGTGCCACATTGGCAGTGGCCGGCGGTTGAATGCCGGCGATCGAAAACACGACGGAGGCGCTCGGGACCTCGTCGGAATCATGTTTTATGATGTCGTTTGGCGCGTAGCTAGGTCCATTCGAACGGCCACTCAACGCCGCTTCGATTGGTGGAGGTGGCACGGACGGACTTGGCCAGAAACGGGGACGGCAACGAGGTTTGCTACGAAGCGGCTACGGTGACGATGAAACGGAGCTACGGTGTGCTACGGCTCGAGCGAAAAGGGCTAGGCAGGTGTTGTGCGACGTGGTGAAGCTAACGGGCATACGCCCGTGACCAAAAGGTCACCGGAGCCTCGCCGACGGCGAGCAACGCGGTGATGCGTTCGGGCGCTCATCGGGGACGGCACTAGGATGCACGGGAGGGCGCATGTGCGTGCATGTTGGGCTCCTAGGAACCCCAGGAGCACAACGGTGAGCTCGGGCGAGCGTGTCAAAGGCCACAATGTCGACGGCGAACCTCGCGGCGGAGCTGCATTCGGGCGGTTGTCGGATCACGGGTTCTGGCAAAACCCTCAAGGTTCGAACACTGGGGTGCGCGCGAAGATCTCCCCCCTATCAATCCGCGTCCTAACTTAGCCTAGATCTCACGAACTAACTCAATGAACTTGCTACACAAAGAACATGAGATTTATACTGGTTCGGGCCACCGTTGTGGTGTAATACCCTACTCTAGTGTGGTGGTGGTGGATTGCCTCTTGGGCTGAGGATGAATAGTACAAAGGGAAGAGCGGCCTCCTCAGGTTGAGGTGTTCTTGTGCTTGGTGCACTTGTGTGTCTGAGGATGATCTCAGATTCTTCTCTGCCTATGGTGGTGGCTAGTCCTATTTATAGAGGCCCTGGTCCTCTCCCCAAATATTGAGCGGGAAGGGAGCCAACAATGGTCAATTTGAAAGGGGACAACTAGTACAAGCTATCCTGACAAAAGGTGGTCTTCGCCTGCCAAAGGCTCTGGTGGTGACGCCGCCCTGGGCTCCATGGTGACCTCCGTCTTGCCGTCCTTTTGGTCTTGGTCTCGTTGCACCAATATGGAAACCTTTATTTGATGCCTCGGTACTCCGCGCATGCGCTTGTACCCTTAGCACCAAAGAGGAAACAAGGACGTTGTGCGCGCTGGCGCCCGCCTGGTCTTGATTGTCATGGCTTACGTCATGAGCACCTCGCGAAGTTTGCCCGACCTTGAACTCTCCGCCCCTCACGAGCCGGCCTGAGGAGGCTACTCCTGAGGATGTCTTGTGTCGTCCGCCCCGCGAGACCTGGCCCCTCGCGAGGGTCTTGATTCCTTGTTGATGAAGATGCGTCGTACAGGCCTGCCAGCAAAGCCACGCCATGGGCCGCAGGAAGGCAAGTCTAGGGACCCCCGTTCCCAAAACACCGACAGTAGCCCCGGGCCCAAGGCGCGCTCGGGCTTGGCTTCGAGGCGAAGCCAAGGGTCAAGTGCAGAGCGCCGCAGGCCCCACTAGCATGCGGCCTCGGTCGATGCGTGGCAGTTGATTGGACGTGGGCGTCTTCACTTCCCCATGCTGCCTCAGCAACTGCCGACTGTCAAAAGGCTGGCGTGGACAATGTTTGCCCTCACTGTTTCCTTTCATCTTGCTCAGATCCCTTTTCTTGCTCCCCACTTCCGAAATCTTCAGATCCGCTCCCATCCTTTCCTACATCAGCAACCCATGGCGCCCCGGAGGGTCAAGCCCGCCTCGTCGCCGGTGTCATCCGCGGCGAAGGCTTGGTACGAACCTGCCCTCGACTCGCCCAATGTCTCGGAGAAAAACCTCGCTGCCACGCGCCTGCTTACGGCGGGGGAGAGTAATGAAAGGGGGAAGACGGAGCTCCGGGTTGCCTCCGACGTGCCAGAGCCAGAGGGGAGCGCATTCTTCCCCTTCTTCACGAGCAGTATCGCTGTCGGGTTGGTTCCTCCCTTCTCCAATTTCTTCTATGAGGTCCTCGACCACTACGGGCTGTAGGCGCTGCATCTCCATCCCAACTCCGTCCTTCTCTTGTCCATCTTCGCCTACTACTGTGAGGCGTATCTGGGCGTGATGCTGTCCGTGGCCCTGTTGCGCCACTTCTTCTTCCTCCGTGCCAGCAAGGGAAATATCTCCGGGTGCGCCAATTTCATCACGGCCGGCAAGGCCAACTCGATCTCAAACACCGGGAAGAAGGCCGACAACCCCACGGCCAAATGGGTCATGATGAGCACCAAGCGTGTCCACCCGCGCTTGGCGCTGCCGACGGAGAAGCCCCAGGCTGACAAGGCGTGGTCCTGCGCGAAGCTCACCGATGAGCGGGCAACGTTGGTGCTGGAGAAGATGAAGTCCGATCTGAAGCCCGGCAATGCGAAGGCAGCGATGATTACAGGGGCCATGCTCCTGAGGGAATTTCTGGCGCTACGCGTGGCCCCGCTACAGGACCGTTCGCGCCCCTTGTGGGAACTCGGGAATGAAGAGGACAAGGTTCGCCCGATCTCGGAGGCCTTGTCCGGCGAGGAGCTGGCCGCAGCTCTCCGCTTCCTGGTCAGGGATGATCAGGAGTATCCTCCGAATGTCTTCACTCCCTTGTTCCGCCACAAGGACAGTGCGCTGATCGTGGCCTCCAAGCCGACCTTTGACAGACGGGGTCTGGTTCCGCCGGTGCTCACCGGGGCCCCTGCGGCATTGGTGTCGGTGGAGCTGTCTTCTGGTGTGTCCCATGAGGAATAAGAGGGGGAGGAAGACTCTGAGGTGACCCTCGAAGGTACGGGGAGACCTCCCCCCTGAGTAAGGCTGACATCCTCCACGCCTTCCCTGACGATGACGAGGCCAACACTTCCGAGGAGAAGGAGGAACTGCCCGTGATACCGACGAGGAGCAGGTCGGCACTGGTCCTCCGAGATTCTGATGCTGCTCCGGTGTCGGCTGGAACCGCTTCTGGTTCAACTGCGCTCCTGCTTCAGCTTCTGGAGCAGGTGCGCCCGCGCCCCAGGTCACAACGGTCTCCGGCTTCAAGCTCACCAAGCGGAAGGTGGACTACGTTGTTGTAGACCAGTAAGTGCCCTGCCTTGCCTTATTCCTGCTGCCGATGCTCGTTTCCGACTCTCTTTGCTTGCTGTGTAACCAGGCTGTCGTCTACGGTGAAGAGGAGAAGGGAGAGCGAGGTGGTGCTGCTTGAGTCTGCGTCGCCTCCTACGACTGTGCCCCTCTCCACGGGAAAAGGAGGGGATGGTGCTTATGCTTCTCCAGCCCGGTCATCCTCGTGAGGCCCAGTGGAGCATCCTCGAGAGGAGTCAGCCCTCGAAGCACCACTGGCTGAGGAGGTGCCGGCGTCCGGCGCGGCTGGTGAGGTTCATGAGCCCTGGATCTCCCAGGCTCTGGTGACAACGTCGCCCCCTTCTCCTGCTGTGCCCCTGGCTAGAAGCGCGCGGCCGCCAGGCGAAGGAGGAGGAGATGAAGGCCCGGGAGGATGCCATCAAGGGCCACGGTGCCGAGCTGGGGGAGCTATCGAAGGCGCAGGCAGCGGAGCACAAACGGCTGGAGGAGTTGGAGCGGAAGGCGAGGGCGAAGGAGGCCGATCTTGACGCCAAGGCGAGGGTCCTTGCCTAAGACCACCCGACCTTCTCGACCCTCGAGGAGAGGTCCCGCGTGGCGCTGAAGGCCATGTACGAGAAGGGCTTGGAGAAGCTGCTGGCCAACGGCGAGGATGGCCCTGCTCAGCTGCTTCCCTTCCTGGTGCAGGCGCTCGAGGAGGTCGTGGAAGGCCTCGGTCCTATGGTGGAGGCAGAGGCTCGCGTCCTTTCCTTAGCCGCGCTGACACGGGTCTTCAACCACCTGCACCTTCGCGACCCCAGCGCTCGTCCTGACGAGCTGCTGGAACCTGTAGCTGACAAACACTGCGCGGCTACCGCCGCGGCCATGAATGGTCAACTAGAAGCCTTGCTGAAGAAGTCCGACGCCTTTTCCCCCGCGCCCTCGACCGGTGATGCAGGTGAAATCAATGCTACCCAGGAAGGGGCACCTTTTGGAGGTGCCGGCGGTGTCCAGGGGTGACTTGCGGCTGCTTTCCTGCTTTATTCCTGCAACATGTACCATGCCTCGTGGAGGCGTTAAACTTGCTTTGATATTGCAAGAACAATATGTATTTTGATATTTGCTTTGAGATTTTGCACCTTTCTTCCTATTTGCTTTGTGTTCTGCATCGGCACAGCCCGACCCGCGCATACCTCAACCATCGTTGGGCCGACCGGAAACCAGGACAGACCAAGGGGCGAGGGGCTACGTGACCAGTTAGGCTCCTAAGTCACGATGCTCAGGAGTCCCCCTTGACGCGCAAACAACATGTAGCAAGGATACGCGAGGATATGTTAATGTTCTACGTCGGCAGAGCCCGGCCCCGCGCATACCTCAACCGCCGTTGAGCCGACCACAAACCAGGACGGACCAAGGAGTGAGGGGCTACGTGACTAGTTAGGCTCCTAAGTCATGGTGCTCATGAGTCCCTGTCGGATGTGGGGTTCCGGCAAACCCTTAAGGTTAGAACATTGGGGTGCGCGCGAAGTCTTTCCTTCCCACCGATCTACGCCCTTGCTTGCTAAGATCTCGCGGACGAACTCGACGAACTCGCAACACAGAAAGACACGAGATTTATACTAGTTCGGGCCACCGTTGTGGTGTAATACCCTACTAAACTATGGTGGTGGTGGATTGCCTCTAGGGCAGATGATGAACAGTACAAGGGAAGAACAACCTCCTGAGGTTGAGGTGTTCTTGTGAGTAGGCTCTCGACCGGGTTGGATCAAGCTAAGATGAGATGAGATGAGATGAGATGCGATCAGATGCCCCTACTATGGTGGCTAGCTCTACTTATACAGGCCCTGGTCCTCTTCCCAAATATCAAGCGGGAAGGGAGCCAACAACGATGGGCCAATTTGAAGGGGGACAGCTAGTACAAGCTATCCTGACAAAAGTGGTCATCGCCTGTGAAAAGCTCTGGCGGTGACGCCGTCTTGGGCTCCATGATTACCTCCGTCTTGCCGTCCTCCTGGTCTTGGTCTTGTTGCACCAATATAGGAACCTTTGCCTGATGCCTCAGAACTCTTCGCCTGCGCTGGCCTCCGTAGCACCAAAGAGGAAGCAAGGACGCTGCCGCGCTGGCGCCCGCCTAGTGTCGTGCGTCATGGCTCACGTCACGAGGGCCTCATGAGGTTTGCCCCGCCTTGATATCTCCGCTCCTCGTGAGCCTGCCTAGCTAGGCCACTCTAGAGGAGGCCTTGCGTCGTCTGCCTCGCGAGGCTTGGACCCTCGTGAGGGTCTTGGATGCCTTGTTGATGAAGATGGGCCATACGACCTGCTGGCTTAGCCATGCCGTGGGCCGCAGGCAGGCAAGTCCGGGGACCACCGTTCCCAGAACGCCGACAGTAGCCCCCGGGCCCAAGGTGCGCTCGGACTTGGCTTCGCGGCGAAGCCAAGGGTCAAGTTTGGAGCACTGCGGGCCCCAAAAGCCTGCGGCCTCGGTTGACGCGTGGCGGTTGATTGGACGTGGGCGTCTCCGCTTCCCCATGCTGTTGGAAATATGCCCTAGAGGCAATAATAGAATGGTTATTATTGTATTTCCTTGTTCATGATAATTGTCTATTCTTTATGCTATAATTGTATTAACCGGAAACCGTAATACATGTGTGAATACATAGACCACAACATGTCCCTAGTAAGCCTCTAGTTGACTAGCTCGTTGATCAATAGATGGTCATGGTTTCCTGACCATGGACATTGGATGTCATTGATAACGGGATCACATCATTAGGAGAATGATGTGATGGACAAGACCCAATCCTAAGCCTAGCACAAGATCGTATAGTTCGTCTGCTAAAGCTTTTCTAATGTCAAGTATCATTTCCTTAGACCATGAGATTGTGCAACTCCCGGATATCGTAGGAATGCTTTGGGTGTACCAAACATCACAACGTAACTGGGTGGCTATAAAGGTACACTACGGGTATCTCCGAAAGTGTCTGTTGGGTTGGCACGAATCGAGACTGGGATTTGTCACTCCATGTAAACGGATAGGTATCTCTGGGCCCACTCGGTAGGACATCATCATAATGTGCACAATGTGACCAAGGAGTTGATCACGGGATGATGTGTTACGGAACGAGTAAAGAGACTTGCCGGTAACGAGATTGAACAAGGTATCGGCATACCGACGATCGAATCTCGGGCAAGTACTATACCGGTAGACAAAGGGAATTGTATACGGGATTGACTGAATCCTTGACATCGTGGTTCATCCGATGAGATCATCATGGAACATGTGGGAGCAAACATGGGTATCCAGATCCCGCTGTTGGTTATTGACCAGAGAGATGTCTCGGTCATGTCTGCATGATTCCCGAGCCCGTAGGGTCTACACACTTAATGTTCGATGACGCTAGGGTTATAGGGAAAGTATGTACGCGGTTACCGAATATTGTTCGGAGTCTCGGATGAGATCCTGGACGTCACGACGAGTTCCGGAATGGTCCAGAGGTGAAGATTGATATATTGGACGAAGGGTTTTGGAGTTCGGAAGTGTTCCGGAGGTACCGGGTGATGACCAGCATGATCGAAAGGTGTTTCAGGAGCCCCGACAAGTGTTGGGGGGCTTCATGGGCCAAGGGAAGGGGGAAAACCAGCCCACTAAGGGGTTGTGCACCCCCTCACCTATTCCAACATGACCAGGGGGTTTGGGGCGCCCCATCTAGGGTTCCCACCTCCTGGCTTGGGGGCCAAGTCACCCAAGGGGGAGATCCCATCTGCCCTGGCCGCCACCCCCCTAGGGGAAACCCTAGGGCGCCTCCCCTTGCCCTTGCCCCTATATATAGTAGAGGTTTTAGGGCTGCACAACACGCGAGTCTCTCTCTCTCCCAAGGCGCAGCCCTACTTCTCTCCCTCCTCGTCTCTCGTAGTGCTTGGCGAAGCCCTGCTGGAGTACCGCGCTCCTCCACCACCACCACGCCGTCATGCTGCTGCTGGATGGAGTCTTCCCCAACCTCTCCCTCTCTCCTTGCTGGATCAAGGCATGGGAGACGCCACTGGGCTATACGTGTGTTGAACGCGGAGGCGCCGTTGTTTGGTGCTTAGATCGGAATTGACCGCGATCTGAATCACTGCGTGTACGACTCCACAAACCGCGTTCTTGTAACGCTTCCGGTTAGCGATCTTCAAGGGTATGAAGATGCACTCCCTCTCTCTCGTTGCTAGTATCTCCTAGATTGATCTTGGTGACACGTAGGAAAAATTTTGAATTTCTGCTACAATCCCCAACAGTGGCATCATGAGCTAGGTCTATGCGTAGTTTCTATGCACGAGTAGAACACAAGTTGTTGTGGGCGTCGATTTTGTCAATTTACTTGCCGTTACTAGTCTTATCTTGATTCGGCGGCATCATGGGATGAAGCGGCCTGGACCGACCTGACATGTACACTTACATGAGACAGGTTCCACCGACTGACATGCACTAGTTGCATAAGGTGTCTAGCGGGTGTCTGTCTCTCCCACTTTAGTCGGATCAGATTCGATGAAAAGGGTCCTTATGAAGGGTAAATAGAAATTGGCATATCACGTTGTGGTTTTGGCGTAGGTAAGAAACGTTCTTGCTAGAAACCCATAGCAGCCACGTAAAACATGCAACAACAACTAGATGACGTCTAACTTGCTTTTGCAGGGTTTGCTATGTGATGTGATATGGCCAAAAGGATGTCATGAATGATATATGTGATGTATGAGATTGATCATGTTCTTTTAATAGGAATCACGACTTGCATGTCGATGAGTATGACAACCGGCAGGAGCCATAGGAGTTGTCTTAATTTTTTTATGACATGCGTGTCAATGAAAACGCCATGTAATTACTTTACTTTATTGCTAACCGTTAGCCATGGTAGTAGAAGTAATAGTTGGCGAGGCAACTTCATGAAGACACGATGATGGAGATCATGGTGTCATGCCGGTGATGATGGTGTTCATGCCGCACCTCGAAGATGGAGATCAAAGGCGCAAGATGATATTGGCCATATCATGTCACTTTATGATTTGCATGTGTTGTTTGTCATGTTTACATCTTATTTGCTTAGAACAATGGTAGCATAAATAAGATGATCCCTCGCAATAATTTCAAGAAAGTGTTCCCCTAACTGTGCACCGTTGCTAAGGTTCGTTGTTCCGAATCACCACGTGATGATCGGGTGTGATAGGTTCTAACGTTCGCATACAACGGGTGTAAGCCAGATTTACACACGCAATACACTTAGGTTAACTTGACGAGCCTAGCATGTACAGACATGGCCTCGGAACATGGAAGACCGAAAAGTCGAACATGAGTCGTATACTGGATACGATCAACATGAAGATGTTCACCGATGATGACTAGTCCGTCTCACGTGATGATCGGACACGGCTTAGTTGACTCGGATCATGTATCACTTAGATGACTAGAGGGATGTCTATCTAAGTGGGAGTTCATTGAATAATTTAGATGAACTTAATTATCATGAACATAGTCAAAAAGGTCTTTGCAAATTATGTCGTAGCTCACGCTTTGGTTCTACTGTTTTGGATATGTTCCTAGAGAAAATTTAGTTGAGAGCTGACAGTAGAAATTATGCGGACCGGGTCCGTGAACTGAGGATTGTCTTCATTGCTGCACAGAAGGGTTATGTCCTTAATGCACCGCTCAGTGTGTTGAACCTCGAGCATCGTCTGTAGATGTTGGGAAACATCTGACATACACGTTTTGATGACTACGTGATAGTTCAGTGCGTAATGCTAACGGTTTAGAATTGTGGCACCAAAGACGTTTTGAAATGTCGCAGAACATATGAGATGTTCCAAAGACTGAAATTGGGATTTCAGACTAGTGGCCACGTCAAGAGGTATGAGACCTCTAACAAGTTTCTTAAGCCTGCAAACTAAGGGAGAAAAGCTCAATCGTTGAGCATGTGCTCAGATTGTCTGAGTACTACAATCGCTTGAATCGAGTGGGAGTTAATCTTCCAGATGAGATAGTGATGATTCTCCATAGTCACTGCCACCAAGCTATCCGAGCTTCGTGATGAACTATAACATATCAGGGATATACATGATGATCCTTGAGCAACTCGTGATGTTTGACACCGCGAAAGTAGAAATCAAGTAGGAGCATCAATTGTTGATGGTTAAACCACTAGTTTCAAGAAAGGCAAGGGAAAGAAGGGATACTTCATGAGACGGCAAATCAGTTGCTGCTCTAGTGAAGAAACCCAAGGTTGAACCAAACCCGAGACTAAGTGCTTCTGTAATGAGGGGAACGGTCACTGAAGCAGAACTACCCTAGATACTTGGTAGATGAGAAGGCTGGCAAGGTCGACAGAAGTATTTTGGATATACGTTATATTAATGTGTACTTTACTAGTACTCCTAGTAGCACCATGGTATTAAAATACCGGTTCAGTTGCTAAGTGTTAGTAACTCGAAATAAAAGGCTATGGAATAAACGGACACTAGCTGAAGGTGAGATGACGATATGTGTTGGAAGTGTTTCCAAGGTTGATGTGATCAAGCATCGCATGCTCCCTCTACCATCGAGATTGGTGTTAAACCTAAATAATTGTTATTTGGTGTTTGCGTTGAGCATAGACATGATTGGATTATGTTTATCGCAATACAGTTATTCATTTAAGGAGAATAATGGTTACTCTGTTTATTTGAATAATACCTTCAATGGTCTTGCACCTAAAATGAATGGTTTATTGAATCTTGATCGTAGTGATACACATATTCATGCCAAAAGATATAAGATAGTAATGATAGTACCACATACTTGTGGCACTGCCATTTGAGTCATGTTGGTATAAAACGCATGAAGAAGCTCCATGTTGATGGATCTTTGGACTCACTCGTTTTTGAAAAGATTGAGACATGCAAACCATGTCTATTGGTAGATGTGCATGAAGAAACTCCATGCAGATGGATCGTTTGGACTCACTTGATTTTGAATCACTTGAGACATGCAAATCATACCACATGGGCAAGATGACTGAAAGGCCTCGTTTTCAGTAAGATGGAACAAGAAAGCAACTTGTTGGAAGTAATACATTTTGATGTGTGCAGTCCAATAAGTGCTGAGGCATGCAGTGGATATTGTTATGTTCTTACTTCACAGATGATTTGAGTAGATGCTGAGTATATTTACTTGATGAAACACAAGTCTGAATTATTGAAAGGTTTAAGTAATTTCAGAGTGAAGTTGAAGATCGTCGTGACAAGATGATAAAATGTCTATGATATGATCGTAAAGATGAATATCTGAGTTACGAGTTTGGCACACAATTAAGACATTGTGGAAATTGTTTCACAACTAATACCGCCTGGACCATCATAGTGTGATGGTGTGTCTGAACATCATAACTGCACCCTATTGGATATGGTGCAAACCATGATGTCTCATATTGAATTACCACTATCGTTTATGGGTTAGGCATTAGAGACAACCACACTCACTTTAAATAGGGCACCACACAATTCCGTTGAGACGACACCGTATGAACTATGGTTTAGAGAAACCTAAGCTGTCATTTCTTAAAAGTTTGGGGCTGCAATACTTATGTGAAAAAGTTTCAGGCTGATAAGCTCGAACCCAAAGCGGATAAATGCATCTTCATAGAATACCCAAAAATAGTTGGGTATACCTCCTATTTCAGATCCGGAAGCAAAAGTGGTTGTTTCTAGAAACGGGTCCTTTCTCGAGGAAAAGTTTCTCTCGAAAGAGTTGAGTGGGATGATGGTGGAAACTTGATGAGGTTATTGAACCGTCACTTCAACTAGTGTGTAGCAGGGCACAGGAAGTTGTTCCGGTGGCACCTACACCAATTGAAGTGGAAGCTTATGATAGTGATCATGAAACTTCGGATCAAGTCACTACCAAACATCATAGGTTGACAAGGATGTGTACTACTTCAGAGTGGTACGTAATCCTGTCTTGGAAGTCATGTTGCTAGACAACAATGAACCTACGAGCTATGGAGAAGCGATGGTGGGCCCGGATTCCGATGAATGGCTCGAGGACATAAAATCCGAGAGAGGATCCATGTATAAAACAAAGTATAGACTTTGAAAGAACTACTTGATGGTCATAAGGCTGTTGGGTGCAGATGGATTTTAAAAAGGAAGACAGACAATGATGGTAAGTGTCACCATTAAGAAAGCTCGACTTGTCGTTAAGATGTTTCCCGACAAGTTCAAGGAGTTGACTACAATGAGACTTTCTCACTCGTAGAGATGCTAAGAGTCTGTTGGAATTATGTTAGCAGTTACTACATTATTTATGAAATCTTGCAGATAGGATGTCAAAACATTGTTTCCTCGACGTTTTTCTTGAGGAAAGGTTGTATGTGATACAACCAAAAGGTTTTGTCAATCCTGAAAGATTCTAACAACTATGCAAAGCTCCAGCAATCCTTCTAAGGACTGGAGTAAGCATCTCGGAATTGGAATATACGCTTTGATGAGATGATCAAAGATTTTGGGTTTATACAAAGTTTATGAGAAACTTGTATTTACAAAGGAGTGAGTGGGAGCACTATAGATTTTTTTGATGAGTATATGTTGTTAACATATTGTTGATCAAAAATGATGTAGAATTTCTGGAAAGCATGCAGGGTTATTTGAAAAGTGTTTTTTGATGGAAAACCTGGATTAAGCTACTTGAACATTGAGCATTAAGATCTATAAGGATAGATCAAAAACGCTTAATAGTACTTGTTGGATTTCGGGTTCCGGCAGACCCTTGAGGTTCGAACACAGGGGTGCGCGCGGAGATTTCGCCTCCTACCTACCTGCACCCCTCCGCCATGCTAGGATCTAAACTAAGGAAAGAACAACACAAGAGACACAGGGTTTATACTGGTTCGGGCCACCGTTGTGGTGTAATACCCTACTCCAGTGTGTAGTGTGGTGGATTGCCTCTTGGGCTGATGATGATGAACAATACAAGGAAGAACAGCCTCGCGAGGGTCTGTTCTTGCTGGGGCGATGAACTGCTCGGAGGAGTTCAGTCACCTTTCTCTCTCTCTCTCTGCTTTCCTCCAACTGACCTGATCTCGACCCCAGCTCGTTTTCGGTTGGCTGGTTCTCGATCCCCTATCCCCTGGGGGTGACTAGTCCTATTTATAGAGGCCCTGGTCCTCTCCCCAAATATTGAGCGGGAAGGGAGCCAACAATGGCGGGCTAATTTGAAGGGGGGCAGCAAGTATCAGCTATCCTGATAAAAGTAGTCTTCGCCTATGCAAAGCTGTGGTGATGACGCCGTCTTGGGCTCCACGGTGACCTCCATCTCGTAGTCCTCCTGGTCTTGGTCTTGTTGCACCGAAATGGCAACCTTTGCCTGATGCCTCGGTACTCCGCGGCTGCGCTTGCCCCTTTGCACCAAAGAGGAAAGGAGGAAGCTGCGCGGACTGGCACCCGCCTGGCGCCCTGAGTCATCATGGTTTGCATCATGGGCACCTCGTGAGGTACCCCGCCTTGATCTCTCCGCCTCCTCGTGAGCCAGCCTGACGAGGCCGTGCCTGAGGAAGCTTCATGTCGTTCGCCCCGTGAGGCTTGGCCCCTCGCGAGGGTCTTGGGTTTGTGTTGGTGAAGATGGGCCGTGCTGGGCCCCCCTTTGAGCCACGCCGCAGGCCGCAGGCAGGCAAGTCTGGGGACCCCCGTTCCCAGAACGCCGACAGTAGCCCTCGGGCCCAAGGTGCGCCCGGACTTGGCTGTGCAGGGAGGCGAAAGGGCAAGAGCGAAGCACCGCGGTCCCTAATAGCCTACGGCCTTGGGCGCCGCGTGGCGGTTGATTGGACGTGGACGTCTCCACTTCCCCACGACGCCTCGGCAACTGCACGGATTGGATAAGTCCCTGCATGCAAAAAAACGGGTCATGATTACCTGCGATCGTGGGGGCCGTCGGTTGGACCTCGCCAGCTATAAGTACTGATCGACGCGCGTCCTTCCAGTTTTATCTTCCCTCGTTTCTCCTTCTTCTTCATGGCCCCGTCGAGGAGGTTCTCGGCCGCGGAGAAGGGGAAGGCTTGCCAGGCTGGGCGTGCCTCTCCTCCGCCCATGCGCGGCCGAGGGCGCCCCCGCAAGCATCATGTGGCCACCACGGCAGCTCCCCGCGGTCGCGGAGACGCTTTCCAGCACGGTGGCGGGCGGATTACTGTGACCAGGGGGTGCGCTCCGGCTGCGCGTCCCCCCATGCCGCGCTTTCGTGCTGCCGAGGTGCTGCCGGAGTTCGTCGTGTGGTCGGCGGAGCCGACTAGCACCCGGCTTCCTCTTCCTCGCTTCCTCCTTGGCGAGCTCCCGGCCGGCGCCTCGGGCGGCCTCTAGCTTCAGGCCGACGGCTGCTGCAGCCGGGCCTCATGGGTTTCACTGGAGGTCTCCGCAGCCGGGAGTCTGGCCCTGGCCCGCGGTTGGCAGTCGTTTGCCCGTGCGCGCGGCCTGGGCCGTCGGTGCACCCTACACTTCAAGTTCGACGGTGATGCCACCCTCTACGTGAGGGTGTTTGGGGAAGATGGTCGCCGCGCAGGGTGCTGCCCCGAGGGTGATGACCGCGGCTGGGAACCCGGCTCCGGTGATGATGGAGAGGGCAGCGCTCGCGCGGCCGGCGGCGCTCAGGGTTTCTCAAGCTTCTCCAGTTCTTCTTCAGGCGGCGACACTTCTAGCGGTGGCCGTGGTCAGCCTCCATGTCGTCGCATCTGCTTGGGAGGTGGTAGCGTGTCCGCCCACCGTCGCACCCTCGTGAAGCACGAGAGGGAGTCCGCCTGAGCTCTGGAGGCAGCTCGGGCTTCCCTGCGGGCCGGTGCGAGGCGAGCTGCACCAGATTTGTTCTTCCTTTTCCTTTTTCCTACGTAACAAGGATAGTAGTGTGGTGCCCCGCGGGGGCGTGTATGGGTTATTGCTGTTAATCATCGTTTTGCTTTCTTTATCGTACCTTCTGGCTACGTGCCCACGCGTGGATGGTTCCCGCCCCAGCCATGGGGGCGACCGACCCAGGCCCTGCGTCTGTGTCGCGGTGCCCAAGGGGCACGGACTGGAGGGGTGCTCCTGCAAGGGGCCCAGGCCGCGAACCCTTTGAATGACTAGGATAGGGACTCTCGCGAGGGCGCCCGGCTGCCCCCCCCCCCTCGCGAGGCTTTGCACCAGAGAAATCGAGGCAGGAGAATGAAAGGTCGAAGAACCGCAAGCCAAAGACGGCAACAACTTCAATAAAACTTCGAATGAGAAGGAACAAGCCAACTGCGGAAAGCAAATGAAAAGCCGCGTCCGGCACCTAATCTAGTCTTCGACGTCTTCTCACCAGCGCGGAGCTAAGTGCTACCACTGGGCGTGGGAGGGAGCCCCAGGGCCTGAGGCCGGCACTCCTGAGACTCCGGGGCGTGTACAGCCCCAACTCATTATTACGTGAGAGTGTCACGGGCGGCGAGCTTCACAGGCGTTGGCCTTCTTCATAGGCTCCGGGCCTTTTCTGAAGCGCGATAGCTTCACAGGCACTCGCCTTGCTTCACAGGCTCTGGGCCTTTTCCAAAACGCGATAGCTTCACAGGCACTCGCCTTGCTTCACAGGCTCTGGGCCTTTTTCAAAATGCGATAGCTTCACAGGCACTCGCCTTGCTTCACAGGCTCTGGGCCTTTTCCAAACGCGATAGCTTCACAGGCACTCGCCTTGCTTCACAGGCTCTTGGCCTTTTCCAAAACGCGATAGCTTCACAGGCACTCGCCTTGCTTCACAGGCTCTGGGCCTTTTCCAAAACGCGATAGCTTCACCGGCACTCGCCTTGCTTCATAGGCTCTGGGCCTTTTTAGGGGTAGAACCTCTGGAGGTGCTGGATGTTCCATGCATTCTGGACCGGCACTCCCTCCTGAGTCTCCAAGCGCGCGGAGCCGGGCCTAGAAACATGAACAACCTTGAACGGGCCCTCCCACATGGGAGAGAGCTTGTGCAGTCCCTCCCTGGAGAGAACCCGCCTGTGCACGAGGTCTCCTACCTCGAGAGTCCTGGGGCGGATGTTGCGGCAGTGATATCGCCGCAGCGCCTGTTGGTACCTCGCCGCTCGCAGTGCGGCTTCTCGGTGACGCTCCTCCCCAAGCATGAGGTCCATCCCCCGCATGGCGTCCTGCTGCGCCTCATCGAATGCCAGGACCCGTGCGGAGCTACGTCTCACCTCGTGAGGGAGGACCGCTTCCGCTCCGTAGACCAGGAAGAACGGGGTCTCTCCAGTCGGCTTGGTCGCAGTGGTGCGGATGGACCATAGCACGGACTGAAGCTCGTCATACCAACCTCTGCCGCAGGCCTCCAGCTTCTTCTTGAACGTCCTGGTCTTGAGGCCCCTCAGGACCTCCGTGTTTGCCCGCTCGGCCTGGCCGTTGCTTCGGGGGTGCGCCACTGAAGCGTAGCATATCTGCGTTCCAAGGTTAGCACAATATGTTTTGAACAGGTTACTGGTGAACTGCGAACCGTTGTCCGTGATGATGCGATTCGGCACCCCGAACCGTCTCACGATGCCCTTGATGAATTTGACCGCGGAACCCGCGGGAATGGTGCGGACAGCCTCTACTTCAGCCCACTTGGTGAACTTGTCCACGGCAACGTAAAGGTAGCGGTAGCCCCCTGGCGCCCGAGGAAACGGGCCCAAGATGTCCAGCCCCCATACTGTGAATGGCCACGAAAGGGGGATAGTCTGCAAGCCCCCTGCTGGCTGATGGATCTGCTTGGCGTGGAACTGGCAGGCTTCACAAGCATTCGCCAGTTTCACGGCGTCATTGAGCGCGGTGGGCCAATAGAACCCACTGCGGAACGCCTTGCCGACGAGGGTCTGTGATGATGAATGATGTCCGCAGTCTCCGCCGTGTATATATTCCAGTAGTTCCTTCCCTTGCTTCCTAGAGATGCAGCGCAGGGATACATCGTTTGGTCGCTTCCGGTAGAGCTCTCCATCTTTGATGTAGTATGTCGTGGCCTGGCATGCCACTCGCTCTGCTTCCTCCTCCTTCTCTGGCAGGGTCCCTTGCGTTAAGTAGCTCCGGAGCTCCGCAATCCAACATCCCTCCTGAGGTTCCATCGTCAGGAGCAGGCGTGCTCCTGAGGCCAGGCCACAGGCCGGAGCTCCTGAGGCAGGTGGCTGGGGGAGCTCCTCCCGGGGCTGAGCCGTGTTTGGTAATGATGGCAGGGTTGAAGGCTTGAAGAGCCGCTCCTCGAAAACGCCAGGCTCCTGAGGTAACCGCCTGGACGCGCGTTTGGCGATGTCATCGGCTTCCTGATTGGTGCCACGGGGCACATGCTGCAACTCCAACCCCCAGAACTGCTTCTCCATCCTGCGGACCTCCACAAGATAGGCTTCCATGTGCTCATCCTTCGGCTCGTACACCTTGTTGGAGAAGTTGACAAGAAGCTGCGAATCGCCCTTGATGGTGAGGCGTTTCACCCCCAGGGCAGCCGCGGCCTTCAAGCCCGCTATTAGACCTTCATACTCCGCTATGTTGTTGGAGACCTTTTCACCTCGCTGGAAACAGAGCTGCACGGCGTAATAGAGCTTGTCCTGAGTGGGCGATATAAGCACCGCCCCAGCCCCAGCGCCGTGCCTGGAGAACGCCCCATCGAAGTACATGACCCAGCCTTCTGGCGCCTCGCTTCCCGGGGATAGGGACCGATCCTCTTCGGCCTTGAGGCCTGGCGCCCCTGTCCATTCTGCCATCCGCCAACGCTGCTCCCTTGATGACTCTGGTTGTGCTGAATTCAAGCTAAAACGCTTGCAGCTCTATGTTCCACTCGGCGACCCTTCCAGCTGAATTGGGGCTCCTAAGCACTCTCTCCAGGGGGTATGACAAGACGACCTTGATGGGGTGACCCTGAAAATAGTGTCGTAGCTTGTGCGAGGCCACCAGCAGCGCGAGGAGGAGTTTCTGAGGCATGGGGTACCGTGCCCTTGCATCCCGCAACACCGTGCTGACGAAGTACACTGGGTGCTCAACGAGGTGGAGTGCGTCAATGCTGGTGGCTCCCTTCGGAGACCTTGGCGCCTCTTGAGGCAGTGAGGACTCCTGAGACTGGCCAACTGGGAGTGGGGCCTCTTCTGCTTCCGGTGCGCCCCTCTGCGGCGACTGATCCTCCTCAGCCGCTGGAGCAGTTTCTGTGGGCCTTCCCCATTTCTGTTCCGCCTCGTCCCGGGCCGCTGCTGCGGTTTTGATTCGACGCTCCTCTCTGACTGCCACCAAGGCTGCACTGGCGGAGTAGGGAGTGGCGGTGAGGTAAAGCACCAGGGGCTCTTGAGGGCGCGGAGCCACCATGACCGGTGGACTGGTCAGGTATCTCTTGAGATCCTGGAATGCCTTGTCGGCCTCTTCAGTCCACTCGAAGGGCCCCTTTTTCTTCATTAGCTGGAAGAAAGGTAGCGCTCGCTCCCCCAACTTGGAGATGAAGCGCCCTAGCGCAGTCACGCGCCCCGTGAGCTTCTGCATTTCTCTGAGGGTCTTTGGCGGGCTCATGTCTTCCACTGCCTTGACCTTCTCCGGGTTAGCCTCAATGACTCGGTGGGACACGAGGAAACCCAAGAGCTTGCCCGAGGGGACTCCGAACACACACTTCTCTGGGTTGAGCCGTAGGTTCACTGCGTTGAGGCTCGCGAAGGTTTCCTCCAGGTCTTGTATCAAGGTCCTGGCATCCCGAGATTTTACCACGATGTCATCGAAGTAAGCTTCGACATTCTTCCCGAGCTGCGGGCCCAGGGTGATGTGCATCAGCCGCTGAAAGGTCACCCCTGCGTTACGCAGCCCGAATGGCATGCGTGTGTAGGGGTACACCCCACACGGGGTTAGAAAGGCTGTCTTCTCGACGTCTTCTACCGCCATCTTGATCTGGTGATACCCAGAGAAGGCATCCAGGAAGCATAACAGGTCGCATTCCGCAGTGGAATCGACGATCTGGTCGATGCGGGGGAGCGGGAACGGATCTTGCGGGCACGCTTTGTTGAGGTTGGTGAAGTCGACACACATGCGCTCCTTCCCTCCCTTCTTTGGCACAACGACAGGGTTGGCCAACCAATCTGGGTATCGGACCTCGCGAATGACCCCAGCGGCCTCTAATTTGTGGGTCTCTTGGACGATGAAGGCCTGCTTTTCTGTGGACTGCCGCCTGGCCTTCTGCTTCATAGGGCGCACGTTGGGGCACACATTGAGGTGATGCTCAATTACACTCCTGGGGATCCCTGCCAACTGGTCTGGCTCCCAAGCGAATACCTTCTTGTTTGCGTGCAGGAACCCGACCAGGGCCTCTTCCTGCTCGGGTTTGAGGTGGCGCCTATGGTGAAAGTGGCGTTGGTGGACCCGTCCTCATCGACGGGTATCTGCTTGGTTTCCACCTTGTCTTGGGTGAACAACTACTTCTTCTTGGCGGGCGCAGCTCCCTTGAGCTCGGGGGCCTCCAAGTCGGTGGGCTGTGCCGACGCCGCTGTCTTGAAGATGAGCTTGAGCACCCGCAGAGCGTCCCCGGTGTCCCCGTGCACGGTGAGGGCACCGCTACTCCCGGGCATCTTCATGAGGTTGTATGTCGGGTGCATCGCTGCCATGAACTAGGCCAGCGCTGGGTAGCCGAGGATGGCGTTGTAGGGGAGGCCAATGGGGGCGATGCCGAAGTCGACCAGCTCCGTGCGGAAGTTGTCGTAGGTGCCGAAGGTTACTGGGAGCCGGATCTGTCCCAAGGAGCTGGACAATCCGCCCCAACGCCTGAGAAGGGCCGGCTGGGTCGCAGCCGTTCCTGGGGTATGCAGAGGAGATTCAAGGCCTCGACCGAGAGCATGCTGAGGCCCGCGCCGCCATCAATGAGGGTTCTGGTGACGGCCACCTGGCAGGTGGTGGGGGTGCACAGCATGGGGAGCGCACCCGAGCAGGCCGAGTTGGAGGGGTGGTCCTCCGAGCTGAAGGTTAGGCCGGTCTCGGGCGCCGCCCGATCCAGGGGAGCCCCCTGCCGCGTGGAAGCGGCGCTGACCCGACGGATGAACGGCTTGACGTGGTGACTTGTGGGCGGCGCCTGCGAGCCGCCCAAGAGGGCCGCGACGACCGGGGGTGTTGACGCAGCGCGATAGATGGGGGAGAGGTTGCGGGGCTCCATGGGCGCGCGGAGGGCGCGGAGTGAAGAACCAGCTGGGGTGAGCGTGGGAATTGCGGTGCGGCCGCCTTGCCGCACGGACAGATGCCGGGATGATGCTTGCTGCCCATCCCCCGCCGGGCCAGTGGCGGCGTTGACGGTAGGTGATGGGGAACGGCGTGGATGCCCGCCGACAGGGGCCGTCTGGGCGACGCGGGAAGCGAGTGCGGCCCGGCGCTTGGCGCGGGCCCGACGAGCGTCAGACATGGGCGTGATGGTCGGAGGAGAACGGGGCGGTGGAAGACGAATTCCGGCGCACCCCTACCTGGAGCGCCAAATGTCAGATTTCGGGTTCCGGCAGACCCTTGAGGTTCGAACACTGGGGTGCGCGTGGAGATTTCGCCTCCTACCTACCTGCACCCCTCCGCCATGCTAGGATCTAAACTAAGGAAAGAACAACACAAGAGACACAGGGTTTATACTGGTTCGGGCCACCGTTGTGGTGTAATACCCTACTCCAGTGTGTAGTGTGGTGGATTGCCTCTTGGGCTGATGATGATGAACAATACAAGGAAGAACAGCCTCGCGAGGGTCTGTTCTTGGCTGGGGTGATGAACTGCTCAGAGGAGTTCAGTCACCTTTCTCTCCTCTCTCTCTCTCTCTCTCTCTCCCTCTCTCTCTGCTTTCCTCCAACTGACCTGATCTCGACCCCAGCTTGTTTCCGGGTTGGCTGGTTCTCGATCCCCTATCCCCTGGGGGTGACTAGTCCTATTTATAGAGGCCCTGGTCCTCTCCCCAAATATTGAGCAGGAAGGGAGCCAACAATGGCGGGCTAATTTGAAGGGGGATAGCAAGTATCAGCTATCCTGACAAAAGTAGTCTTCGCATGTGCAAAGCTCTGGTGATGACGCCGTCTTGGGCTCCACGGTGACCCCCATCTCGTAGTCCTCCTGGTGTTGGTCTCGTTGCATCGAAATGGCAATCTTTGCCTGATGCCTCGGTACTCCGTGGCTGCGCTTGCCCCCTTTGCACCAAAGAGGAAAGGAGGACGCTACGCGGACTGGCACCCGCCTGGCGCCCTGAGTCATCATGGTTTGCGTCATGGGCACCTCGTGAGGTACCCCGCCTTGATCTCTCCACCTCCTCGTGAGCCAGCCTGACGAGGCCGTGCCTGAGGAAGCTTCGCGTCGTTCGCCCCGCGAGGCTTGGCCCCTCGCGAGGGTCTTGGGTTTGTGTTGGTGAAGATGGGCCGTGCTGGGCCCCCCTTTGAGCCACGCCGCAGGCAGGCAAGTCTGGGGACCCCCGTTCCCAGAACGCCGACAGTACTTTCAAATGAATACATACCGTGACAAGATTTTGAAGGAGTTGAAATAGATCAGCAAAGAAGGAGTTCTTGGCTGTGTTACAAGGTGTGAGTATTGAGTAAGACTCAAGACCTGACCACAATAGAAGAGAGAGAAAGGACGAAGGTCGTCCCCTATGCTTTAGACGTAGGCTCTATAGTATGCTATGCTGTGTACCGCACCTGAAGTGTGCCTTGCCATGAGTCAGTCAAGGGGTACAAGAGTGATCCAGGAATGGATCACATGACAGCGGTCGAACTTATCCTTAGTAACTGGTGGACTAAGGAATTTTCTCGATTATGGAGGTGGTAAAAGAGTTCGTCGTAAAGGGTTACGTCGATGCAAACTTTGACACTAATCCGGATGACTCTGAGGAGTAAACTGGATTCATATAGTAGAGCAGTTATTTGGAATAGCTCCAAGTAGCGCGTGGTAGCTGCATCTACAAGATGCCATAGAGATTTGTAAAGCACACATAGATCTGAAAGGTTCAGACCCATTGACTGATAAACCTCTCTCACAAGCAAGATATGAACAAACCCCATGGGTGTTGGATTCATTACAATCACATAGTGATGTGAACCAGATTATTGACTCTAGTGCAAGTGGGAGACTGTTGGAAATATGCCCTAGAGGCAATAATAAAATGATTATTATTGTATTTCCTTGTTCATGATAATTGTCTATTGCTCATGCTATAATTGTATTAACCAGAAACCGTAATACATGTGTGAATACATAGACCACAACATGTCCCTAGTAAGCCTCTAGTTGACTAGCTCGTTGATTAATAGATGGTCATGGTTTCCTGACCATGGACATTGGATGTCATTGATAACGGGATCACATCATTAGGAGAATGATGTGATGGACAAGACCCAATCCTAAGCCTAGCACAAGATTGTATAGTTCGTCTGCTAAAGCTTTTCTAATGTCAAGTATCATTTCCTTAGACCATGAGATTGTGCAACTCCCGGATATCGTAGGAATGCTTTCGGTGTACCAAACGTCACAACGTAACTGGGTGGCTATAAAGGTGCACTACGGGTATCACCGAAAGTGTCTGTTGGGTTGGCACGAATCGAGACTGGGATTTGTCACTCCGTGTAAACGGAGAGGTATCTCTGGGCCCACTCGGTAGGACATCATCATAATGTGCACAATGTGACCAAGGAGTTGATCATGGGATGATGTGTTACGGAACGAATAAAGAGACTTGCCAGTAACGAGATTGAACAAGGTATCGGGATACCGACGATCGAATCTCGGGCAAGTACTATACCGGTAGACAAAGGGAATTGTATGCGGGATTGACTGAATTCTTGACATCGTGGTTCATCCGATGAGATCATCGTGGAACATGTGGGAGCCAACATGGGTATCCAGATCCCGCTGTTGGTTATTGACCAGAGAGATGTCTCGGTCATGTCTGCATGATTCCCGAGCCCGTAGGGTCTACACACTTAAGGTTCGATGCCACTAGGGTTATAGGGAAAGTATGTACGCGGTTACCGAATGTTGTTCTGAGTCCCGGATGAGATGCCGGACATCACGAGGAGTTCTGGAATGGTCCAGAGGTGAAGATTGATATATTGGACGAAGGGTTTTGGAGTCCGGAAGTGTTTCGAAGGTGCCGGGTGATGACCAGCATGACCGAAAGGTGTTTCGGGTGCCCCGGCAAGTGTTGGGGGGCTTCATGGGCCAAGGGAAGGGGGCAAACCAGCCCACTAAGGGGCTGTGCGCCCCCCTCACCTATTCCCACGTGACCAGGGGGTTTGGGGCGCCCCATCTAGGGTTCCCACCTCCTGGCTTGGGGGCCAAGTCACCCAAGAGGGAGATCCCATCTGCCCTGGCCGCCGCCCCCCCCTAGGGGAAACCCTAGGGCGCCTCCCCTTGCCCTTGCCCCTATATATAGTGGAGGTTTTGGGGCTGCACAACACGCGAGTCTCTCTCTCTCTCCCAAGGCGCAACCCTACTTCTCTCCCTCCTCTTCTCTCGTAGTGCTTGGCGAAGCCCTGCTGGAGTACCGCGCTCCTCCACCACCACCACATCATCATGCTGCTGCTGGATGGAGTCTTCCCCAACCTCTCCCTCTCTCCTTGCTGGATCAAGGCATGGGAGACGTCACCGGGATGTACGTGTGTTGAATGCGGAGGCGCCGTTGTTCGACGCTTAGATCGGAATTGACCATGATCTGAATCGCCGCGTGTACGACTCCACCAGCCGCGTTCTTGTAACGCTTCCGCTTAGCAATCTTCAAGGGTATGAAGATGCACTCCCTCTCTCTCGTTGCTAGTATCTCCTAGATTGATCTTGGTGACACATAGGAAAATTTTTAAATTTCTGCTACGATCCCCAACACATGCTGCCTCGACAACTGCACGACTTGACAAGTTCCTGCGACATGCAAGGAAAACCATCATTACCTGCGATCGTGGGAGATGCCGGTTGGCCTTCTCTTGCTATAAATGGGGAGGGGCGGAGCCCCCGTCGCCCATCTCTTCCTCGCTTGCTTGCTTCTTCCTCCTTGCTCCACTACTGACAACAATGGCGCTGATCAGAAAGTTTTCTACTGAAGAGAAAGGAAAGGCTCCTCATGATGATCCAGGGCCTCTTCCACCGAAGAAAGGTCGACCCATCTCCGTGATGAAGCGATGATGCAGGTGGTGTTGAGGCCTTGGTGCGAGCGGCCTCCCCCGGGGTACCCGCTGCCCTTGTACGCCCGAGCCGAGGGCTCGGGAGGACGAAGTGACGAGTAGCGCCACCCACGCCACATCCGGGGTTGCTGCGCCACGACGACGCGTGCCGTCGCCCCTGTGGTTCACGCCACGGACTCCTCGTGCGAGTTGGTGCTGTGGGCGCCGATGCCTCCAAGCTCCTGGATCCGCTTCCCGCGGTTCTTCTCCAACGTGATGTCGCCGAGGGGGCCTCTCGAGCTCTGGCTGCAGCATGCCGACTGCAGCGCCCTGGAGACCGGAGCGGAGATCGAAGCGGTCCCCACCGGCAAGATCTTCTTGACTCGCGGCTGGGGTGAGATCGCGCGGGTCTACCGTGCGAGGGCGCCCTCGCGATCCACTTTGAGTACGACGATGTCTCCATGTTCTTCTTCAAGGTCTTCGATGCTAAGGGCTGCCGCCTGGAGTGCTGCTCCGGATAGGAGCTTGAGGCTGACACGCGTCCCGCTCACGGCCACTCCAGCAGCAGCAACCCTTGGGAGTCGAGCAGCTCTCCTGAGCTCTGTGAGACTCCGGAGACGAGCGACGACAGCTAAGTGCCCCCGAGCTCTTGCCGCGCTCGGAGCAGAGCTGCGGCGTCCGGCCATCGCCACTGCTGATCTGGATGGGGTTGGTGCCAGCCTCCCGTGGCCCACTGTTGATGATGGTGTCCACCACGGAAGGATGTAGATAGGATTCCCCTCAGTATTAGCTTTTGTTTCCTGCGAAGAATCATGAATTACCCCGTGGGGGCATGTAAGGGTCCGTAATGTATTTTGTGCTTATCTTCCCTGTTATGAGAATTTGGTGAACACATGTCCCGTTAAGGGTCGGTCCCCCCTTTCTTTCCCCGCGATAGATTGTTGCTCTACGCTGACAGGTCTCGGTCCCCAGGCAGGCTACAGCCGTCGCTGGTGTGCCAGGTCGTGTGTCGTGGTCAAGGCCAGGAGGTGTGCGGCCCGAGGTCCAGTAAGAGCCCCTAAGGCATGATGCTCAGAAGGTCCCCCTTAGCGCTCAAGCAGCCATGGTAAGGCGAGAAAGGGAGTCGACGTGGTCGTAATGGGGTTGTGGCAAGGCGTGAGTGACCATTAGGCCCAAACATTTAGCTGATCCGAGTGCGGGACTTATCTTGTTGATCTCGTGATGACTCCTGATGTTGCGCTAGGGCTGCGCGCCTATTCATGCGCCCCTACGAGTTTCCCTCCCCTCATGCTCTCCTTAGTGCTCTATGTCCTCAGGTCCCGGCCCTCGAGCAAGCTCAGCCGCCGCTGGTATGCTAGGTCGTGATGTCGTGGTCAAGGCCAGGGGTGAGGGCTGGAGAGCCCGTAAGAGATCCTGAGTCGCGATGCTCAGGAGCCCCCCTTTTAACGCGCAAGCGAATTGCACGAGAGAAAAGGAGACTCGCGGTGCAGCCTGCTATTCTTCCCACGGGATCCCTGTGAATAGGCACAGGAAGAAACATGATTTGCCGTTACAGCCGTCAGCCTGCCGCTGGTTGCTCTGGATGAGGTGAAGGCACTGAGGGCCTGGTGAGGTGACGTGCGCAGGGCGTGCCGCGAGCCAGAGCTCAACCGCTCATATTTGTCGGCGTGGCAGGGACGGACCCATGCACCTGCATCGTGCCTGTGTGGAGGCCCCGAGGGAGGCGATGATCGAGCAGGTGATAGCAGTTGGCAGGTTAAGCATGGAGAGCAGGTCAATTTGGATAAATGCAGGAAGATGCGTGCCACCGGGTCCGGCCCGAGCGGCTTGGGGATGATGCATCCCGAGGGGCGCCCCCAACAAGGTAAGCTAATGATGTAAGCAAAAGGGATACATACCGCAGAGACGAACCCACACGGCCTGGGAATAATGCAGCCCGAGGGGCGCTCCTAGCTAAACGAGCTTGGAAGATGTCACCTAGTTTGTAGACGAAGTAGAGTTGGTGCAGCTGAAGGTGTGCGTTGAAGAAATGACTCCTCATGAGCCGCCAGAACCCTGAGCCTGGGGAGGCTCTGGGGGCTCAGGAGGTTCCCCAAAGACCGTCTCCATCTCCTCCAGAATGGCGTGGTACCTGGCTTCCTGAGCCGCCAGGACACATTGCATGTTGCGCTGATAGGCCGACGCCACGCTCGGCAAGCCAAAGGGCATACAAACGTAGCTGAGCGGCGGGCCCTCGCAGTGGCCCACACGCAAAGGCCAGAAATGCTCCTGAGACGCGGCCCTGTTGAGCCCTGGGACGTCGATGCAGACACGCAGCCCAGCATCCTCGCCAGGATGCGGAGCTGCGCCTTGTGGGCTGCTGTCGCCGTGCATGGCTCTTGCTTCTTGCAGTTCATGGGTGGTCTTGGTGATGAACTCCTGAGTGGTGCACACTCCTTGCCATGTGCTCTCCTGAGGGTCACGTGCCGCGAAGCACGCCTCCAAGTGGTTCCCAAGCGCCTCCCCCGTGAGGTTGGCAAGGTCGGAGGCCCTCTAGAAGAGAGCCCCCGAGCCTTGCCTGAGGAGGGCGCTGGGCGCGCCTTCCTATGCGATGGAGGGAGGCACCCCTAGAGCGGGCGCTGGTCCTGACGAGGCTCCTGCCGCGACGCCATCCTCCTGAGGTCCTGCACGGCGTGACTGCTTCTTCTTGGGGATGGCCTCCAGAGGGCCTTCATTTCTGCTGTCGGGGTCATCGATTGCTGCGGCTTGAAAGGCGCGCTCGAGGGAGCACACCGCATCCCTCTCTTCACACGGAACCATGATGATTCCTCCGCTTCCTGGCATCTTGAGAACGTTGTAGCCGTGATGAGTGACTGCCATGAACTTGGCCAGGGCTGGATACCTGAGGATGGAATTGTACGGCAGGTGGATGTGCGTGACGTCGAAGTCGATGAGCTCGGTGCGGTAGTTCTTGCGCTCCCCAAAGGTGACGGGCAGGTGGACCTGCCCTATCGGTGTGGTGGAGCCGTCGGTCACTCCTGAGAAAGGCTTGGTGGGATGGAGCTGTTCATAAGGCACTTGGAGGTTGTCGAACGTGTCGATGGACAGGACGTTGAGCCCTACGCCGCCGTCGATGAGGGCCTTGGTGACCTGCACATTGCTGATGACTGGGGAACACAACATAGGGAGGGCGCTAGCGGTGGCTGCGCACTTGGGCTGATCCGCCGAGTTAAAAGTGATGGCGCATTGGGACCACCTGAGCGGGCGCGTGGCCTCGAGTTTGGGGAGCGCCGTGTTCACCTTGCAAGCGAATTGTTTGAAGGTGCGCTGAGAGGGTGGGGCCTAGGCACCGCCCAAGATGCAGGCGATCGCACGCGGCTCCTGGAAGCCCCCAGCCCCCTCGTCCTGGTGGTGATCGTCGTTCCTTCTTGGTGGCGGCAGCGGGGGAAGAACGGCGTTGCCCTGGGGCGATATTCACGCGGCGGGTCCCTCCAGGCGCCCTCGCGAGGCTGGTCCTACCAGCGGTCCTCACGAGGCCGGTCACGCCACTCCTGGCACGGGCCATGGTCGTCCCAGCGTCCGCCTCCACGTCCTCCTCCACGACCGTAGCCCCGGTCATTGCGCTCGGGGCGTCGACCATAGCGTCCTTCTCGTATGGCTCTGAGCTCTTGACAGTCGCTGGTGTTGTGGGTGTTCAGGTTGTGGAAGGCGCATAACGGTCGGTCGTTCTTGGATGACTTGGGCTGATCTCTGCCCCGCTTGATGTCGGGCTCCGCTGCGAGCACAACTGCCTCCTTGCGCTTCACGTCCTTGGCCTTGGCCTTCTTCTCCTCCGCGCCCATGGCTGGTAGCTCAAGGAGAGAGAGGCATCTGTGACGCCCTCGATTCAATCGTACACTAATCATACACGCAAATATGTACGATCAAGATCAAGGACTCATGAGAAGATATCACAACACAACTCTAGACACAAAATAAAATAATACAAGCTTTATATTACAAGCCAGGGGCCTCGAGGGCTCGAATACATAAGCTCGAATACAAACGAGTCAGCGGAAGCAACAAAATCTGAGTACAGACATAAATTAGACAAGTTTTCCTTAAGAAGGCTAGCACAAAAGCAACAACGATCGAAAAGGCAAGGCCTCCTGCCTGGGAGCCTCCTAACTGCTCCTGGTCGTCGGCGGCCTCCACGTAGTGGAAGGCACCCTCGGTGTAGTAGTAATCGTCGGTGGTGTCATCTTGCTCCTGGGCTCCACATTCTGGTTGCACATCTGGAAGGAAAGGAAAAGGGGGAAAAGAGGAAGCAAAGCAACCGTGAGTACTCACCCAAGGTACTCACAAGACTTACATCAGATCTAAACTAAGTATGCATATGTATGAAAGGAAAAGGGTTGTATCTGTGGACTAAACTGCAGAATGCCAGAAGAGAAGGGGAAAGCCTAGCCTATCGAAGACTAGCATCTTCAAGCATCTTCAAGCATATAAAAGAGTACCGATCAACATAATGCGAAGTAGTAGTAGTGTTATCAACCTCACCCAGAGATCCTTTCTTGACTCCCTGCGAGAAAGCTATCCCAGAGCCATACTATCCATTTCTCATCACAATCCATTTCCCATCACAAGTATCCAGTTCTAGTTGTATCGATCGGGATACAACTCCAAGTGTCCGTTACCGTAGGACAGGCTATTGATAGATGTTTTCTTCCCTGCAGGGGTGCACCAACTTACCCACCACGCTCGATTAATTCCGGCCGGACACACTTTCCTGGGTCATGCCCGGCCTCGGCCAAACAATACGCCGCAACCCGGCCTAGGCTTAATAGAGAGGTCAAGCACGCTGGACTAAACCTATGCCCCCAGGGGTCTTGGGACATCACCCCGGGAACTCCTGCATGTTGCGTGGGCGGCCGGTGAGCAGACCTAGCTACCTCCTTAAAAAGGCAGGAGCATACCGGTCCAACCTGGCGCGCGCCGCTCAGTCGCTGACGTCTAATAAGCTTCGACTGATGCATACGACACAGAACGCCCATACAATGCCCACGTGATGGTTAGTGCTATCAAGCCAGAGGCCCCTCGGATCAAATATCCAAATCTTAGTGGATTAGGAACGCGCGGTAACAAGTAAAGACTCACGAAAGATGTGACCCCAGCGCCCCGTCTCGAGTACTTGCGGCAAGGGCTAAGAATGCCCGGCCACGCCTCGTAAGTATCTCGCGGGCACCTTCCAGGTCAACCCGTCTCCACATCACTCGTTATTAAGCTCGCACGGGTACCCCTCAGGGCCGACCCGTCTTTAGTAACATGGTTCAGTGTAAAGTCATAGTAACCATAGTAACTGTGTGTATAACACCAAGGGGAACACCCTCGGAATCACCCCCAGTGAATTCCACTCGATGTAATCATCAAGGTGAACATAAGAGGATCCACCCTCAAGGTTCACACTTGGGGGGTTGCACAACAAAGTCGTATCGGAAGTGGTTAAGGAAGAAATCACCCTCGATGACCACGACTGGATAACTACACTACAGAGATCTCATCAGGAATGATGTAAGAGGTTCCACCCTCGGCACTGGATGGTAACTCTACAGAGTCGAGCAACAAAAGGGGAAAGTGATGTGCGGTGCCGGGGCCTGGTCTTCGATCCCGTTGATCGGGTCTTCGATGATGAAGCAGGGGCAACTGGGACAAGGTGGGGGTCACTGATGGATCTCTAACCAACCTATACTAAGCAGTTTAGAATAAGCATGTAAGGTATGAAAGCAGGTAACAAAAACAGGCTATGCATCAGAGTAGGATCATACAGAAAGCAGTAGCAATTCTAATGCAAGCATGAGAGGGAAAGAACTGGGCGACATCGGAATGCTCAAGGGGGGTTTGCTTGCCTGGCTGCTCTAGCAAGAGAGAGGGGTCGTCAACACCGTAGTCGTACTGGGTACCAGCGGCGTCGGTCTCGGTGTCTAGCGAGAGAAGAGGGGGAAGAAACAATAAATCTTAAGCAAGCAGATGCATAGCGATGCATGACAAGACAAGTATCGGTGCTAGGGGTGCCCTAACGCGGTATGAAGTGGTACCGGTGAAGGGGGGAAACATCCGGGAAAATATCCCCGCTGTTTCGCGTTTTCGAACAAATGAACTGGAGGGGAAAGTTGCGTGTTCGCTATGCTAGGGATGCGTGGCAGATGAACGGGCTGCGTATTCGGATACGTCTCGTCGTTCTGAGCAACTTTCATGTATAAAACTTTTTCATCCGAGCTACGGTTTATTTTATATTAATTTTAAAAAAATTAAAACATTTTTAGGATTTATTTAATTATTTAAATCAACATTATCCAGAATAGTGCATGCTGACGTCAGTCAGCATGACGTCAGCAGTCAACAGAGGTGTTGACTGGGTCAAACTGACGTGCGGGACCCACCTGTCATAGGCTGAAGACTAATTATTACATTAACATTTAATTAGCAGGTTTAATTACAGTTAATTAGTGATTAGATTAATTAAACGTGATTAATTAATTAATTATTTCAATTATTGATTGATTAATTATGTATATGTATTTTAGTTCCTTTTTTAATCATTCTGGGCGTGGGCCCATATGTCATAGGTCCAGGGGGGCTTAACGGGCGTGGGCGACGGGCGCAACCCGAACGGGCGCAGCGGGCGACAGGCGCCGTGTGCAGGGAGGTGCAGGCGCATGCCCGAGGGCGCTGGGCGCGTGCGGCGCACGCCGACGCCGGCGGCCAGGCCAAGGAAGGCGGCGGAGGGACGACTGCGGTGGCGGGCGCCGGTCGCGGGGCAAGCGACGGCGCGAGGGGATCTAGCGGCTGGCGGGGCAGCAGCGGAGGGGGGAGCGGGCGTGGCGGCAGCAGCAGTGCGGTGGCGATGGCGAGCGCGGGTCGCGGAGCCGTGGCCCTAGGCAGCCGAGGCCCAGGCAGGCGTGTGGCTCGGGAGGTCACCACGTGCCCCGGGCGAGCGAGCGTCGGGAGCAGAGCAGGCGCGCCACAGCGGGTAAGTGGCATGGGAGGCGAGCGGCGTGCGGACAGCATCGACAGCGAAGCAAGGCTGGCGTGCGGGCGATGCGCGGGTGGGGCAGGTGCGCGCGTGCTCACCGCGAGCACGAGCACCGGGCGGCGCATGCACGACTGCGAGACGGCGAGAGGAGCAGAGGAAGAGAGGCCAGTGGCCTCACCGCCGAGTCGTAGGGTCAAGGGCAGTGGAGCGTGGGGAGGTAGACGGGGACGACGACGTCGAGGAGGTAGTCCGGCGAGGTGGCCATCGACGAGGCAGGTCGCGACGGTGGCGTTTCGGGCGGCGGCGGCGGTTCGACCCCCCCCCCCCAATCCAATCGGGGGGCAGAGGGGGAGGCGCCCGGAGGAAGACGAGGCGACGACAGCAGGGCGGGCGCCGACGGCGGGCGCCGTCGTCGTGTCGCATGGCGGCGCGGGATCGGGGCGATCCCGATCCAGATCGTGGGGGAGGGGGAGTGGGGTAATATGGGAACGGTGCTAGGGTTCAGTTCAGAGGAGGGGGGTTATGCAAGGGGTCGGAGTGGGCCGTTTCGGCTAGGGGGCCGGTGCTGGCCGGCTGGGCCTCTTGGCCCAGCCAGGGGGGCTTCCTTTTCATTTTTTTGTTTGTGTTCTTTTTCTTTTATTGTTTTAATTTATCTTTTCATTTATTTAGTTTTAGAAAAACTACAACTAGCACCTAATTAGTATTAACTAATAATCCACTACCCCATTAATTTTTGGCAACTAAATAATGTGGTTTTATATCTTATTAATTGTAAAAGGCATTTAATCAATTGTTTTTTTGTATCGGAGCATTTAACAATTTATAAAGGAGTGGTTTCTCCACCACTGTTTGTTTTGAATTATTTGGCTCACTTCAAACATTTTAGTTTTAATATTGGAAAACTTTTATTGTTTGCTTGATTCTTAATTTAAACTAGCGGGGTTACCCGTGCATTTACGCGGCTAGATTTTATTTTGTAATTCCAACAATAGAAATTTATTTTCTTCAAATAATCAGTTATATATATTACTAAGACTATCTTATTTGCTTACCGGAGTAATCTAATTCATCAATATTGGTGTATTAAAAATGATAACTTTTATATGATGCTGCATTGAAATACAAAATGCGGCTATGGTATATTAAAACAAACTCTCTTATTTCATTTAACCATATGATCTAAGAATGCTTTATTAGTGAGATGTATGCAGTGAGGGTGCCTTGTTTGGTTACCTAGTTAGTAGATATATACTCGTTCCCATGTCGTGGAATCCTTCCAACATTATATGAAGTGTGTATTCGTTTTCACCTTTTTATATAATTCCACCTCTATTTCTAATAAAGCAGTTGATAATTTTCGTCGGTTAATTTTCGTCCCATCTTCATCGGGTTTTTTTTGTCCTAAAAAAATCTAGGAAAAATAACCTACGAAATTTAACCAGGACAAGGCCCCTCGCACGTAACGTGAAAAACTTAGACGAACGATGCTCCCTCCCTCCCTCGAACCCTAGCTACCCCTCGTCTCCCCGCCTCCAGCCGCACCCGCCGCCGCACCCCAATCCCCGGTCTGGCTCTCCACCTCACGACGACGTGGTTCTCCCAGCGATGACCCCCCTCCTCATGCCCTCTCCGACGTCCCTCTTCGCACGATACTCGCCCCTGCGCGCACGACCTCCCCCTCCTCCTACCGCGCCGTTCGCCGCCCCGCAAACTCCGGCAGCCGTTATCCGCCCTTCGCCGCGGGAGCCTCCGTAGGAGCCGCTCGCTGCTGGAGCCGCCGCCCGAGCAGCCGCGGGAGCCGCTCGCCGCTGCAGCCGCCGCCCGCGGGAGCCACTCGCCGCTCGCCGCAGGAGCCGGAAGGCGAGAAGGACCGGCGGATCCAGGCCCCGGCGTGGTCCTCTCCCTTCAACTCGCGCCGCCGACCTGGGCTCCCTCTTCTTCCACGGCCACAGCCTGGGGTTGCTGCCGGCTAGACGAATAATTATGTGCAGGCTGCCACGACAAAGGGTTTGACTCCTACATCAATTTCATCAAGGTAAGGTGGCCTGCTAGACGAATTACACTCAGATTAGTTCAATATATAGTGAGTCAGCCAGCAAAGGACTAATAATTATGTGCAGGCTGCTGTTCTTGACACTCCTGATGTTGTTTTTCAGAGCAATGCCACGCTAAGGTATATATTGTTACATAATTTAAATCCAAGTCTTACTGATTCTACACTGCCTAAATTGACCACCGTTTTCTTTTTTCCTTCAGTTACTCGCTCAAAGGGTGACAACCTGCTATGAGGTGGTTCTTTTATTGAACATGTGAGTAAAATAACCTGCTATGGGATGGTTCTCTTTATTCCACACTGCCTAAACTGACCACTGTTTGCAAGCTTTAGTGTTTATTTACTATACCATTATAAAAGCATGAAAGGACGGAAAACCAAATCATCATATCCATCCAAACCTGCGATCTAATGATCTACATCTTTCCAAAACACCAAACGCATTTTATCTAAACTCCTAATGTCTCAGTTGGTAGGTCGCGTTCCGACTTTTACTTTCGTCCCACCATTTTCGTCCGGTTTTTTTTCACCCTTCCCCTCGCACTAAAAAAAACCTACGCTCCTCTCGATCCCCTTGACGCACGCTCCTCTCGCCCCTCCTCTCGATCCACCCCCTTTCGCTGTGTTTTCTCTTTCCCTCGTATCCCACTCCGCCGCCTCCCGCCTTCCTCCGCCGCCGCCGCCCCTCACCCTGCCTGCCTGCCTTGGTTTTTGGGCATCCCACTCCTCCGCTGCCATATGCCGCCTCCACCAAGATCCGAGGCCCCCCACTTGTGGGCCGCCGCCGCCGCCACAGAACCTCGGGGAAGGGCGGGGCAGGGCGCAGTCTTCCTCTTCCGCCGCCATCTGTTCCCCCTCCGCTCCCATCTGCCGCCGCCGCGGAAACGTGGGACGCCGCTGTCGCTGCCGCTGAATCCAAGGGACGTCGCCGCCGTCGCGGATCGGCAGGACGCCGCCGTCGCAAATCGGCGGGACGCCGCCACCGCTATCGCCTCGGATCACCAGGATGCCGCCGTCGCAGATCACCAGGTCGCCGCCGTCGGCTCCGATCTCACACGCCGCCGGCGTGGCCGTGACGACTGATGAGCACGCTCAGCCCCCATTCCTGCCACAGGTCTTCACAATCGAGGCTGCCTCCTCATTCTTGTCTCTAATCTTTCATTCAACTACTCGAATTCTGTTTGTAGATGAAGAAAAGTTTCTGCTCTTCTTAGTTATCTCTGAACCACCGATTCTGTACGGTGTGTGCTGCATAGAATTGCAGGCTCTGTTTGAATGTGTTCCAGCAAAGGAGCATATTGTCTTGTTTGGGGTGCAGCCACTAAATATACTGGCATATTTCGTGGTTTGCGTACTCCTCATTTACGCTTGGTTTGTTAAGTGAAGAAATGGTTTCAGGCTTCGCCTTGGTAGTGCACCTCCAGACAGAACTTGGCAAGCTTCGTAAAAGAGTGAATATGAGCAGTCAATCAGGAAATATGCCGAGGAACCAAAGAATGTTATTAGGCCGGAACAATTTGGTATACGTTATGGGAAGAGCAGACTAAACGCAGAGGAGAGTGAATCCATGCAGGAGATTGTTTTGCGGTGTTCACTGAGTCTTGCGTACTTTATTGATGAATAATGTCACCATTTGTAAGTACATCATAGACTATGGACCTAATGGTGTTCCGATTTGTTAATGCAGGGGAAGCTAGAGGCAGAGAACCGTCGGTCTTGCATATGTCAGTGACGGTCGCTGATCAGGTTGTTGCGCGCGAATGACAACAATTGGTTCATAACGAACCAATAGTAGGACATGCCGTTCGACCTTCTTATAGAAGTGAACAATCATTTCTAGAGCATTATATTAGCTGGACTTTTTATGAGGTATGAGCAAGTTGAGAGTTCCGAGTGGGTATATTTTCTGAGTTCCTAAATATGATCAGTGGGCTGGCGCCGAAGTCCATCTTGACAGGTAGGTAGATTGAGATAATTTGTATGTCTCAAGGTTGTTATCTGGTTCATTAGTGTGCTGAGGCTCTGTAGATCAAAACAGAGCCATGAAGGTTGCTATGAGCAAACTATGTCCAGGGAAGGTCATGGCTAAGGAAACGGGACTGGCGGATTTCCCCCTCGTCGTGGACAAGACGTCATGACACAGTTGTGATGAGGTGTGGCGCAAGCGTGGCTGTAGGATCCCTCCTATGAAGCCAGGCAATGACATCATCGGATCCTCGCTGGTATGCAGAGCTGTCGCGTGGATCCGACAGGTGGCAGGGACGTGTGACTAATCAGGTACATGGCCTTGGTTCCACATTTAATGTTACCAAGTTCTTAATCTGTCATATTGCTTCTACCGTTCAGATATCTGATGCCATTACAGATGGTGCTGAAGGATCTTGTAGTATGCAAGTATGGAGCAATTTATAAAATGGCTTGCATGATGTCACTTGTCATCCTTGGCATCTTATCTCTTTCGCACTACTACCTGCAGCTGGAGGCATCATGCCAAGGAAGGTGATTCCGTACTGTTTTTCTGAAACCTCGGCTGTACTCGTGATTTCTTGTCTCATTAATCTCACGGCTACACAGGACAACTTCTGAATATATTACAGTTAATGCCTTTCTTCTTGGAGCTTTTGTATACTAGACTAGCATGATTTGTTGGGATGTGGATTGCGGTATGTGCAAATTTTAGATTCAAGTGCTGCTTGGGGGTCTGCAACGAAAGCGTTGCAGGTTTTATTTGTTATCTATGGTGTTTGTCTTTCATGCGTTTCCCCCTTCTTCGATTTGAAATAGTGAATAATTTACCAAAACAGTTTGGTGTTTATGCAGCTGATTTCTCAGCCATGGCATGGCTGTATTTAGTGTGGCACTACTTTATGCAACATTTTATGTTTGTCTTGGAGTATAGATTCACCTGATTCAATGAAGGTTACGGACAGTAAGTAACTTGCAAGCATGAATTTTTTCCACCATTAAATCTACTCCTTTTTTCCTATGTTTACATGCCCCCACATATTTACGGGTTCAACTTTTGACCAACTAATCCTGGGTTAGTTCATAAAAATTATACCATTGAATTTCTATTATAAAATAGTTTCCAGCAGTATATATATTTTCTGACATGTGAATCATCTATTATTGGTCAATGTTCAAACACAAAACCTGAGGGCGCCATGTAAATAGAGACGGAGGTAGTAGTTATTAGTTTTCACAATGTATACATTTTTAAACTATCAGTTTCTTTTAAGAATTGATGCGTACGCGTTCAATTGATGTCGCGAATTCAACAAGTGCTTTGATGTCTCTGTCTACAAGTTTGTGAGTTAGATTGGTTCAGTAAATGGCTTAAACTGTTGGAGGAGTCTGTGGTTGTGATGGTACGTTCATACGTTGTTGTTGGTATCGTTCGCTTCCTCCCCCGCAGTGCTCCATCGTCGATGGAAGGATCTCCTCGCCGATTTTTTCCAAACAAACCGCACCCCGTCTGTTTGTTTCCATTCAAATTTCACTCCCATGACATGACAACCGATCCCTCCCCATCCTACTCTTTCCTTGCAAAAGCATAACAGAATCGAAACTTGCCTTGCCTTGACCGACACATTCCCAGCGGATTTCACAAATCAATCTTCATCCAGTCCACCGCAGTTCCCGCTGATCCCCTTTCATCATCCCCGCCGCCCCGCCTTCCAATTAGCCATCTTTCATTGCAATCATCGAGCCCTACCATGCAAGCAGTCCTACGAGGCTACGACTGTCGTGGTGCTGGTGGCCTCCAGCGCGCTCGCCGGGGCCAGGGGTGGACTAAGTTTCGGTGCTGTCTCTGGTGGAGACTACGGGATGCGGCTGCACGAGAAGAACCTGCAGAAGAAGATGCCGGTGTGGACAGAGAGGCGGACGCAGCAGGAGGCGTGTGTGGCGCAAGCGCGGGCTTAACTTGCGGGCGCGGATTAGGGAAGAGGCCATCTCGGTGGCGGCTTGTGACCTGGGGGACGCGCTAGCACGCGAGCCCGGTGACCATCATGTGTGCGTTCTGGACGTACCATGTGGTGTATGCCACAATGCCATGTGGGTTGGGCCTGCATGAAATGCTGATCTGTAGCAGATCCTCCATCGCCTCATCACTGGCTGCTCAAGGGCAGCATCACACACCAAGGCCTGTGACAACATCTTCATGCCCAACTCTCACTCCACATGGGAACGACACTGCTCTATTGCTTGCTTATTTAAGATCATGGCAATCATTTTATCTAGCCTATGTGTTTCTAATTTTCTCCCCTTATTGTTGCAGGTTAGAGTGCAGCTTTCAGACACTTCTTTCTTTGGGATAGTTGGAATACTATGACTAAATATAGAAGAGGCTCAAATGGTAATGCTATCAGTGTTTGCCCCTTCCGTGATTTATGCGTAGCATGTAGACTATCAGCGACAATTTGAGCCTCTTTGTGAAGTAGTTTTGTAGGGTATTGCTTCAAGTCAAGAAAATAGCTTCCAAAGATAGTTTAACCGAAGAGCTTCTGATCTCTACATGTGAATGGTAAACTGCCAATTTTGTACTTTACTATTCTATATCAAGAAAATAAATAATTGCATCATGGTATTAGTGGCTTAATTATTTTTATGTGCATTGAACTATATATTTTGAAGCACTTAATAGTATCTTTCATGGAGGATCTAGGACTCCTGCCAATTTATTGTACGGAGTTGTTCTTTGCTAAAAAAAACTTTGCTCAATTGCGCTTTGCCTCTCAGTGTTATCATTAGTTAATGGCCTAAACTGTTGACAACTTATCAAAAAAGAATAATCATATGCAGATGCAGAAGCATATTAGTCATGCAGAAATAATCATATGCTGAAGGAAGGACTTGGAACTGTAACTAAAAACAAAATGGTAAGTGGAGGGGCTCTGATATTGCAATAAAAAGAAATGATAGATATTTCACTGGGAAGCGAACTCAGGAAGACAAAATAATACAATCCTTACATTTTCAGATTACTCTTATTTTCTTATGCATGTTCCTATACGGATTGGTCCTGAATGTTTGACTTCTCGTAGAAATGAAGATGCATACCCCCAACCTCAACTGTTGTGTCACCATCGAGGACATCTAGCTGCTTGTTATTCTTCAGTTACTATTGCTCTTAAGATTCATGTCTTAGATATTCTTAGGAGAGAAATTGTATGGAATTTAATGATCATTCATCTCAACAAATATACGTGATATTTCCTTGTAAAAGGTTGCCTACCGAATTTATGGCCTACTATTAAAGGGGAGTTTGTTTCCACTTCCACCACCTCTCGTTCGATCCTAACCTCCTTTGGTTTTTTCCCTTGCAGCGATTCCTCACTCCCACCGGTTTGTTTAGGAATGGATGCCTCTCCTCCCATGTCCAGTTTTAGTGTTAGTTTTTGGCTCTAATAATCTCGTTCGACCCACCGCTACAAATAGATGCCACACCGCTCCTTTTGTTACGATGGACTCATGTGAGGCCTCGACAGACCCACTTCCTTACAGCAAAACGAAAACAATCAACCATCAATCAGAAATCTCCCTGATATTTCTTTCCTTCAGATGCATACATAGCAGCCCAGGCCCAGCAGATCTGCATTTCCTTTCCTTTCCTTTTTTTGTTACACCTTTTCTTCTCTTCTTGTTATATCATTTCGAAAAGATTGATCTACACGATCGTCGTCTATTCGAGACTCATCTAGACATGAAAAATATGTGCAGACTCTAGGATACAAATATGCGTCATAGATCTACTTAGTATATGTACGCAATAAAAAATTTAAAAGGCCCATAGCAACGCACAGGATTCTACTGGTTGATGTTACAAATTGTTTAGGCCCTAGATCTCAAGTAGCAGCTCTAACAGGAAGGGAATAAAGTGAACTATTAGTTGCTATTGATGTTACATTTAAACCTTTGCGATTGCTAGACAGTAGAAATAATTGAAAATATTCTCTTCTTTGCTTTCCAATTGGTAGTATTCAAGATAACAAGAAATCCAATATTGTTGTTTCTTGTGAAGTGTAGTTCACTTTATTCCCTTCCTGTTAGAGCTGCTACTTGAGATCCAGAGCCTAAACAACTTGTGACCATAGACTGCTGAGAGTTATCATATTTGATCTTCAAGTGCAATCCTTCAGTTGTTCTATTGCATCTCCGAGCCATATTAGCATACATTTCCAATCAACAATTGACTACTGGGTCAGTTATTACTATCTCTGAGAAATTCTTTCTTAATTTGTCCTATAAACAATTAAATTCATTATTGGCCATGAAGTTCACTGCAAATTTGCTGCGCAGTTTTTATTTCAGAGATACATGTGAATATTTTTTTGTTTATTACTTTTGCCGAATATGAATAGTTCATTTGAGATCCCTCTAACAAAACACGATAAGAAAGGGGAAGAATTAACCTACAGGGAGGCATGATCGAGGTCGTTGCTCATGCATGTTTGATGGCATTGTTTCAGGCGCCCACCGACTGTGTGTATGCCTGTTACCTACGGCGTCGTTGTTTCTTCCCTCGGTCGAGCGTGGTCCACCAGCCACTACCTGTAGGCAATAGCATTAGGCCGGCAACTATCGCGGATCAAGGGTACAAATCAACCAGACTAGGAGAGGGGGTGGTGGTCTACGTAGTGGCAGGGAGAGGAAGCGATGGCTGACACCAAGGCTGGGAGAGGAGCCGGCAGATGACTCTATGGCGGGACAAGAGGAGCAGTGGCAGGGAGAGAAAGCGGGACTATGCCATGTGAGTTGCTGAAGTTGTGCCTTGTGAGGTGGGGATAAGGGATGTGTGTTGTGCATGTGTAGTGAGAGGCGTGGAGTAGCTTTTCCTTTTTGAGGGAGGCTGTTTATTTGTCTAGAACAGATTAGCTTCTTTTCCTTTCTCCCTTGTGAACTGAGAGGAGTGGTTATTATGCCACGAGAGAAGTGTCAGATATTCTAGAAATAGCAAAAAATGTTCTAAAGATAATAGCCAAACAAGTGATCTAGAGAATGTCCTATGTTGCTACAAAGCAGGATGTGACTCACTCCACACATGCATACCATGTATATATTTTGGACTCACTCTACATCACATTTGGTAGAGAATAAAGCTATGAGATATCGAAATTACTGAGATTTTCAAGGGACTTCAATAACGCACTTGAAATAGCATTTCACAACCTATATTCTCTGTCGGCTGATATTCCAATGAGCACAGACAAGTATATTTATCTATTTTATTTTCATAATCAAGATACATGCAATTATTTTATCATCATTATATTTATATTCTAGATAATAATAATTTATTCGTTACAAGAGTGTGTTGGGTTATTTTGTACTGCCGTCGTTTCTAAATATAAGTCCATATAGATATTTCTATACGAACTGCATACGGATGTATATAGACATATTTTAGAGTGTAGATTCACTCATTATGCTCCGCAAATAGTCTGTATTGGAATCTCTAAAACAACTTATATTTAAGAACGGAGGAAGTATATGATTTTATGCTCTTCATGTATATGTTGCCAAATTACATTTTTAATACATTGCAACTAAAAAGAAATAATGGAGATGCAAGTGAAGTGGGAAAATGGAAATACATTGCATCAAGTATATAAGTCGACTGTTACTGGAAATCTTTTCTACACATGTGAAATTTGAAGGGCATCATGTTTCAATATGCAACCAACAAAAATATTAGAAGGCCCGTGGCAACGCACGGACATTATACTAGTATGCTTTAATTACCCACCATACCATTGGGTTACCATCCACAGAAACACGTTCCGTAAAATAAAAAACAATTCCGAACCCTCCTGCGGCCATGCCCTCGGGCAGTTTTTGCCATCGCCCCCACCTCGTCCCCCACATCCTCCCCCACCAGCCACCGTCTGCACGGCCGTCGGACCGCCGCGCCCACGCTCCAGGCGCTCGGGCCGCCACGTCCATGCGCCGCCGGGTCCGCCCCCTCCCAGCCCCGTCCACGGGACGCCGCGCCCAGCCGAGCCGCCGGCGCGCCACCCGGTCCGCCCCGTCCACACGGGCCGCCGCGCCCAGCCGAGCCGCGTCCACTCCCCTCCACCATACCCAATCACGCCTCCACTCCCCTCCACCATCGACAACATTGAAGCCAATCCCACGATCCACTCGGACGTCAACTGCTCCTCCCCAACCTGCCTCGAGCCCTCGACGCCTCCCCACCGCTGCGCTCTCACTCCTTGCCCCCACGCGCCACCGCCATCCCTCCTTCCTGCTACCGTCGTCGTCGCGCCTCGCCCTCCTCCAGGTGGAACGGCTACCAGCATGGTCAGTGTCATTTTTTCCTTCTCTCGAGCGAAACGGCCTTAATATAACTCGTTGTTGCCGGTGAGAGCAAAGCGGATGCAGCCCTAGATCAAGCCAATTGATCTTTCGCGGCGTGGGAAGACGCCGGGGCGCTGGACTCGCCGCCTCCCCTCCCGCATACCTGATTGTCGGCTAGCGCTCAACGACGAGGGATACACCGCCGCTGGCCGGGCGATGTGGTTTTTGTTTTCAGGTCCTAGGGATTTTACAAGCAGTTGTTTGACCCTACTAATTTCCGTCGGATGCACATATTCCAGAGAACAGTACTCTTCTTATGGTTCTACTTGCAGGGATCCCCGTGGGTTGAGGGCGTCGAGTCAATGGAGTTATGTGCGGCCACGGCAACAACACGCGTGGAGCTGTTCCCAGTATGGTCGTGCATTCATTTTACATGTTACTTCTGTGTTCCCTGGATAGGTGTGTTGTGCAGACCTGACATAGGTTGTGTTGGACACTAGCAAGTGTTCCCTGTCGCACCTGAAAAAAATCATCTTTGATGCAGAAAGGTTTGCTCTTTCAAAATCAATGCATTTGTTTGTACCAAGCTTAAAAAGGTTTTTTAGGCAAGCTTAAGAGGGGTTGCCTGAATGTACTAAAACGATCTGAACATCAAACTCTTTTTTTTGCTTGCTTGGTAGTATAATCTGCACTACTTAATAAATCTTCTCATTTCTTCAGTTATAGTCACATCTTTTGAGAAATCTTGTCAGAGGAAGAGATGATGGTCTTTACAGAATTTGAATCACGGGAGAGTGATAAATAGAGGGATGCTTAATTTTGAGGTACGAACGGTTGGTTTATAAAAGTTCGGTACCAAATTTACCCAATTAGAAATAACAGTTGATGGAGCTGGTATGTTAATATGATAGCCCCGACGTTAAACATTTTCTTCTTTTGTCCTGTATATGCACACTTATCTTCTTTCTTCTTGCAATAGTATGTATTAGCAATCTTATTTGCTTTCACATATACACTCCTAGACGATTTTTATTTAAGAGCAGAACTTCATGAACGGAAGAGGTTATAAAGTTTACTCGCATATTCTGGTTTCGGAAACAAAATAAGAAAGGCCAATATGCAGGACCTAGCTGTCCATAGCGGGGGTGACGTAGTCAAATGCTCTTTTCGCTTGCTCATTTCACAATGGCTATGAAGTAATGTGGTGCACACTATACTCTGTTAAATAGGAATTTACTTGTAATCTATGTTTACATGCTGCTTCAGTAATTATCAGTATGATAGTGTGCGCTTAGCGACACCAGAGAAGTGAGAAAGGCTGCCATTTGGTGTGGGCCAGACTACTCACGCATCTCTCTACCCTTATTTCGCATGTTGTGTTGTCTCCAATTGTTGCAATACTGTTGTCTGATTTGATTTTGTTTTTCAAAGTTGAGAAATGATGGATAAATAACAGAATTGTGTTCATATTTTCATTAGTTTGTGCTATTTAGTTGGAAAAAAAAGTTCTTACGCTTAATTCATTAGTTTGTTATAGTGATATTTTGAGAAGAATGGAAATGACTTGGTGCGGATCTGAATGTGCTGATGACATTACTGTCCACTAGAGGAACCAATGTGCTCCTGGTCTGATCCATATTTCTGAAGGTCTTTTTTGGGTGGTCATTCAGGGGCTGGACTTCTCCTCCAGGTTAATGGTATTCTTTCTCACATGAAGCATAGGATTATAACTACCGGGAAGCACATGATGTTGTTCATGAATTCGACAGTAATTTTGGTGAGGATGTGAAATACCCTCCTTCTGCTCCTTCCAATCTTTCAAATTGATTTATTCATTGTTGTAGCTTTCCTTGATCTTCTATTCATTCCGATCAAATTTCTCACCGCTTCTCCTAATGGTCCACCCAATTAATAAGAGAAAATAGGGAGAAGAAAAATGTATGACACAAGAAGAGATACCTCTAGAAGCAGTGGAAACAGGTCTGCCTTGTATCTCTTTCATGACGGATCTTGAAACTTGTACTGACAAGAGAACGGAGGAAGTGAAGAAAAACACTTCACATGACATCATGATAAGCTCTATTCTGTTGTAAACATGTTTGTAGTACCATTTATCATCAATCATTTAAAGTGTCATTAAGAGTAAAATGACATTCTCTATGTGCTCTAGGTAAACTTTGAGTGGATACACAATTCCTGTTTTTTTTGTATTTGGTCAAGCAGAATAATGTATGAGAAAATAAAGCTCTTTCATGTATTCGTGTTATATGTGGGAATATTATTACTGGTTTTGCTACCGTAACATACAATATTGCAAGTTTGGCAGAAATAAGTGACTACTGGTCAGTATAATCATATGAGGATAATATCGGGGTACAAGATCCTTTCCTGTTTTTCATGGAGTTAGAGAACAACATGGTGTGTTGCATGTTGCACATTCAGGATTGCTACATGATTAGCATGTGACTTTAGACAAGTGAATGTCTAACTGACATTGTCAAGTGACAGCGAGAAGAAGAACGTTTCAGCTTGTGGAGTATCTTCCAAGTTAGATATACCATCCCGCAAGGTCAAGATTTACTGAAATGGATTGAGATAAGTGCATATTACACCCCACAACTTTAGCCCTAGTCTAATATACACCCCTCAACTCCAATACTGTCTAAAATACACCCCAACTCTCAAAACCAGCTAGAATTCAACCCTCCCCTCCCTGTTGACCGGTTTTGACCCAGTTTGACCGTTTTGACTGAGTGAACAGTAAAAATAAAAATTTTAAAAACAATTTTCTTTTGAAAAATTCAAAAAAGTTCCAAGTTTTTTCACCGCGTGAACAGTAAATTAAAAAAAAACCTTTTCAGCATGTTTGGACACCTGAGTAAATTTGAGATGTCCGTAAATTCGAAAAAAAAATTCAAAATTTTCAGCATGGTGAACAGTAATTCGGGAAAAAATCCAAAAAAATCACCATGCGCTCAAACATCATCCATGCAAAAAAAAGGGTTTAAAAAAAATCGATTTTACTGTTCACCAAGCTGAAAATTTGAAAAAACAAATCGAATTTACGGACATCTTGAATTTACTCAAGTGTCCAAACATGCTGAAAAGGTGATTTTTTCTTAATTTACTGTTCACACGGTGAAAAAAACTTGAAACTTTTTTGAATTTAAAAAAGTATTTTTGGTTTTTAAAATTTTATTTTTACTGTTCACTTAGTCAAAACCGGTCAAACTGGGTCAAAACCGGTCAACGGGGAGGGGAGGGTTGAATTATGGCCGGTTTTGAGAGTTGGGGGGTGTATATTAGACGGTATTGGAGTTGGGGGTGTATTAGATTAGGGCTAGAGTTCGGGGGTGTAATATGCACTTCTCTCAAATGGATTATACTTAGAGTTGGGAAGCCTTACTTTTAACATTTTAATAAGTTTTTATTCCCTAGGTATGGGCGTTTTCAAGCTGTCCCTCGAGTTTTTCATCATGCTCTGCAATGAGATTTTCTACCTCTTCATGGTCATTGTCCTGACAAGCAAAGTCCAAGATGGGTAGATTGTCGTTCATTCGCTTCGTATCTGGTACTTACTTGCTTACTCTTTTTACTTGTCTGCTGAGTTCACTATCAGAAGTTCAGAATCACAACTTGATGAGAACATTTTGAGCTAACTAAATATAGCACGCTTCTCTTTTTATTATACATTCTTTGGAATACTACATTTATAAATTGTTACTCTTTGCTCTAATTCTCATCTTGCTGAGGATTAAATTCTTCGCAAGTAGTTTGATCAGATAGTTCTTAGTAGCGCATTTTCCCAGTCACAAAATTCTCCTTTATCCCCAAGGATAAGTTAGAGCACAAAAATGAAATCAGAAACTGGGGTGGATATTGTTAGGCATGGCATTGTTGTACATCTATGCCTGCCTTCACTATGCACCATAGCATTCACGTGGATAGGATGCAACATAAATGTATTGTAACATCCAGAAATAACAAGCTAGCTGAAAAGATATACATACTATTGACTTAACAGTTGTGAAATATTTGGAGTTGCCCCAAAAAGTAATAGAGGTTCAGAGTTACAGTGGAAGCCACCACCCACTGAAACTGCAACGAGTTAACTGGGGAAGCCAAGTTCTATCCTTGCATTGTTTTCTTCTACTATTTTTATTGTATATTAGTACGTCGGTTGGTGTGGAATTCCCCATGTTTTGGTTAATCTACTAGGCAGTAAAAATAAGTTCAGTTTGGTAGGCTGTACACTTGTTAAACCACTTTTAACTGAACTTGTACAAGCATCAAATCTAGGATAGCACTAGTTTCATCTTATTGTTCTACCAACCCGAGTTTGAGGTGTATTTGTGGTACTTTGAAGTATAAAAATTGCAGTAATTGTCCTTCCTCTTATTTTTGGTATTCTTTTAGCTCAGGCTTACACTTTGTGACTGGGCATTAAATTAAATTCTTCTGTTTTGCTGTTGCAACGAGAGTAAAAATGAGATGCGCTGCCACATGAAAAACTTGGACCAATTGATAAGATACCAAATCTGGGCACTATGTAGTGGTTCTGCATCTGAAATCTCTTTATATAGTAGTTGAGTATACTGTAGTTAATTCCACTGATATTTGTGTGTCAGTTATTTGGTTATTTGGTCTGAACCTACAATCCAAGGTTAGTAATTATTTAGTCTGAACCTACAATTCCTTTTCATGTCTTGTTGTATAATTCTCTTGACACAAAGAGTTTCCGGAGGTTGGATGGCAATTTGAAAATTCCAGTGTGTGCTTCAAGATGTATGCATCTAATTTTGGACCCTATTCATGTTGGTTCAGCATGTTTCCACCACACTCCATATCTCACAGGATTTAGAGCAGATGGCCTTTTATAGTAAATACTACATAACATAGTGTTGTTTGGTGGGATGCAATATTTTTTGTTTCATTCATCCGCTATCTTTGTTGTATTTTACATAGCTTATAATACTATTTTCTTTGTTTCAGGGGGAGGATATGCAATATAGGAAAACTTGACTAAGCTTTGTGAAATTTTGGTTCCATTGGGTGACTTTTATTTTCCTTTGATGGCTAGGATGCACATGTAAAATCACATAATTTGATCCTCCCGAGTCTGGTAGATTCGCTACCAATAGTCGACTTAGCACTTATCTTGTGCTGCATAATTGTTTCAGACTACCATCCTTGTACAGCAGCAAATCAACTATGTGCCTCTTTTGAGAAGCAAAGATGTTGATTGTCTACCTTGAAGGTTATAGTTGCTAAAGAGTCTACACAGGAGAAATATTTTATCTCACAACTTTCACTTGATCAGTCTAAGAATGAAAGGAAGTATGCATTAAATATACAAAAGTCTCCATAAGGTTAGATTAAGACGGTAGTGTCCTATCTTTAAATCCTCCAAGAACGCTAGAAACTAATTTTATTACTGACTGGACATATCTGTCATGCATGTTTAGTACCTTGACTCTTTAATCTTTATATATAGACAAAGCTCTGTATCGAGAGATGAAGCGTTTGGGAGCCTGGATGAAGAATGCTTCCGAGGCGGAAAAAGGGGAGAACTATTGAGAATGCTTCCAAACCACTCAGAACTTTTGTTCCATTTTGAGTCACGGACTCCTTGTTTGATACAATACATCTGAAGAGCCCTTTTTGTGCACTGTTCAAATAAGCTCTTCATTTTTGTGAGTCTGGTCAAACAATGCACTTCAAATAATGAAGTTATTGTCTCGGGGATACTTAGCCAAATGTTGTACTTATCATCCTAGATAATCCATATTCATTATGTATATATGTATCATATTTTCATTTATTTTCTTTCGGGAATAGCACATCGTATTTCCATGTTTATGTTCTTTAGTTGTTTGGATTAAAAAAAGGTGTAGAAGAACAAAAACTATAGAAAAAAGAACACAATAAATAGAGGTGGAATTTGAAAATGGATTGAATTGCCAGGACGTGCGTTGCATGTGCATGCTTACTAGTTTGTTAATAATCATGGTGTTCGGACCACGGTACTAGCGTCCCCTTGTCATTGGAGGCGGCTTAGGTGATTGATCTATATATCACGAGTCAGGCTGAATCACGAGTGATTAAACTGGTTTTAGCATGAGCTTGCAATATACAAAATCTGAATTTTTCACCACGTTCTATATTAAATAGGATGAACTAAGATGAACCATGTATTTTAGTTCTAAGGAGATAGATCATAATTGTTGTGTGCTAATACTTTGAACGAACTCCTTTTTTAATCTTTGTGTAGGTTTTATATTTCCGCAGAATTATGTGATGGAGCCTTGATATGTACCATGCATGACTTAAGTTCTGGACGTGCATCGAGTAAATGCAGCAGCCTTGATGTTTGAAGTTCCAGGGGCATAGACTCTAATTTGCAGCCACAAAGTTTATACCATTGTTGTGTGGGTCAGTCTGGTATGTTGTTGGCGCCGCCTCCTCTGGCAACGCCGCTTCTTCTTCTTCCTCATACAACTCTCACTTGTAGTTTCTCTCAAGAACACACATGATGAGAAAACTCAATACATACACACGCACACGCCAAGGAAGACACCAACATCAGTTTTGCCAAGAGCTCTCCTTCTTAATCACACAAGCACTACAAATTTACCCAGCCCTCTCGGCTCAACTCCGTTGATCAGTACAAGGGGTTTTATACCCATTCTAACACAGGCGCACGCACACCATTAGCATCGACCCACTAACCAACTAGACGCTAACTGCATGCAACTAATTCCTACGTGCACGTCCAGCCCTCGTCCACTCAACGGATCATAACTAACTAGATGCACCACGTCCGCCGGTCGTGCGGTTCTCCACAACGGTACAGCCACACGTTTGCTAACGCATGTGCTAAGTCAAGATTATGGCTAATAATTCTCCCCGTAATCTTGACACGCCTTGTCGACGACCGTCATCTTAAACCCTTTCGCTCGACGTCATCACGCGCCTCCGCGCCCGCTGCCACGTACCGTGTGTCCGCCGTCGCCAGAGTTAATGCAGCTCGCGTCGTTGTCGTCGTCACGGCTGTGACCCAGCACGCTGACCCGACCTGACGCACCGACGCCGGTCACACCGTGCTTCGCCACGATACCGGCGACACACGCCGAGCTCCTTCTCCGCTGGCGACACACACCCCTCTGCGCCCCACGCGTCCCGCGCGCACCGGCACGCCCGACGAGCCCGACCGCACCAGTGCGTCCCGCACGTCCCGTGCGTACCCAACGCGCCCGACGAGCCCGACTGCACCCGTGTGTCCCGCACGTCCCACGCGAAACCGTCGCGCCCGACAAGCCCGACCACACACGCCTACACCACGGTCCCGCCGCGCCTGACACGCCCGGCGCGCGCCCATACACGCGCCCGACGCGTCCGACACTGGCGCCGCGGCTTATTCCAGCCAACACTCACCCCCTAAGCCGTGGCCTCGCGCACGGCCTGCCGACAGGGGCCCTGGCTCGTCGTCGTCGCCTTGTCGCCATCTACGCCTCCGTTGTGTCTCCGGCACAAGCCGCCGCTCGCTGCCGCTGCAGCAGCCCGCAGTCCCGTGCGCCGCCACGCCGCGTCTCCGTGCCACGCGCCTCCACGGTTGTCGCGTCGAGCCGTCGCGACCTCTGCGCCACCACGCAGGTTCTTCGCGACCTCCTCGTCTCCACGACCGCCGTGCCCTTCGCGCGCACGACATCACACCGCACAACTGTGGACTCGCCGCGCGTTGCCGTCGCCACGCGCTCGCCGCGCGTTGCAGCTGATGCCTCCATGTCGGCCGCGCTCGCCGCGGACGCCACCGCGCGCCACGGCCGTCCCTCGAACCTTGTGGCTCTGAATTCCAATTGTTGGCGCCGCCTCCTCCGGTAACGCCGCTTCTTCTTCTTCCTCGCACAACTCTCACTTGTAGTTTCTCTCAAGAACACACACATGATGAGAAAACTCAACACATACACACGCACATGCCAAGGAAGACACCAGCACCAGCTTTGCCAAGAGCTCTCCTCCTTGGTCACACAAGCACTACATTTTTGCCCAGCCCTCTCGGCTCAACTCCGTCGATCAGTACAAGGGGTTTTATACCCATTCTAGCACAGGCGCACGCACACCATTAGCATCGACCCACTAACCAACTAGACGCTAACTGCATGCAACTAATTCCTACATGCACGTCCAGCCCTCATCCACTCAACCGATCACAACTAACTAGATGCACCACGTCCGCCGGTCGTGCGGTTCTCCACAACGGCACAGCCACACGTTTGCTAACGCACGCGCTAAGTCAAGATTATGGTTAACATATGTTCCTTTCATCAACACATGGAATGCTTTATTCCTCTGTCTACCTTGGCTAACCATATTTTTGTCGGTATTTAGGGAAATTTGCACATCCAACTATTTGATCTGGGAAATGCAACGCCTCGCCACAGAATGGGGCTAGCCCGTCCATGCCCACCGGTCTGGTTGTCTGGGGGCGAGGAGGGGGCGCAGCCGCGCCTGGAGGAGGTCATCTCGGCGCCCGCATTCTCGTCGTCGACATTGCCCACACGACAGGTCATCGCTGCTGATTAGATCCTCTTGGAAATAGTTAGTGTAAACTCAAGTAAAAAAATCCCATGTTGTTTGCTGGCCTCTTTTGAAGTTTATTCTAACTTTCTATTGATTAGATCCTCTTGCAGTTGTGTTGTGTTGTTCCATAAATTGCAGGCTTGATGTATATATCTATGACTATTTTCTCAAGAATAACATGCAGACGACGGTCAACGCATTCATGGTGGAGGAAAATATTGGTGTTGATCCTGTTTGTAAGTTTCCCCCACGTACTGTTGTTATTTATGCTTGATTATGTATGGTTTTTTCTTGATTTGGTAACTGGATATACCGGCATTATTGTTGCCAGGCCAAGATTTTCAAGAATCTTACATTAAGCAACATCATGAGGTTATCCTTGGAATATAACAGTGCCATGGCATTTTCTGAGTACATTAATGAAATGTACTAAGATATCTTCTGGATTGAAGAAACTAAAATGATTTACATGCTTCAATCAAATTAAATAGTGAGGAAACATAAATCAAATTAAAAGTGTGTGTTGCTTTAGTTGTTAAAAGCAACGTAAGTAAGAAAGTACATCTGCCGCCATGTGAACTTACATGTTCCTGAAGACTCAGTTTTTGTAACGCATACAAGAGAAATTTGGATGATGCACATAGATATGAATATTTGTGAACAAATCAGGTTATAACAGCACTTAATATAATGGTTGCATCTGGCCTCATCGATCTTTTTATTAGGTCAATGGTAAAATAACACTTAATATAATGCTTACACACGATATTTGATCTTTTTATACCCTGGAGAATCGATGTGGAGGTGAAAGCATGTAACTCATTAGAGCTTAAAAAAAGTGGAATTTGTATTTCAGTTTTTAGATCTTAAATGTGCTCATACTATAGCCATTTCGTTTGAAATTTAGATAGTCCCTCTGATGTTCTAATTACCGCCACTGAAATCTATGAGTTAGCAATTTGAGGGATTGTGATATCTTTATTTTTGTGGCACCGTCTTCTGCCTTTTTAGGTATGCAAATCCTTAGATGGATGAAATTCCTTTGCATCGAAGTAAGTGGTATGAAAGGATATTCTAATGTTGATGTTGCAGAGCAAAAGTTCGGCTTCGAAGAGAGATTTACTTGAGTTTCCATTAGAAAAACCCATAGTGATACAGAAAGGTTTTTGGCACAGTTTGACATGCATGAAAAATTGCTACGGGTTTACTATTGAACTGAAAGCTTGGACTGATCCTTCTTTTTGGTATGTATTGTTCTGTATCACTATGGATTTATTACTGTCCTCGTCCGTTTTGTAGCCTCCGGTTAGGTAAAATATCTAGCACCGTGTGATAGATGTGTAGTCGACAGTGTATCCCTTGGATGGTTTCTACCACTAAAAGCTTCTGATTCTTCCTCTTCGTAGTTGATTTAGTTCAATAAAAAACAGTCAGGCACTTAACTGTAGATTTGACCGAGCGAATTTGGGTTCTGCCTCTCCAGGATTAGAACTGTAGTTATTTCCTGTCATGTAATATTGTTTTCCATCATATTTATTTATTTAATCTTGAATAGGGGAATTATAAGAATGCAAATTAATAAGAGTTGTTCATATTTTGCTAGCAAGTACATGCTATTATTATTACGGTGGAGTACCGATTGCTGAAATATGTCTTCGACGTCTATTTTGATTTTTTGTTTCAGTTTACTGGATAAATTTTTCTTGCGTGAACTAAAACATAGGAGCATGCGCCAGAAGCTTGGTATAGGCTAAAGTATTGTGATCAACTTCGACCAAGGTCCTGCATTCTATGGAAATTGCAGTGTTGAAGCTGCTTCGACTGATCCCTAATAGATCTTGACTTCACTCAGAAGTGAGGCATATTGAGCTTAATATATCTTGATTGATACCTACGGATTATGTTGGATTAGGTTCCTATGTGCCTATGCTTTTTGTTTTGCTTTTGGCCAATTGGTTTTTATCCATTGTATGAATATTTTGTGTCTTTGTGGTGAAAAAAACCTAACAGCAACATTTAAACTTCTACCTATATTCAATAGCTTATCAGTTTCGTATGATCTGAATTCTCACCTGACTTTTGTGCTGCTCAGAAAATATGTGGGTACGGAGCTCTACCCACAAACCTGGATTCAAGTGATTGGCGGAGGGTTCTAGGTTCAATGGACAAGTCTATCTATAAAAAATAGTTAACTATATAGTGTACTCCTATGCTTCGTTAAAGCGGTGTATGTTGGTTATAGTGAACAATCTTTGTAGCTTTTTTTGTAAAACGTACTAAACCCTGATGTGTTTAGTATAAAAAAATGCACCATTGGCATGTAATGTACTATAGTGCTATGGATAATTTTGTTCTCCGGACCTATCAAATATGAACCACGTCTTGCCGGGTTGGATATGGCTGGGGGCAATGGGGGTGCAGCAAGCTTCAATTCCAATTTTTATTGGGTCATATGTAATGCTTTGGTGTGTTATACTGCACTGAAACTATATCACTATGTTTATTTTTTATATGCAATGCTTTAGTTGCTTTGCTTTTGGAGGCTCCATCAGAATAGAGGCATCGTATTTGTCTACACTTCCTATCCTGAGGCTCAATTAGAATAGAGGCATCTTAGTTGTCTAATTTGTCTAGAGTTTGGACTTTGGACACATTTTATCCTTTTATTATACTCATGGTCGTTCTAGAAAACGGATGCAATGCAAATGTTATGTATTCTGCTTGTGCTTGTTCAAGGACCTCCTAATGACACACGATGGAAACGGATCCGTGGATTAATTCAGATGGCATTAATTGGAGAGAAGGGATCTAGCTAGGTTTGCAATGGCATGTGTACTAACAAAAAATAGCATCCTCAGGTTCTCTCCTGCAAAACTAAAGTTCATGTTCGTAGGGCTAATAAATGTATATGGACTAAAATAAAGATATGTGTATTCACCAATATATATGTATTTCCATCAAGAAATAAGTTTGGAAGAGTAGTAAGTACCATGGCATTTTCTTTCAGAATACAATGGTGTTTATTTGATAGTGTGTTTCTATGACATGCATATGTTGCTTTAATTTGCTCCTCCGTGAACCCCTCAAAATTATCTGAGACAATCTGCTTATACAAACACTTTGAGTTTGGTGCACTCTATTGCTTTGTTAGGCTTGGTGGTGTATCAGATTCAGGAGAATAATACTCCCTCTGTCATCATATTTTTGTTTGTGGTAATGTATGATATTCAACTGGATGTAACAATGTGGCAATGACTCAAGAGGCATTGGACCTGCCTTCTTGGCTTAGGGCATCAGGGGTGGCGCACGCGTCCCACTTGGCTTAGTGTTGTTTGGTGGCGGTGGCAGATCGGCAAGAACAAGGGTGGGGTTGTATTAGGGCGGAGAGCGGGGTGGTTGGCGAGGGACTCCTCCTTGGCGGTCTGTGGGGAAGTAAGGTGAGGTGGGTCTCATTCAATTTTAAAGCCGAGGGCTCCTGGAAAAGGGAAAGGGTGTGTCGTGGGGTGGGGTTTTTGTGTTGGGATCGTGTGCGAGAGATAACATGCCAGATAATCCAGACAATCACATTTCTCCCCCACATATGGGCTCGATTTGAAGGAGTTCGGATTGTCCAAATAGTTGAATTTTGGAGAGCTTGCAAGGCGCCCGTTTGATGTCCTAACGCATCTGGATGTATGAGGGAGAAAGATGTTTTGACCTTGGCGATGACCTTAATTATTTGTTTGATTCATTTATATGTATTGTAGCCTGTAGCAACGCACGTGCCTTCTCCTAGTTTGTAGCTAGTTTGACAGTATGGTTTCTTCCATTATATTTCATGAGTTATTGAATGTGCATTCATTTTTCGCAGTTTCTCAAATCAACACTAATATGACTTGGATGCAAATTTCCATGATGTTGAGTCGGTTGCACATGCCAATGGCAAGGTGTAGCAGGATATATATGCTCGGGAACATATCATCAAATTTAGACTACCGATGGTAGCACAACCAACTTGCATCCTTTTGAGTGAGTTGCTTTTAATGGTAAAATTACATGCAATATGCAAGTTTCATTCTCGTAAAATTACAAAAATCTACTGAAGCTGGTAAACCGCTTATAATTTATTTTCATTACTTAAAATTCAATGGAACCCTTCTTCTGAACAATATGATGAAGAATCATCCAGAATTGGATTCGATGGTGGGATAAGTATTCATAAAAGGAACGTCTACGAAATAGCAGCTTATGATGTAGGTTTCTCTTACCCAAGAAGAGTTGTTCATGGATTTCCAGTGACATTCATCGATGTTGTCTACGCACTTATGGGTCAAGTGTGGCCTACATAAGGTGCTTTTGCATTATCATTGTGTGCAATTTCCTCGCCTTCTTACTCGCAAAAAAATAATTTCCTCGCCTTCTCTACTGTGAAGCCAACACCACACTTTAGATAATTCCCCCCCAACATGTTTATGCTAGGCGTTCCCTAAAAGATGTTTTGTTTAAACATTTCGCATCTCTTACTCCAGACATCAAATTAATATACCGGAAATATCATCTTATGTGTTCACGTAAAAGCTAACATCTTTTGCCCATACTACTTGATGATATTTCACATTTGCGCCATCTACTGCGATTTTTCCGGTCTTTTCAAGCATCAAGCCTTATGTTCTTGCTTGCGCATAGTTCCTCACCTTCACACTCAGCTAGGGCCTCACTAATTTTTTTTGAGGTAAATACACTAGAAGTCACAGAACTTGCACGCAATGTTCAGTTTAGTGCATAAACTTGTAAAATACGTGTTTCTGGTCATCTAACTCGTCATCTCGTGCATATACGGTGCTTCCAACCGTATCCCTACGAGTGCCAACGTGGCAGGGCCACCATCAGTGGCTGAGGCTGTTTTTTTTAAGAAAGGACCCATACATTCTATTTATTTTTACACAAACAATTCTCAAATAAAATGAAAGAAGCTGCAGCGCATGATGGGATTCAAACCGATGAGCTAGCACGATCCGCCTAGCGTAGAGAGCGACTAGACCAACTAACAGTTGACGCTTCCTCAAAAAAGAAAATCTAACAGTTGACGCTAAAATGCACAGTCAAAGCTATTTAACACGTACTGCATAAAAAAATAGAAATTAAAACGACAAAAGGGTTTGCTGAAAAGGGAAAGCCCCAGTTTGATACTATGGCATCGTGTACAAGTGCCAACCATCAGGCCACACCGACACTTAGTAACACAAACAAATTTTATCTTGTATATTGTTTTTTCTATGTAAGATAGATTTGATTTTAATTTATCAGTGATAAATAGAGATAAAAATGATAAAAGTGTTATGTATTGTATAGTATAAAATTTATGTATTCCAATGGCAGTGAGCTATGTTTAATTTTTTTACGCAAAGATAGATCTTTTTTTGCACATAGTACCTAACTTTAAATATATATTCCCGCAAAAAATAGTGCAGAATGAATGAATGCAAATTCTTTTGGACAAACCAACGAAAATTTTGGTTGAATTTGATTTTTTAAAATTATAAAATCTGGATAAAGGAAATAAAATGTAGAATGAATATACGTAAATTCTTTTGGACAAATCAACAAAAAATTTGTTTGAATTCGAATAATTCTAAATTTAAATATTTATATAAAAGGAAATATAGTGCACAGTGAATGTACGTATGTTTTCGGACAAATAAACTCAATTTATGTTTGAATTCGAATAAATGTAAATTTAAAAATCTAGATAAAAGAACGTACAGTGCAGAATGGATGTACATAAATTATTCTGGACAAATCAAATATTTTTGTTTGAATTCGAAAAAAATTAAATTAAAATCTAGATAAAAGAAAATATAGTGTAGAATGAATGTACATCCTCGAGCCCGAGGTCTGAACTTTTTCATAATAGTAGTCCAAGTAACTTTGGTTTTAGTAATGAAAAAATTCGGACAAATCAACGGAAATTTTGTCTGAATTCAAATAATTTTAAATTAATAATCTAGATAAGAGAAAACATAGTTCAGAATGTGTACTTTTACTCTTTGATATATATCTTAGGAGTCTCAAATAGGGTGCTATCTAAAAAAGTGCATGCGGATTACCACCATCTCAGCCACTGACAGTGGGCCCCTCCATGTGGCATGCATAGGGATACGACTGGATCCGTAGAAAGCACCGTATATGAACAAGAGGACAAGTTAGATGACCAGAAACACGTATTTTACAAGTTTATGCACTAAACTGAACGTTGCGTGCAAGTTCTTTGACTTCTAGTGTATTTACCTCTTTTTTTTTCATATGGTTTGAACGTCTGGTATGTTGTACCGGCAAGATTACATTTTATATACCAGAAACATCATTTAATATGTTGACGTCAATGTTTTGTTGAGATTACTTAATGATATTTCGATATGAACACGTTAATATTTGTATACCTTGTAAGCTTGTTTCTTTTTATATTAGGATGTCTCGCCCATGTTTTGGAAAGAATATGTAAAACTTATCAAAATCAGTAATTGGAAAGTTCCGCTAATCTGAGGCGATCATCATGTCTGCTATAAAATCAATAAGTCAATAGTTTAATTTAATAAATTTAATTAAATGCTAATTAAGCTGGTTATCACATTCCGGAGTCAACCGAAGCTCCAGCAAAAACGGAAAAGGAACCAACGCATGGCTTCTCTACACACGGGACAGAAAAAAGATGGCATGCCCCATAGAAAAAGAAGAAGAATTAGAAGGGATTGGCCCATGCATGGCTGGTGTCATATATTACATCAGTACACTCTTTGGCTCAAGTGTGAATACCAATATACGCGATAACCCAATATATATACCTGTAACTGTTTCTCTTTCCCACAAAACCATATTTTTTAAATTTCCACACTTTGTTGTTATAGTGCCTTCAGAATAGCAACAATCTGAATATTTGATAACGTAGGTACTACTACGTGCCTAGGAGGATGGGAGAATGGCAGAAGCGTGTATGGCATCGTGCAAACAGCTCGTACAGTTTGGACGTGGGGGCGGGTGCGTTTGGTTGAAGGTGTCATATGAATGGGTTGGGACCGTCCAATTTATTTGGGATTGAACCATTCAATTCATGCGTTTGGCTGAATATAAGAGATGAGCTAATTATTTAGGACGGGACCACCAGTCATGCATGCAATGGGTGGTCATTTGATTCGACCGATTTGGTTGAGTGGAACGATTCAGGATCTTCAAGGCATATTCTCTTTTTTTGACTTGAACCATTCATGTGCTTTATAACCAAACATGTATATTTTTTGAACGATCTCAACCCATTCATGACCACCCTTGCAACCAAACACACCCTTAACTGGATGGAGGATCACTTCCTCGTGCGCTCGATGGATCATCCAGAGTTAACTTTCTTTAGCTCGTAATATCAGGTTTCGTAGTAATTAAATCGGTAGGGATCTAGTAGTAGCTCATATCTATATAGGTCTCCTACGCTAATTTGTCTTGGCTTAGCTTACAACTCCCCTCTGGATCCAACAGTGCCAATTGGGTTTACTTGGGCTGGACTACAATAGAATCTGAGCATCCAGTGCAAAAGTAGAAAAACCATCCTGGACCACTGGATTGAAGATGAATGATACAGATTTAGGTGGAGGGGTCTGAACCACTTAATGTACGTTTCACAGAAAACCCCTTGTCAATAGTTACATATGAAACAACACATTTGCAGTATAGACCTTGAATCTTCATGAAAATCGAGCCTTTTCAGCTATACACGTGTTGATGCCCATCTCCTCTTAGTTTGATACAAAATATTTATAAATATTTACTTCATGAAATTCATACACATTTAAGTGTCTATTTTGTCCTTTGAGACATCACTAATTTTTCAAGAGAATTGGACAGCTTGGTTACTAAAAAGCGTCTATATGTATCACAAATATTTCAGCACAAAGGAGAACTAAGCCATCCCATATACATATACACGTCAAATGGAAGTATCCGAGTGCATGAGCAACTTAAGGACCGAAATAGTATTTGAGCACATGAGAACATAACACAAGAGACATATACATAGATCATTTTTAGTACATGGCCAGCAGGACCAAGTGTTAAGGACTGAAATTATCGCTGCCCAACAAGCATCTCGATAGTACATGAGAGAAATATCTATCAGTTTGCCTCCTGTTTTAGTGCTTCCTGGTAATCGAGCTTCATCTGCTGTAAGAGATGACAACCTCCATGGACTCCTATACCTCTATCAGTTCAATCTACCTAGCTAAGAACACGAAATAAATAGGTTTTAGTTAGAAACAACTACGAAATAGCAGGAGATGTCTAACAGAGACAATACAAATATTTGTTGCCTCATATTCATTATTCCATTACAGATTATGTTAGAAAACGAACAACATTAAAACTCTTTTTTGGCAAGAGATCAGCATAACACGCATATGTTTATACCACTGGATGGACCTTATCTGCTTGCATAAAAACTAGCCCATAAAAGTTTCATAGTGGTGAAGGTTAGAGAGTGTTACAATTACAAATTTGACTATACCCATATCATAAGGACTTGGACATGGTTACAAACATATTGGGCATGCACAAAATAAATCTTGGTACCTTCAGAAAATAGGAACATAGGCTCCAGTTTCACGCGAGGTTAAAGCTTGCACGAGCATGCATAGACCTATGATCAACATATTACAATTTCAAGGATTAATTAAAAGCATAAATGAGAACGACAAACAAGTGGCATCGAGCAATTTAAAGGGAGTTTAAAGGGGAGTTTTATGAATGCCCTGCAGATGCAGATTATATTCAAATTCGATAGCTGTAAGCAAAGAATTTGGTATGCATTATATTATACCTTGTAATAAAAATAAAACTACCAACAGCACAGGAAAAATATAAATGAACAAGATGGCAGATTGACTCATGTCATGGAAGAATGATTGGTAACACTATGGCTTATACAAAGAACACTGTAACACAAATTGTAAGTTTAATACCATGGACCATGTGTCCCAATCATGATACCATATAGATCTGAAATACTACATGCTATTTACTTGTGAGATCTCATTTTTCTGTCACATCTAGTACTCTAATATATTTCGAAGCAAACTAAAATTTAACTAATATTAGCCAGATGCAATGCACATTCAACAGAATTGTAGGTTGTGAGCAGTATAGATACCTCTTGAGAAAATGATTGTTTCTTTTTTGGAGTACTGAAATCATCGATGAGAAGCATGGGGGAATTGATCTGTGCAAACGAGGTAGCATCACTAAAATCTTGATTTTGATTCCACAGCTACAAACAATTATTTCGCAAACATCATACAAGGGATTAACAGAATGTCAGGTACATCAACATCCTTTCTTAGACCGGTGTTCTCACCTGATAGTGCTGGTGCACATGCTGTGATCATTGTAGCCCCGGGCTCTCCTAAAGGCGGCATGCGCTACTCCCCTCCACTACTGGATCCTGAGATGAGAATTGCAAAGTCAGAAATGATATCATCTTTTCCAGGTCAAACATTAGGCACAAAGGTCAAATAAAGAACACAACAGCTGCATATATGATTTATGAAGAAATGCATGGCGCACAGATCTTACTTGTCAGTCCTGGCATGCTAATGTTGACATTTTTACTTGGCACTGCTCTCGAGGTTTGCACTTACAATTAAAATGGATGAATTACCATCCATCAGCTTTAATACTTTGAGAGCTAGTTCATTTGTCGCAGCTTACTTTTACATATAACTGGAATTGGGAAAACATTGTTATTGCTCGGCGGCCTGCTTAGTGCCACCGATTCTGTTGTTGTGGTTACACATCTAAAAGAGCCTGGATCAAGTCAAAAAGCATTGTGGTTGTTTCGCGGTACCTCCCACTGCAATATTGCTTGTGATGTTTTACCGGTAATCTGAGGCAAGCTCCATATATGTATGTAGCAAAGTACGTACTTGATGCAGATTTGAAGAGACCTTCATAGTTTTCATCTTAAAGATAAGAACATGCTATTAATAGAAAATTCTGAAGTTACATGAATCCAAATTTTGATATGCTGACAAATGGAGCAATTTCAATTTTTTTTGCTGAGTAGAATCAATTTACTTTTTTTCCAACTTGTCAAGCTGTTGACTCTGCGTCAATAAAATGGACCAATTTCAAATTTTCTGCCTATAGTAGAATAATTTACTTTCTTTCCAGCATGTTTTGCTTGTCAAGCTGTTTCTGAACCAAGATATTCAGGTGTTGAGACTAAAGCAGCAGCTAAAATGAACTTTCTCGCACAACAGCAATAGAGTATATTCATCACTAATGGCATGTTTGTGCAAACTGTAATGTTAATTGATGATTCACAATAATTAGGCAAGAGATTTATGGATTGGAAAAATAGAGATTTTGCACCCCCTAGAAATTGTTTTTTCTCTTTGCCCCCCCCCCCCGTCTTCCTGGTCTAGCTCCGCCACTGACGACCACCAACAGTAGGAGCACGCCGACTGCGCCAACACGGTTGCTTCCCTTGACACCAACATCAGGGCTCGAACAGGATCACGATAGATGATATGACGGAGGGGAGTAGCCACATGCATAGAGGTGGTGCACGGAAGGACTAAGGACATGATCGGCATAGCCATGACCACATCTTTCTCTCTCTCTCTCTCTCTCTCTCTCCGGTGTGAGAGTCGAAATAGGACACAACCACTCCTCCAGACCCAGTTCAAGCAGGATGCACCGTTGCCGTACCCTCTCAACTCTTTGTCCGTCCCTCATCTCTATCTCATCAACGGCATCAGGAACATCAAGACTCGAGGAATATATTGATGATTAGGTAGTCCATAGGTGAGCCCGAAATATCTTTTCCCCTAAGAAATACTTCCTCCATTCCAAAATATAGTGCGCCCACGCTTCCCGAGGTCGAACTTTGACCATAAATTTAACGAACGAGACCGACTGCGGCGGGAGAAAAAGTTACATAATTAAAAACTTCTTTCGAATACGAATTCACTGATATAACTTTTGCCCCCGCCGCAATCGGTCTTGATAATTAAATTTATGGTCAAAGTTGAAGTACGAAGATAGAGGAAGCACTACATTATGGAATGGAGGGAGTAGTGTTTATTTTCAATATTTTTTTAAACAAATCTATCAGGAACATCAAGACTCCAGGAATATATTGATGATCAGGTAGTCCATAGGTGAGCCCGAAATATCTTTTCCCCTAAGAAATAGTATTTATTTTCAATATTTTTTTAAACAAATCTTTCCAATATTTCAGTCACACATCTTTTAAGTACTGTAACTACTAATGTATTCATAATTAATATTAAGATATGGCAGGCTTAAACAGCAGCCAAGTAAATTGTACTATGCTAGCAGAGATCGACACCTAGCTCTACGCAGAAAAAGCAGAGACCGACACACAGCTCTACGCAGAAAAGCAGAAGAAAAACATCGCATCGTTTAAAAAAAGCAGTAGCAACCAGCACTCAATCCCACCGACAATTCCTTTTCCACCACTCAATTCTTATCTTCTTCACATCCATCACACCCAGCGCCACTTCTCCATGCCAGGAGCCCATACACAGCCCAGCCGCGCTGCAACAACGTCGCCGCCCGTACGCCGCCTCCCGCACCAACCGCGCCCGAGCAAGGAACTCCCCTCGACCCCCGGCGCCTGCAGCCCCTCCTTGCCTCCCCCGTCCAGTCCGGCAACCGGCACCATGGCCGGCTACCCCCCTGCAACTCCGGCCCGCTGCTCCGCTAACCTTCCCCCTCTCCATTCCCTTCCCTAACTCCCTCCCTCTGGATCTCTCCCTCACCTCTCACCCCTGTATCTTTTCTGTACAGGGAGAATCACACCCGCGCCATGATCTTCGACCCCGACGCTCAAGCTCCCGCCGCTGTTCAGCGCCAGATCCGCGCCGCCCCACCTTCTCCGACCGTGTCGGGAGCTGTCGTCGGCTTGTCGCTGCCTGCTTCGTCTGGGCATGGAGACGACGAACACGAGGATCACCCGCGACGTCCAGCGCCAAGTCCAGCTCGATAGAGACCCTCTCTGCGCCACTGCGCACCGGTCCCGCTGCCCCCGTCACCCCAGCCATCCACCGGAGAGAGAGGGGCTCCCCCCACCACCACCCAGCGCCACTCCTCCACTTCTCCATCTAGCGCCCACGGCTCTATTCCGCTTCTCTGAGGCAAGTCCGCGCTGGTGATGCATTGGCCTTGAGGGAGGATCGTTTTATCTGATCTCTCTCTTATTCTCTTGATCAGCCATCTCTGCTTTGTTATTCGGCTTGTTGATTGTCTACTTTCGAACATATATAAATTTGTAGGATTCGATATAAAGCTACGAGGTGGGACTAATAGTCAATTTAAAGACTGCTGATGTGGGGAAGGACTGATGCATCGGCGGGTGGGTGGGTTATTTCGTTTTTTCTCCCGTCAATATCGGTTGGAGTCGACTTATTATTGTACTGCGGGTTGAATACCCAAAATCGCGGGGGCTTTTATGCAAAAATGCCAATGACGTACCACCAGAAGCAGTAACTGCTTTATTACTACTAGTACAAATGCCCGTGCGTTGCACCGGGCGGTAAAATGGACATAACCTGCTTCATGTGTCACTGCGCATCATTTTTTTATATCCATATTAATACATGTTGATAATATGGTTAAACATGGGAATTTCCTTATTTTTAATAAAAGTTAACGCTTTAGAGAAAAGCCCGTGTGTTGCAACGGGTATGAAATAAATTCCGGGGTTTGCTTGATATTCAAGAGTGTGTCTATCATGGTGAAATACCTCTATCTCTCAATCTTTTAAATTCTTTCTCGTCTTATCATGAATTCATATTTTATACTTGATCACTTCAATGATAAGACGACCCATTAGATAGTAAAGAGCCTGCTTCATGTGTCATTGTGCATCATTTATTATAATCATTTTAAATACATGTTGATAATATGGTTAAACGCCTTATTTTTAATAAAAGTTAATGGTTTAGCAAAAGAGCCCGTGCGTTGCAACGAGTATGAAATAAATTCCGGGGTTTATCTATCATGGTGAAATACTGAGCTCTATCTCTCAATCTGTTATATTCTTCCTTGTCTTATCATGAATTCATACATGGCCACTTCAAAGATAAGACGATCCATAAGATAGTAAAGAGTTTACAATGCTTTGGTGCTCACATTGACTACACCAACACGGCTACTTCCCTTACACCATCATCAGGGCTCGAATAAGATCAAGATTAGGACATGCAGAGTTGCGGGTGAGATGATATGACGGAGGACATGGTCGGTGTAGCCATGACCACATGCTTCTCTCTCTCCCCCCTCCCCCTCTCCCTGTCTCCCTGTCTTCCTCCCTCTCCCCCTCTCTGGATGCACCATTGTTGTACTCGCTCAACTCTTCGTCGCTCCCTCCTCTCTATCTATCCATGTCTCCCTCCCTCTCCCCCTCTCTCTGGATGCACCATTGTTGTACTCGCTCAACTCTTCGTCGCTCCCTCCTCTCTATCTTATCAACGGCATGAGGAACATCGAGACTCTAGGGATATATTGATGATCAAATAGTCCATAGGTGAGCCCCAAATATGTTTTCCCTTAAGAAATAGTATTTCTTTTCAATATTTTTTTGAACAAATCTTCCCAATATTTCAGTCACACATCTTTAAGTACTGAAACTACTAATGTATTCATAATTAAGATTAAGATATGGTAGGCTTAAACAGCAGCCAAGTAAATTGTATGCTAGCAGAGATCGACATCTAGCTCTACGCAAAAAAAATCAACATCTAGCAGCACTGACATCGCATCGTTTAAGAAAAGCAGTAGCAACAGGCACTCAATCCCACCAAGAATTCCCTTTCCACCACTCAGTTCTTATCTTCTCCATACATCCACCCAGCGATCTGCCTCCATCTTCCTTCTCATGCGCCCAACAGCCACCACCCAACACCACCGGCAGTCGACCAGCACCAACGTTGCAACAGGAGAAAAAACTTCAACCCAGTAAGCATGACGTAAGACCACCTTGCACACACAGTCTCCATTCTCTATTTCAACATGGCATCCCACCCATGTCGCGACTTATATTCTCTGTCCCCCCATGCGTGTGTTATGTAGTTGCAATGAATGACAACACATTAAGAGCTAAAGTGATGAAGATTACAAATCTTATTTGCTCATACATTTTTTGTTTTGAAAGCTCCTAGTGCATATTAGATCTGTTCAAATGAGCGTCCCAGTATAATCATTAGAGAATAAGAGAGTAATATAAATTTGCACCAAAGCTTACCAACATAGCCATGGAAAACAACCATATATCAGCCGTTGCATCAAGAAAGAAGTATTGAACTGGCCATGAGACATGATAAAAATATGGAGGTTGTTAATAATATATTCAAATTATATTCCTCTATATATTCATTTTCCATCTCGTTTGAATATCACAGATTGAAGAGGCAACCCTACCTCAACTTAGAAAAGAACCTGACCACCTGATATTATCAAGCACACTTCTCAAGGAATCAGTCTCAGTCTGGTGCTTGAAGAATTCTTCATGTTTTTTTCTGGAAGTTAGTCTTTTCGCCCTTTTTTTGCCGAGTAGGATACTGAAGAATGTGGTTTTGATCCTTTTGTTGCTGCTTCAGAGGTGCTAGTGGTACTCCTTGAACCTTTTTTTTGTGGGAAGCTACTCCTTGACCTGATATGATTTCAGATTAAAGCAAGATGAGCTAGGAGCCTAAGACCTGACAGACACCTTCTTTCTACCACTCGACTAAGAATTCGGCATTTCTCTATAAATAATCAAAAGATATACATTAATCAACATCAATTGAACATAAACATCAACTATGCTCAATTCGGAAGATGTATGAAAATAACTAAATTTACCTTGGCAAAGTACCATACATCAGATGGAGACTTGATCAGAGCAGGCCGTGGTTCCAAGCTTTCGGCTGTGGCCGGCGAGAGCAACGGTATGGGGGCAGGAACTTGAGGGACATGCAGAAACCTTGCGCACCCTCACCAAAGTCGCGCACTTGCTGCGTATTGGAAACAACGTCGCTGCTGATGTTGTCCACAGTGACGAACCTCTTCCACCATGTAGATGGCGATGCCTCAGGGTGGACGTACTGAGCGGAATTTACAAATAAAGTTAAACCTCCATTTCAAAACACCCGATTCAGAACATTTTGCTTTCTTTATGAAGGTCGGGTTTCAAAATCCTCAACAATGATTGATTAAGTGTTATCATCCATTTTCTGCAATAAAAAAGTTAAACCTCACACTGTTAGTTTGTTGAAACTACATTGCAAATTGTGTGAAGGTGTAATTAGTAAAGCTTCAATCAAACAGTGAATCAAACAACATGTATTAATCTTGACATAAACTATCTATTGATTTGGAAAAGCTAATTATAAATGCACACGAGTGAGGCACTCTTGCTCAATTGATCTACCAGCTTCAGCCTCCTCCTCTGCTGCCATCTTCCATCCTTTAATCTCCTCTTTAACAGCTTTTACGTCGTCCATCATTAGTTCTCAACCTGAAGAATGCATCAAAAAAAGTTATGAGTTTCGCACATTACAGAACTATAAGGATGGCTTGACTGAATTAATCAAAAAAAAGTTATGTCTAGTGTTTTGACAAAGTTATGAGTTTCGTACACAAAGAATTAAGAAGTGCATGATTTATTAACAAAGTAGCAACAACATGATTTATTAATCATAAATAGGAATTTTCAGGTTTCAATTTGATAGGGCACAATTAACAAATTAGCATTGTGCAGCACACTTTTAGAACTACAATGAAAGCTATTCAACGCCATTTCAACTGCTGTCTTCTAAGGATATTTCCCTTTTATGGATGTAGGAAATAACGGGCACACACTATTGGCTTTACTACGTTTCATTCACTCTGCTGAATTTTGGCTGTTGTGTCGTAGCATGGTTCAGTTTAGACTGAATTTTGGCTACTGTGCAGTAGCATGGTTTAGTTTAGACGCTTGACCAAAACAACTCCAAATCAATATTGAGTAGTTTGAACCACATACCTTGGCTACACAGGCGGACGTAATTCCGGCGAAGTCGGCAGTACGCAGAAATTCAGAATCGGCATGCCCACAACAACATAATACAAAATATATGATGCAGGCAAGATGCTGCTGCAGCTGAAGCTGGCAAGAGAAAATAACTCTTATGAATTAGTGAAGTAAACACATATCACTCAGCCATGCTAAACCATTCACAGAGAACAAACTCTTAGCTAGACTGATAAACTGAAGCAATCAGCCAATTACGACTGAACCAGTTTCAGTCACCAGCAACATATGGCTCTATTACATAGTGTTATCTGGTACTACAAGAGAAGTAATTGTAAGTTTAGCAAGTTTCTTTTGCGAGGATTGACGGGTCAAAAAAGTCGCTGAATATAACTGGCCAGACATCCACTAAGTTGGTTCAACACAAATCGATACACTTTGGTGGCTCAAAATCATGCTTATCTGCAGACAAAAACCAGCATGTGTAGCATACTTTCGACCTGCACTCCAGAACCGAATATTCATGCTCACCCAATCAGATTCAATCCAGATCAAGATGCATATGGTTCTACTCCATACTATTATCTCGTACAAGAGCGAGGTAATTATGAGTTTAGCTTAGCAAGGTTCTTTGCGAGGATTGAAAAGTCAACAAGGCTCCTGAATATAATTCGCTAGACATTCCTTCACTTAACCAAGTAAGTTTGTTTAACACAAATCGATCTAGTAGACGTGCTCATGGCGGTTAAAAATTATGCTTATTCTGCAGACAAAAGCAAGCTTGTGTGGCATATTTTTTACCTGGATTGTAGAACCGAATAATTCATGCTCATCCAATCAGATTCAATTGAGAATTCGAGATCAAGATGCACAGGGCCTATCTATACGATCCACGGCAACTAAAATCGTCTCATCCTTGGCGACGAATAATTAGGAAGGATCAGGGACCGTACGGGAGCACGAGCAACCACAGTAGCCACTCACGGGCTCGCCAGCAAGGCAGGGGACAGAAAAATAACTGAAACAGGGGTTAAGGGGATAGCTAAAAAATAAGGCCTGAACAATGTCGGCTTATTGATATTGATATAATATAATTCGTTGAGCAAACAGCAAAGTACATATATACCACAGTACAAAATTAAGTATTGTCACTTATTTCAGGCAGGCTAAACTAAAGTCGCCATTAATTCTTGCAAATCTGCTTGGACTGAAAATCCTGGAACAGCAGAACTGTTATTTGACGATATCTTCATAATCATTATGCTGACTTGCACAAACTTAATACCTTTGGAAAGCTATCAACAGCCTCTAAAACTTTCACCACATAAAACTACAAAGCTATTTCATAACTGAAGAAAGAACAGAGTCGCATACAGAGCCAGGGGACAGAATTATATGTAAAACATGGTATTCCATCCAGTGAATATCAAGGAGATACATACCTCTGGTCTAGCCGAGGCAGGCTACAATGGACAGCTGGACGGATGTTCTTGTTCCTCCGGCGAACTCGGCGGCGACATTGGACGTTTCGTTGAAAATTACAATTTGGACGGGCTTTGATGGAGCTTATGGTACAACAACGCAACCTGAAGGAGATTCTGGCCGAGGACCCCTCCTTCTTATAGCAGGCGACTGAAATCCGGGTCGGGCACTCCATTGCTTGGTGTTGGACAAGGACACGACCTCCAATTGTCCATCCAAATCACGGGAGAAAAACGTCGGAGATTGAGAAGGATACGACGGAGGAGGCCGGAGAGGACTGGCGGCGGCGGACAGCCACCAGCGCCAGTGCCTCCGCCTCCCCGTACCCAGCTGCACCACCTCCTCGGTCTCCATCTCCGCTGCCGGCCCCGCCAGCCGCTACGACTTCGAGCCACTGTGTCAGGACCCCGACTCAATGCCACATCGATCTAGCATGTAACACCTCATATCACTTTGCGGCCTCACGCACGGTATTCCCACGGGTGTCGCCTTACCTTTGCCCGGGACCGTTTGCGCCTTTTGGCACACGTATATGACAGTGTCGCTAGCATCCATATGATAAGGAGCCCGGGCTGACATGGCTAGTCGTAAACCCAAAGTGGCACAAACTTACAGGGACAGGCATCCATGACCCAGCATCGAACGTGTCGGTCATCAGCGAGTGAACCCAGGCTGTAGCACTGGGCTAGCAGGACTCCGGTGAACCGGGCTGTAGCAGGCTAACAGGACTCCGGTATTCATCGCGTGACATTTCCCCGAAGGGACAGACACAGGAACGAAGAAGGACACATGCCGGCCAGCCTAAGTGTTCCGGAGCAGTAGCAAGCTACCATGGCTCAGTGGAAACACTAGGAGACATTTCCCGGTAAGAGAGGCTACTAAAGATAAACAACTAGATGGTCAGATCCCACACATACCAAGCATTTCAATAACATACACACAATATGCTCGATATGTGCAATACAACATGGCATCACAAAATGACTCTACGACTCAAGTAGTTTATTCAATAGGCTCCGAGGAGCGAGATATTACAAACATGGGTCTCATGACCCAACATTCAGAGCATACAAATCAAGCACAAGCGGAAGCTATCATGTCTGAGTACAGACATCTATAAATGAAAAAGGCTGAGAAGCCTGACTATCTACCAAATCCTGCCGAGGCACAAGATCGTAGCTGAGGTAACAAGCTAAACGTCGAAGACCACGCGGAAATACTAGTGAGACTGAAGTCTCTCTGCAAAAACATAAAATAGGCAAACGTGAGTACAAATGTACCCAGCAAGACTTACATCAGAACTATCTACATATGCATCATTATCAACAAAGGGATGGTGGGGTTTAACTGCAGCAAGCCAGCTTTGACTCGGTGGCTATCCTGAACTACGACTGCGAGTAACTTTTTGAGGTGGCGCACACGAGTCCACATATTCACCATATCAATACACCACTATGGATCCGCTCCCGTCTCCCTACGAGAACGCCATCCATAGCACTCACGCTTATCTTGCGTATTTTAGAGTATCCACTTTCACTTGTCTATGAACTGATATAAGCAACCCAGAAGTCCTTTTCCGCGGACACGGCTATTCGAATAGATGATGTTAACCCTGCAGGGGTGTACTTCTTCACACACGCTCTCACCACTTACCGCCGTTTACACGACATGTACTCGGCAACCTTCAAGCGGAAGCCCAACGTGGGTGTCGGCCACGACCTACCTAATCACCTAAGTCTCTAGTCCAGGTTTATCGCCTATTCGGGTTCCATCCATGAGGAGATCCGGCCGGAGTTTCGCTCACAGCCCCAAACGATGTGAACAGGGTTCCGAGACACCAAACGGGCGCCCGGTTACACCGTGCCACGTGCCTACCGCATCACAGCCCACCCCTACGGTCAGCGCTGCCCACGGCCTCCAGCATACTACAAACACCAGAAACTACTTGCAACTCCTGGACAGAGGACAAGGGTGATCAAGAAGCCGAGAGGGTCCATTGGTTTCGGGCCCAATGCGTGGTAGTAGCTGAATCATGGATCACAAACACAGAACTCAGTTCCTGAGGACGGCTGCAATGAGACAACCCACCATGTACTCCTACATGGCCTCTCACCGCTACCTTTACCAAATCGTGTTCACACACTTAGCTCACACACAGTAGGACATGTTCACACACCTCTGATTCATCCCCGATGAATCAGACCTGACTCAACTCTAAGCAGTAGCAGGCATGACAAACAAACATGAATGAGTAGGCACACAGGGCTCAAACAACTCCTACTCATGCTAGTGGGTTTCATCTATTACTGTGGAATGACAGGTCATGCAAAGGATAAAGGGGTTCAGCTACCGCAGCAAGTAACAGATGAATCGATGTTGTCCTAATGCAGTAAAAGAGAGCAGGAGCGAGAGAGTGGGATTTTATCGGAATGAACAAGGGGGTTTTGCTTGCCTGGCACTTCTGAAGATAACATTGAGTCTTCATCAGTGTCAACGATCACATCATCGGTACACGTCTATCGAGAGGGGACAATTACCGGCAAATACAGAAAAACACGATCAGTGCAATGCACAATATGATGCATGATCATGACATGGCAAAATGAATGTGTTTTGGGCTAATGCAACTAAAACCAGATTAAATGAAGTTGGTTTGTATCCAAGATTCAAATTCAAACTCCATATGTGATTATTCAAATGCCATGTAATTGATTTGTGCTAAACAGCAGCTATAAGTTGTTCTAACATGCATGAAAATGGTACAGATGGATTCCTTGAATTTTTCTGATAATTTTTCATATATAATTTATTTAATTTGGAGTTACGGTTAATTTTCTATGATTTTTAGAAGTTTTAGGCATTTTCTGGAATTAACAAATCATTTAAGAATTATTTAAATTCCAGAAACATTTACTACGTCAGCAGTGCGTCACCGTGACGTCAGCAGGTCAACAGAAGCTGCTGCTGGTCAAACCTGACGTGTGGGGGCCACACGTCAGTGACACAGGGCTGTTTCACTCACTGACAGGTGGGACCGGTCAACGTTGACTTGACTAAGTCAAAATCTGACACATGGGGTCCACAGATTAGCACTAATCTAAACAGAAAAGTTGAACTAACCTAATTAGGCTCGGGGCCCACATGGCAGTGGCTCATAGGGTGATTAGCCCCTAACTAAGTGGCCACATCGGCCCGCCGGAGTTTGGCCGGCGATGACCACAGAGCACGGCGGGGCACGCCGGACTTGCGCTAGCGGCATCGGATTCGCGCGCTGAGGGCACCGGGGCGTAGCCCGGGCTCTCCCGCATCTGATGGGGTAGGTGGGAGGCTGCGGGGACGCCGGGGCTCGTCGGAACGGAGCTCGCGGCGGCGCCGGAGTTCGGTGAGTGCGGGGTTGGCGCTGTGGTGCACGGGAGGGCGAGTTAGGATATGCGTTAGGCTCCTGGTGGCTTCCTGAGTGCGGTGACACGCTCCGAGACGAGCTCAAGCGGTTGTAGTGACGGCGGTGACGAGGTCAGCGGCGGCCGGAGTTCGGCCGCGGCAGAGCTATGGCCTAGAGCTTGCAAACGCGAGGGGAGAGAGAGGGGCTCTGCACGGAGGCTCACCGCGGAGCTGTAGGGAGGGTTAGTGGGCTCGGGGGCGGCCGGAGTGCAGCGAATCGACGGCGACGATCTCCGGTGGCCGAGGAGGGGAACGGCGACGTGGGCGGCGATGCAGGGTTTCCGGAGGGCCGTGGATCGGTGGGGAGGAAGAGAGGGTCGAGGCGGAGCTCGCAAGCACAGCGAGGGGTCGAGGGGGAGACGGTGGCCGCGGCGTTACGGTGGCGCGGCTGCGGCTGCGCTCGGCGAGTGAGAGAGAGAGGAAGCAGAGGAGAGATACAAGGGAGAGGGAGAGAGCGAGGGGGTCCAGGGGGGTCGGGGCGGCGCCGAGGAGATGACGCGCGGCGTCGCGGTGGCCAGGCGATGCAGACGAGCAGGGTGGTGGCGTGGCGAGCTCGGGCGCGCGCGCCGTGTCCCTCCTCTGCCTACTGGCGCGAGGAGGAAGGCGACAGGGAAGGGAGGCGGCGGTGGGCTGGGCCAGCGGGAGGAGCTGGCCAGCTGGGCCGGCTACAGGTAAGTGGCCCAGGTAGGCTTCTGTTCTTTTTATTTTTTTCTCTCTGTTTTGTTTTAATTCTGTTTTCTATTTTGCAGGTTTGTTTTGAATTTGGTTTTGAAACCAATTCAATTTATTTTGCTTCTGACAATATTTTTAGGAGCTAAAAAGAATTAAAACAATGCTCCACAAAAATATTTCAGAATTATTGGACCTATATTTATTTAACAGTAGATATAAGTCCAATTCAAATAGCTATTGATTTAATTCAAATACCCAAAATAAATGTTTCTGAGATACCGAAAATATTGGTTTGGATTTTACCTCTTGCCAATATTTCCAGAGGATAACAAGAACATTTTCTTGGACTTATTTGAAGCAATTTTTATCTTGATCATTTTTTTAAAGGATTCTGAGGCTTTGAAAATTCCTCAATTCAAATTTCATTTGAATTTAAACATGATGCACACACCAGACAGCACCAGAAGCTAGGGATGTGACACACTGCTCGCCTACCTCTCCGGCCCCTCCTCCGTCTCCACGCTCACCTTGCCGTCTCCTCCGCCCTCTGTGCCAGCCCCCGAGCGCCGCCTCGCCGCATCCTACTTCGCCGTACCGTCGCACCTCGTACGAGTGGCACACTCTGCTCCGAGGCCTCGCCGCCAGTGACGCATCCCTGCCGCTCACCTTCGCGCTGCTCCCTTTCCTCCAGCACCACCGCCTCTGCTTCCCGCTCGACCTGCTCCTCTCCTTGCTCATCCACTCGCTCTCCGTCTCCGGGCGCCTGCTCCCGTACTCGCTGATGCTCTCCTTCCCGCCCTCCCTGCTCCTGCTCCACCCCTCAACTTCTCCTGCTCCGCCGCGGCTGGAAAGGAAAGGGAGTGTGTGGATAAGATGAAATAGAGGAGGAATCACGGCTTGAATTCTTACAAATACAGGGTGTTTTTTGTAAAATAACGAAACGTTTTCCACATCCACTTAAAGACGGACTGCGGGTTCAATTACTAAAACATACAGGGACCTTTTTGCAAAAAGGCCGGTGACGGACGACCAGAAGCGATCGCTGGTTTATTAGTAGGGAAAGACTAGCAAACTAGCAAATATGCCCGTCCGTTGCAACGGGAGACAAAAAATTATAACTAACCAAATAAGTATAACTAAATATCCTGATATATGTGCGCACTCTATTTTAACACAGTGGCTCATCATGTTGTCATTTATTTTCTTTCTCACCCTAGGCGATGATGGTCGTGATGTCCACGTGATCACAATGCATTCGACGCGGTAAATCCCAACGCTATGAGTTTGCCAGCGCATGCCACACTTTTAATTATGTTGCACAAGGGAACGTTTAAAACTTTAAAAGCAAATCTCATTGAGCACGAACTACTCCCAGCGCCAAGACATATAAAGACTTTCAAAAACTAATCAAATCCTAGACATAAACCAGTGAACAGTTTTTCAAATCGACAAACAATTTTTTTAAAAAAATTTGATTTTCTCAAAAAAAACCATGAACATTAGTTTTGTTTACAATCTTTTTAAATGTATGAACCAGTTTCAAATTCATTATATCTTTTTGTCTCAACAAAAAAAATTTGAATCGATGAACTTTTTAAAAAAAATTGGGGAACAAATTTAAAAAACAAGTATTTATTTTTATTTTTGTGAACATATTCGAAAATGTCATGGACATTTCTTTTCAGATTCCCAAATATGTTTTGAATACACGATCATTTTTTCAAAATCATGAACATGATTTTATTTCCCGACCATTTTTTCCACATTGGGGTTTTTTTATAATTTTGCGAACAATTTTACAAAACCACCAACATTTTTGAATCTGCAAAAATTTTATGATTTTCTAAACAATTTTGTATTCACATATTTTTAGATTTCTCAAACATTTTTTTAAACTCGTAACTTTTAGAATATTAAAGTCCCCAAGTAATTTAAAGAATAAAGAATAAAGAAGAAAGAATAAAGAAAAAAGAATGATAAAAGAAAAGAAAAGACAAAAAAGTAAAACGAAAAAAGAAACAGGGGAGTGAAGCCCCGCACATGGGCCGGCCGATGAACACATACATGGGTACGACATGAAAAGGAAGACCATTTTTTCCACATTGTGTTTTCTTTATAATTTTGCGAACAATTTTACAAAACCACCTACATTTTTGAATCTGCAAAATTTTTATGATTTTCTAAACAATTTTGTATTCATGTATTTTTAGATTTCTCAAAAAAAAATTAAACTCATAACTTTTAGAATATTAAAGTCCCCAAGTTTAAAGAATAAAGAATAAAGAATAAAGAAAAAAGAATGAGAAAAGAAAAGAAAAGACAAAAAAGTAAAACGAAAAAAGAAACAGGGGAGTGAAGCCCCGCACATGGGCCGGCCGATAAACACATACATGGGTACGACATGAAAAGAAAGCTAAAAATTGAGAACGCTGGGGATCGAACTCAGGTCTCGTCGCTTGAGGAGGGATAGGCCGACCACTCTGCTACTCTTCGTTCAGGTCTCGTCGCTTGAGGAGGGATAGGCCGACCACTCTGCTACTCTTCGTTCTGTGACTATTGTACGTCGCGTCCCTATAAACCAACGAAGGAGGCGGTGATTTTTGTCCAAAAAGTTGAATCGTTTTTCCACTTACCGATGGCATTGGTGGGTAATTTTTATCAACTCGAAGGGTAATTTTAATGACGGACGACCAGAAGCGATAACCGCTTTATTAGTAGGTAAAGAGATAAAGATAAAGATTGTTGTACCTAAAACTTTTCATGTTTTAATCTTCCTTTTTAATACAAAAGGTATGCAACTTCGATGAAAGATGCGTCCACCTATTTTTACGTGCCATGTCAAATTGTTTGTACACAACTATATTTGTATGTAACGCTATATTTTTTAAATCTTGACCGCTAATATACAAAATTGACGATCAAGATAATCTAATACATTGGATGAACGTGATGGCTTGTTTGCCTTCTGTATTATGTATATAATAGATTTGAACCGGTTTTGAACTAATGTGAGACTAGCAACAGTAATCGAGGTGACGTGGCATCATTAGCAGAGGTTCACTGTAGCTTAAGTATCCGGGCTTCACAATTCTCCTCCACTACAAGAAATCTCGTCCCGAGATTTTAAGTGCGGAAGTAAAGAGTAACTTCGGGAGAACTGACCCTTATAGGGTCAATTATCCGGTGAACAATTCAGGGAATGAGGCAGAAGTATCTCTCGAGTTGAAACTTAAGAAAATATCGAGAGCAAAATATGAAGGTACAATAGGAAGTTTCAAGCCAATGGACAAACGATCGATACGTGAACAAAGTGCGAGAAGGGGGTTTAGAGCATGGGGAATGGATCATCTCTCGGAAGATGGCTTGTGACAACACACAAAGCCAAGAGCAATTGGTACTTCAGAATATAGGGTATTGTGACGCCCCCGATTTAATCATACACTAATCATACACGCAAACGTGTACGATCAAGATCAGGAACTCACGGGAAGATATCACAACACAACTCTACCCATAAAATAAGTCATACAAGCATCATATTACAAGCCAGGGGCCTCGAGGGCTCGAATACAAGAGCTCGATCATAGACGAGTCAGCGGAAGCAACAATATCTGAGTACAGACATAAGTTAAACAAGTATGCCTTAAGAAGGCTAGCACAAACAAGGATACAGATCGAAAGAGGCGCAGGCCTCCTGCCTGGGATCCTCCTAAGTTACTCCTGGTCGTCGTCAGCGGGCATCACGTAGTAGTAGGCACCTCCGGTGTAGTAGGAGTCGTCGTCGAAGGTGGCGTCTGGCTCCTGGGCTCCAACATCTGGTTGCGACAACCAGGTAGAAGGGATAGGTGGAAAAGAGGGAGAAAGCAACCGTGAGTACTCATCCAAAGTACTCGCAAGCAAGGAGCTACACTACATATGTATGCATTGGTATCAACTGGAATAAGGCTATCATATATGGACTGAACTGCAGAATGCCGGAATAAGAGGGGGATAGCTAGTCCTTTCGAAGACTACGCTTCTGGCAGCCGCCGTCTTGCAGCATGTAGAAGAGAGTAGACTGAAGACCTCCAAGTAGCATCGTATAGCATAATCCTAACCGATGATCCTCCCCTCGTCGCCCTGTGAGAGAGCAACCACCGGTTGTATCTGGCACTTGGAAGGGTGTGTTTTATTAAGTATCCAGTTCTAGTTGTCATAAGGTCAAGGTACAACTCCAAGTCGTCCTGTTACCGAAGATCACGGCTATTCGAATAGATTAACTTCCCTGTAGGGGTGCACCACATAACCCAACACGCTCGATCCCATTTGGCCGGACACACTTTCCTGGGTCATGCCCGGCCTCGGAAGATCAACACGTCGCAGCCCTACCTAGGCACAACAGAGAGGTCAGCACGCCGGTCTAAATCCTATGGCGCAGGGGTCTGGGCCCATCGCCCTTTGCACACCTGCACGTTGCGAACGCGGCCGGAAGCAGAACTAGCCCCCTTAATACAAGAGCAGGCTTACGGTCCAATCCGGCGCGCGCCACTCAGTCGCTGACGTCACGAAGGCTTCGGCTGATAGCACGACGTCGAGTGCCCATAACTGTCCCCGCGTAGATGGTTAGTGCGTATAGGCCAGTAGCCAGACTCAGATCAAATACCAAGATCTCGTTAAACGTGTTAAGTATCTGCGAACGCCGACCAGGGCCAGGCCCACCTCTCTCCTAGGTGGTCTCAACCTGCCCTGTCACTCCGCCTCAAAGTAACAGTCAGGGGCCGTCGGGAACCCAGGCCCACCACTACCTGGATGGAGCCACCTGCCCCTTCAGCCCCCATCTCCGAACAGTATCACAGGTAAGGTAACTGTGTAAAGTATATTGTATATGCCCGTGATCACCTCCCGAAGTGATCACGGCCCAGTAGTATAGCATGGCAGACGGACAAGAGTGTAGGGCCACTGATGGAACACTAGCATCCTATACTAAGCAGTAGGATAGCAGGTAATGGTAACATCAGTAGTAGCAAGGACAGGCTATGCATCAGGATAGGAATAATGGAAAGCAGTAACATGCTACACTACTCTAATGCAAGCAGTATAGAGAAGAGTAGGCGATATCTGGTGATCAAAGGGGGGGCTTGCCTGGTTGCTCTGGCAAGAGAGAGGGGTCGTCAACTCCGTAGTCGTACTGGGTAGCAGCGGCGTCGGTCTCAGTGTCTAGCGAGAGAAGAGGGGGAAGAAACAATAAATACGTAAGCAAACAGATGCATAGCTATGCATGGCATGACAAGTATCGGTGCTAGGGGTGCCCTAACGCAGTATGAGGTGATACCGGTGAAGGGGGGAAACATTCGGGAAAGAATCCTCGGTGTTTCGCGTTTTCGGGCAGAGGAGCCGGAGGGGGAAAGTTGCGAGTTTGATATGTTAGGGGTGTGTGGCGGATGAACGGGCTGCGTATCCGGGTTCGTCTCGTCGTTCTGAGCAACTTTCATGTTGAAAATATTTTAATCCGAGTTACGGATTAAAAGATATGATTTTCTAAAGATTTTATTAATTTCTGGTATTTAATTAATTATTTAAATTAATTCGAAAATAAATTAATGACATCAGCATGATGTCATGCTGACGTCAGCAGTCAATAGAGTTGACTGGGTCAAACTGACATGTGGGTCCAGTGGGACCCACCTGTCATACATTGTTTAGGTTAATTAGGTCTTAGTTAAACTAATTACTATTTAATTAAACTAACTAGTTAATTAGATTAATTAAACATGATTAATTAACTTAATTAATTCACTTATTGAATAATTAATTGATGTAATTATTATTTATTTATTTATTTTTAATTCTTCTTTTTTTTAATAAAGTTCTGGGGCGTGGGCCCCTGTGTCATTGGGCTAAAGGGGCCACAGCGGTTCGGGCTAACGGGTGCTAGGGTGGAGATGGGCGCAATGGGTGTCTAGCACCCGTTCGTTCGAGTGCACGCCAGTGCGGGCGGACCCGGCAGGGGGGGCGGGGTGCAGGGGGAGGCCGGTGGCCACGGCGCCGGCCAGGCGGCCGGGGCGGCGAGGAAGCAGCACAGGCGAGGCCACGGCGACCTGGGGAGGTAGCGGCACGGCGGGTGCGGTGGGTAGAGGAGGCAGCAGTAGCCGTGGAGCAGGGGCACGGGGCGTGGGATGGTTGAGGGAGCGGGGCGAGGAGGCCGTGAGCAGGAGCGGGCAGAGCACCGTCTCGGGCGCGGGCGTCCGGCAGCGATGGCCGTGGGCGCGGGTGGGCGCGTGCAGGGGGCGCCGGTCCAGTCGCGGCGCGGGGAGAAGGTCGCGGTCGTGAGCGCGTGGTATGGGGTCATCCGGAGCGCGTGGTGAGCGCGTGCGGCAGGAGGAAGAGCAGGAAGACCGGGGCACGCGGTGCGCGGCACCGGGGTTCGAGCACGCGGGCGGGAGGAGGAGAGGACGGTGCCTCACCGACGTTGCAGAGAAGAGGGTCGGCGAGGCTCGGTGGAGCCTTTGGCGAGGAGGACGGGGACGTGGCGACGCAGGGGAGGAGCGGCGATGGCGTCCAGCGTGGTCGTCCCGGTCGGTGGCGATGGTCGGTCCGGCGCAGGGCGGCGACGGTGAGGCAGCGCAGGCGAGGCGGCGCCTGGCGTCGGCGATGACGACGGGGTCGGGGGCGCATCCAGATCGGGAAGAGGGGGCGGTGAGGGTTGGTGGGTGGATCGGGCGCGGGGATCTCTTCCCCCAGGCACGATGCGTGCGTGCGGCACGAGGTGGAGGGAAACGAGGGGAGCGAGCGGGGTGGGGCGAGTGGGGGTCTCGTCCCCGATCCAGATTGGATCGGGAGGGGGGAACGGCATGGGGGGAGTGCGGGTGGTTGGGTTAGGGTTTCCTAGGGTGGGGGGATATGGGAGGCCGGTTGGGCCAGGGAGGAGTTGGGCCGGATGGCCCAGTTGGCCTGGGGCTTTCCATTTTTTAAACCTTATTTTCTTTTATAGTTTCTGTTTATTTGTTTTCTTTTATTTCTCATTTTAGTAAAATACTACAGTGGCAAGAAAATAGAGGTTGCAAGCTAAGCTACAGCCACAAACCACTTAGCATCGAAGCAAAATAGTTTTGAAATTGTTTAACATTTTGAAAGCATTTAAATAATTATTATTGTTACTATTTTATTCATTTTAGAGTGTTTAAACATTTTATAAAGGTGTGCTTTCTCCACCATAATTACCTATGCAATATTTGGTTCACTCCGAACATTTTAGTTTTAATATTCGAAAACTTTTATTCTTTGGTTGATTTTGAATTTGAATTGAATCAGTTACGAACTAACACGAGATTAGGAACAATAATCGAGGTGACGTGGCATCATTAGCAGAGGATCACTGTAGCTTAATTACCCGGGCGTCACAATTCTCCTCCACTACAAGAAATCTCGTCCCGAGATTTAAGAGGGGGACTAAGGGGGAAAGGTCTGGTTACGAAATCCTAACGAATCTTCTCAGTCTTGGTTCGTCTTCTCGAAGAGGTCGATCCATAACGTTGATGTCTCCATACCACGGCTTCAGGTCCTCACGATGAAGTCGTCATCCCTTTTTTTGAGTTTTCATTGTACATATGAAGGACAAGGGGTAACTTTGAAAAAACGGACCTCTGAAAGGTTGACTATCTGGTTGATAACATCGGGGATGGTGGCGGAAAGTAACTCTCGAATTGCAATTTAAGAAAACACCGAGAGCAAGTAAGACGGTGCAATAAGAAGTTTCGAGAGGATAGGCAATCGTTCATTGCCTAAAACAAAGTGTGAAAGGGGTCTAGAGCAACGAGAATAAGTATTGTGTCTGATACCAGAATAGATCACTTGGCAGGTGGCCCGTGAATTACATAAGAAGTCAAGCGCGAGGAATAACTTTGACAATAGGGTGTACAGGAGAGTCAGGTTTCGATCCTGTGTAACTGTGGGTTATGGGCCCACCATATGGTTAAAAGTATGAAGGCCGCTGACATCTTGTACGATCATGTAAGCCAGGCATGTCAGAGGGTAGTCTATCGGTTATGTCGACGACAACATCGTTACTAAGGGCAAGGGACGAAGAGAACCATTTTCCTGCTCGTTGAACGAGGCGGACCAATAGGCAAAGTTCTCGTCCATCGGTGGTTACTGAAATGTCATCATCAGTAGCAACAGGGTCTTACTGACAGAGTGGTACAACAAGGTGTTTACATAAGCAGTGAATTATTATTGCTTAGATCATATAGATCACAAGAAACGTTAACCCAACCAATGGAAAGGAAAATATGGTTATCAGATTAAGCAGAACAATGGAAAGGAAAATGTGTTTAAGCACATATTTTAAGGTTATATCCTTCCCAAGGACAAGTAGAGCATGATATCCATGACAGGATAGAAACTAGAAAACCTTTTATGTAAGGGGAGAGGAATTTCATGACATTATCCATACAACGTTGTCTGGATAATTGAGCAAGAAATATTTAGCACCGGGCTTCAAATGTTCTTGTTGAAAATCGGAGTACCACAGACATGCTTCGAGATAGCATTGACATGGTTATCAAGTAAGGGTCAGAATTTGGATGCACAAAGGATCCATCAGGAACAACTTATATAATAAGTCTTATAATTTCCTCAAGGAAGAATGGTTAAACTTGCTAAACAAGAAACTATAATAACAAGTCCTCCGGCCAGGTGTGATAGGCATGACATCACCTTACCGATATATAAGGACCAATGTTATAACTCTTGGAAATATGTCCCAACCATCATATCTGACCAAGATTCAGATTTGATCGATGTTAGGAATCAGGATACCTCAGACTTAGGATGCCTAAGAAGAGAAGGTGCGACACAAATTGACGAGATGCCATTGTAAGATTCTTAGGAAATGAACTATGGAAGTGAGTTCCGAAACATGAGTTCATCAGTAAACCAACGAGAGGAAGAGGAGGTGGCTGATGGAATCAGCGGTAATTCATCGAGATTAACAAAAGATGGATTTCCACAATTAGGTGAACAAGGAAATATCATTTGTCGGATCAAATGATATAATGAATGAAGCATGTTTGAGGAAAACATACACAATTAAACATTGGTAGAAAGGTGCGCCCGAAATATGGGTTGGGCTGCACGACCAATGTCAGAATGGTGATTCAATAATCAATAGTCTAAGAATGAATGGCCGACCATTATTCAAAGCAATAGGGTTGCTAGAAAGGCAGAATCCAAACAGCACCGTTCACTTGTTGGTACCCCGGTTGGAATCAACGCGAGGACCAAGAAAGAATGGTGATGATGAGAAGTATCACTATACCAAGAATTCTTAAGAGGAGGAGCAATCCTCACAACATCCTTGATATTAAAAGATGGTAATACTCCAAGGTAAAGAAGAACAAATGCTAGATAGCAGGGAACTCAAGGTATAACACAAAACACGAACAAGTTTGTGTTGAACGGAAGGCAATAAAGTGGTCAAAGATAACACAAATCAGCAGGGGCAAGGATAGTATTTCTCATCATGAACTCAATTGATATCCTAGAAGAGCTCATAAGGTCGATGATGATCACGACACATTTGTCGAGAGATTTCATGAAGATGTAATCAATCAGCGATGACATCAGGTCAAAGGAATGATGAAGCGGAAGGTTATTGGAACCATGGGTAGGACACAAACTTGAAATCAAGCTTGTTGTTCAAGGCGAAATGGAATGATGAGGGAGATCGGCGTAACCTTAGCTCATCATCGAAAGTTGTGCTCCGGGGTTAAGGACCAGGTAGCACAGTTAAAATTGGCACGATAATGATATAGCCGAGCAGGCTAGGATTTACGTGATCGAGTTCAAACTCGGACTTAAAGAAGATTATCAAGAGTTGTTGAACCGTAGGGCAGACTCGGTTCAGTTATCGGTGTCTTTGCGTGTTTAATAACTCAGAGCCCATGAAAACTGTAATCAGTGAGAATGTAGTACTTGATGAAGAACTCATAAGAAGTTATGCAGTTCCAAGATAATCTCGAGATACCAGGGGGGTAATACCCAAAGACGGATCAAAGTAGAGGTTGGACCGGGGTATTGGTCCACAGAAGACAAGTGCTTACACTTGCATCGAAAATGGTATTTAAAGGAGAACATGTTGGAACCATGATTGCAAAGGATCAATTCACCGATAGCAAAGGATATTATATAAAGGAAATAGTTACAAGAAGCTTCCATGATAGGATCTACATCGCGTCCATGGGCATGAACACAAAGTTCAAGGTCGACTCCCACTTCTCCAATGCATAACCTTTCATTCACTTCTCACGTTCGATGAAGTTGCAGTGTTGAAATTTTATCTGGTGAAGCACCAGAAGAGTATGACTCGTGAAAACTTCTGGGTTCACACGGTTTAGAGAAGGCATATGTTCAACCCATAGGGGCTTCTTAGAAACATATACCACAAGTTTCAAGAGTAATTAACACAAGTCCAAAAGCAGAGCATGGTTGACAAAGCAGAGGATACAATTTACCAAAGGCATTATGTACCCGTGGAAAGGCTCACAAGGTTATTGAATATGAAGGACGAGGTCAGATGAAATCCAACAATGGATCGGGCAATCCACAACGGAGCTGATGTGAGTATCGGTACTCAATCAGACGAAGAAAGAATGCACGGTTATCATTTTATAGAACATCTGAATAATTCGAGGTTTAGATACCAAAGGAATTATGATGTCCAAAACAAGGGATCAGAAGCAGATGCTCTGATCAAGGATGGATCAATTGAATATACCAGAGGCACAATCGACGACAAATAATTTGGTCGAGAACCAGCTCATGTTCAAAATGACGTCTGAGCCGGAAAGATAATCCTAGGACTCGACTGATGATTGTGAACATTCGCACTCATATTGAATCAACAGACTCAAAATGATAATGACAAGGGATGCCATTAAGATTACGAGACTTATGGGATTAACCATAATGCAAGCAAGCAAGAATTTCAAGAGCAATAGGCTCCTGAGGATTTTCGGAAGATCGAATGGTATATCGAAGATTGGTGACATACATGAATCAACTGGGGGATGAGCGGATACTCGATAAGTGCGAGAATTATCCATAGGGGTATTCAAGTGACAAAGAACAGCAAGGTAGTAAGCTCAAAGGATTATCGAAACAATGATGAGTTTTTCAGGGTATCTTGTAATAACAAGACCAACTGGGGATGAATATAAGAATAACAACTGCAAGTAGTTATCCATAAGGGTTCACGATGGAAGGGGAATTGCAAACGCGATGAACACAAGTTCTCGGGTTAACAACGGAGAGTATCTTCAGGGTCTTCACGTGGCAGACGATCATCAGTAATAAGGAGCTCTCCGGGTGGAGGTGATAACGAGATCCTAATGTTAGATTTAGCAAAATTCCTTTAACCCGAATAGAGGAGAGATCAGAGTCCCATAATAAAGGTCGAGGAGTAAAAGATCCTCATACCTCCCAATGGCGACGTGTGCCCGTAAGACACACAGCCATGTTAGTAAAAGTTTTGCAATGTCTAGACTCGACTTTGACCAAGGAGTTGGGAAGGGGGATTCCTACAGGCAGTTGGCTCTGATACCAACTTGTGACGCCCTCGATTTAATCGTACACTAATCATACACGCAAACGTGTATGATCAAGATTAGGGACTCACGGGAAGATATCACAACACAACTCTACTAATAAAATAAGTCATACAAGCATCATATTACAAGCCAGGAGCCTCGAGGGCTCGAATACAAGAGCTCGATCATAGACGAGTCAGCGGAAGCAACAATATCTGAGTATAGACATAAGTTAAACAAGTATGCCTTAAGAAGGCTAGCACAAACAGGGATACAGATCGAAAGAGGCGCAGGCCTCTTGCCTGGGATCCTCCTAAGTTACTCCTGGTCGTCGTCAGCGGGCAGCACGTAGTAGTAGGCACCTCCGGTGTAGTAGGAGTCGTCGTCGAAGGTGGCGTCTGGCTCCTGGGCTCCAACATCTGGTTGCGACAACCAGGTAGAAGGGATAGGTGGAAAAGAGGGAGAAATCAACCGTCAGTACTCATCCAAAGTACTCGCAAGCAAGGAGCTACACTACATATGTATGCATTGGTATCAACTAGAATAAGGCTATCATATGTGGATTGAACTGCAGAATGCCGGAATAAGAGGGGGATAGCTAGTCCTTCCGAAGACTACGCTTCTGGCAGCCGCCATCTTGCAGCATGTAGAAGAGAGTAGACTGAAGACCTCCAAGTAGCATCGTATAGCATAATCCTAACCGATGATCCTCCCCTTGTCGCCTTGTGAGAGAGCGACCACCGGTTGTATCTGGCACTTGGAAGGGTGTGTTTTATTAAGTATCCAGTTCTAGTTGTCATAAGGTCAAGGTACAACTCCAAGTCGTCCTGTTACCGAAGATCACGGCTATTCGAATAGATTAACTTCCCTGCAGGGGTGCACCACATAACCCAACACGCTCGATCCCATTTGGCCGGACACACTTTCCTGGGTCATGCCCGGCCTCGGAAGATCAACACGTCGCAGCCCTACCTAGGCACAACAGAGAGGTCAGCACGCCGGTCTAAATCCTATGGCGCAGGGGTCTGGGCCCATCGCCCTTTGCACACCTGCACGTTGCGAACGCGGCCGGAAGCAGAACTAGCCCCATTAATACAAGAGCAGGCTTACGGTCCAATCCGGCGCACGCCACTCAGTCGCTGACGTCACGAAGGCTTCGGCTGATAGCACGACGTCGAGTGCCCATAACTGTCCCCGCGTAGATGGTTAGTGCGTATAGGCCAGTAGCCAGACTCAGATCAAATACCAAGATCTCGTTAAACGTGTTAAGTATCTGCGAACGCCGACCAGGGCCAGGCTCACCTCTCTCCTAGGTGGTCTCAACCTGCCCTGTCACTCCGCCTCAAAGTAACAGTCGGGGGCCGTCGGGAACCCAGGCCCACCACTACCTGGATGGAGCCACCTGCCCCTTCAGCCCCCATCTCCGAACAGTATCACAGGTAAGGTAACTGTGTAAAGTATATTGTATATGCCCGTGATCACCTCCCGAAGTGATCACGGCCCAGTAGTATAGCATGGCAGACGGACAAGAGTGTAGGGCCACTGATGGAACACTAGCATCCTATACTAAGCAGTAGGATAGCAGGTAATGGTAACATCAGTAGTAGCAAGGACATGCTATGCATCAGGATAGGAATAATGGAAAGCAGTAACATGCTACACTACTCTAATGCAAGCAGTATATAGAAGAGTAGGCGATATCTTGTGATCAAAGGGGGGGCTTGCCTGGTTGCTCTGGCAAGAGAGAGGGGTCGTCAACTCCGTAGTCGTACTGGGTAGCAGCGACGTCGGTCTCAGTGTCTAGCGAGAGAAGAGGGGGAAGAAACAATAAATATGTAAGCAAACAGATGCATAGCTATGCATGGCATGACAAGTATCGGTGCTAGGGGTGCCCTAACGCAGTATGAGGTGATAACGGTGAAGGGGGGAAACATTCGGGAAAGAATCCCCGGTGTTTCGCGTTTTCGGGCAGAGGAGCCGGAGGGGGAAAGTTGCGAGTTTGATATGTTAGGGGTGTGTGGCGGATGAACGGGTTGCGTATCCGGGTTCGTCTCGTCGTTCTGAGCAACTTTCATGTTGAAAATATTTTAATCCGAGTTACGGATTAAAAGATATGATTTTCTAAAGATTTTATTAATTTCTGGTATTTAATTAATTATTTAAATTAATTCGAAAATAAATTAATGACATCAGCATGATGTCATGCTGACGTCAGCAGTCAACAGAGTTGACTGGGTCAAACTGACATGTGGGTCCAGTGGGACCCACCTGTCATACATTGTTTAGGTTAATTAGGTCTTAGTTAAACTAATTACTATTTAATTAAACTAACTAGTTAATTAGATTAATTAAACATGATTAATTAACTTAATTAATTCACTTATTGAATAATTAATTGATGTAATTATTATTTATTTATTTATTTTTAATTCTTCTTTTTTTAATAAAGTTCTGGGGCGTGGGCCCCTGTGTCATTGGGCTAAAGGGGCCACGGCGGTTCGGGCTAACGGGTGCTGGGGTGGAGATGGGTGCAATGGGTGTCTAGCACCCGTTCGTTCGAGTGCATGCCAGTGCGGGCGGACCCGGCAGGGGGGGGGGGCGGTGCAGGGGAGGCCGGTGGCCACGGCGCCGGCCAGGCGGCCGGGGCGGCGAGGAAGCAGCACAGGCGAGGCCACGGCGACCTGGGGAGGTAGCGGCACGGAGGGTGCGGTGGGTAGAGGAGGCAGCAGCAGCCGTGGAGCAGGGGCACGGGGCGTGGGATGGTCGAGGGAGCGGGGCGAGGAGGCCGTGAGCAGGAGCGGGCAGAGCACCGTCTCGGGCGCGGGCGTCCGGCAGCGATGGCCGTGGGCGCGGGTGGGCGCGCACGGGCGCGTGCAGGGGGCGCCGGTCCAGTCGCGGCGCGGGGAGAAGGTCGCGGACGTGAGCGCGCGGTATGGGGTCATCCGGAGCGCGTGGTGAGCGCGTGCAGCGGGAGGAAGAGCAGCAAGACCAGGGCACGCGGTGCGCGGCACCGGGGTTCGAGCACGCGGGCGGGAGGAGGAGAGGACGGTGCCTCACCTACGTTGCAGAGACGAGGGTCGGCGAGGCTCGGTGGAGCCTTTGGGGAGGAGGACGGGGACGCGGCGACGCAGGGGAGGAGCGGCGATGGCGTCCGACGTGGTCGTCCCGGTCGGTGGCGATGGTCGGTCCGGCGCAGGGCGGCGACGGTGGGGCAGCGCAGGCGAGGCGGCGCCTGGCGTCGGCGATGACAACGGGGTCGGGGGCGCGTCCAGATCGGGGAGAGGGGGCGGTGAGGGTTGGTGGGTGGATCGGGCGCGGGGATCTCTTCCCCCAAGCACGATGCGTGCGTGCGGCGCGAGGTGGAGGGAAACGAGGGGAGCGAGCGGGGTGGGGCGAGTGGGGGTATCGTCCCCGATCCAGATTGGATCGGGAGGGGGGGAACGGCATGGGGGGGAGTGCGGGTGGTTGGGTTAGGGTTTCCTAGGGTGGGGGGATATGGGAGGCCGGTTGGGCCAGGGAGGAGTTGGGCCGGATCGCCCAGTTGGCCTGGGGCTTTCCATTTTTTTGTAAACCTTATTTTCTTTTATAGTTTCTGTTTATTTGTTTTCTTTTATTTCTCATTTTAGTAAAATACTACAGTGGCAAGAAAATAGAGGTTGCAAGCTAAGCCACAGCCACAAACCACTTAGCATCGAAGCAAAATAGTTTTGAAATTGTTTAACATTTTGAAAGCATTTAAATAATTATTATTGTTACTATTTTATTCATTTTAGAGTGTTTAAACATTTTATAAAGGTGTGCTTTCTCCACCATAATTACCTATGCAATATTTGGTTCACTCCGAACATTTTAGTTTTAATATTCGAAAACTTTTATTCTTTGGTTGATTTTGAATTTGAATTGAATCAGTTACGAACTAACACGAGATTAGGAACAATAATCGAGGTGACGTGGCATCATTAGCAGAGGATCACTGTGGCTTAATTACCCGGGCGTCACAGGTATACAGGAGAGTCAGGTTCCGATCCTGTGGAACTGTGGGTTATGGACCCACCATATGGGTTAAAATAGAAGGAGCGATGACATCTTGCACAGTCATGATAGCAAGGCATGTCAGAGGGTAGCCTGTCAGTTATGTCGGCAACAACGTCAGTACCAAGGGCGAGGGACGAATAGAACCATTTTCCTGCTCATTGAACGAGGCAGACCATTAGCCAAAGTTCTCGTCCATCGGTGGCTACTGGAATGTCATCAACAATAGTAACAGAGTCTTACTGACAGAGTGATACAACGAGGTGTCTACATAAGCAGGGAAATAATAGTGCTTATATAATATAGATCACAATAAAGTTTAAACAAACCAATGAAAAGGAAAATGTAATTGTCATATTAAACAGAAGAATGGAAAGGAAAATGTGTTTAAACACATATTTTAGGGGTATATCCTTCCCAAGGACAAGCAGAGCATGATATCCATGACATGATAGAAGTATAAAACCATTTAGGTAAGGGGAAAGAAATTTCATGACATTACCCATACAACGGTGTTTGGATAAATGATCAAGAAACATTTAGCATTATGCTTCCAATGTTCTTGTTGATGTTTGAGCACCACTATCATGCTTCAGGATAGCATTGACATGGTCATCAGTTAAAGGTCGGACCTTGGATTCACAACGGATCCATCGGGAATTTTCTACAACATCTCATGAAATTTTTAACAGGAAATAGATGGGGATGTGCCCGATGGGTTCAGCTGCAATCCATCGACATGTCAAAAAGGATGTAATTCCAAAATTATATGAACAAGTTTGTGTTGGGGAAGGGAAGGATGTTGTGATGATAACATAAATCATCGAGGCGAAGGATTGTATTTCTCACCATGAATTCAATTGATATCCTGGAAAAGCTCAGAATGTTGATGATGATCATGACACATTTGTCGAGAGATTTCATGAAGATGTCACCGAGCAGAAAAGGAAGGAAGAAGTGAAAGGCTATGAGAACCACAGATTCGACACAAGCTCAAAGTCAAGCTTGTTGTTCGATGTGAAATGATAAGATGAGGAAGATCGGCGTAAACTTAGCTCATCATCGGAAGTTGCTCCGGGCATAAGGACCATGTAGCACAGTTAAAAAGTTGACAAGATAAAAATACAGCCGATCAGGCTAGGAATGATGTGATGGGGTATAAAGCTTCCCAGTATCAAGTACCAGGTGTAATGCTAGAAGGTAAATCGGAGTAGAGGTTGGACGGGGGAATGATTTGCAGAGGATAAGTAATTGTAACTTACCCAGTAAATGGGATCAAGGAGGAAATATGGCCGGGACCATAACTGCAAGGGATCCAATTTACGATATCGGAAGAATATTCAAATGATTAAATATTCTTGCAAGAAGCTTTCATGATAAGTCCCGCACTGTGTCCGTGGGCATGAACACAAGGTTCAGGGTCGACTCCCACTTCTACAATGCATAACCTTTCATTTTACTTCTCGCTCTTGATGAAGCTACAGTATTGAAACTTTATCTGGCGAAAAGCCAGTAGAGTATAACCCGCATGACTTTTGAGTTCACACAAATTAGGGAAGGCATAGGTTCAACCCATCAGGGCATCTTAGGAACATATATCATAAATTTTGAGAATAAATAACACAAGCTCGGTAGTAGAGCATGCTTGAGAAAGCGGAGGATACAATTTACCAAAAACATTATGTATCCGAGGAAAGGCTCACAAACTTATTGAATATGAAGGACGTTGTCGGATAAAATCCGAAAAAGGAGTCTGGTGGTCCACAAGGGATCTGATGTGAGCATCAATATTCAACTAGAGGAAGAAAGAATGCAAGGAGATCAGATTATAGAAACAACTGACTAACTCAAAGCTCAATTGCAAAGGAATTATGAATTCCATGACAAGGGATCAGAAGCAATGCTCTGATTAGGGATGGATAGGTAGAATATCCTTAGGAGTACAATCGATGGCGATTTGATTGATCGAGATTCAGCACATGTTAAAATGACGTATGAGACCGGAAGGATGAATTCTAGGATCTGAGTGAGGATTGCGAGCATTCGCAACATATTGTATCAACGGACTCAAAATGATAATGACAAAGGCTGGCAATAAGATTACTAGACTTATGGTATTAACCATAATGCAAGCAAGCAAGAAATTCAAGAACAATAGGTTGTTGAGGATTTTCACAAGAACGAATGGTATTACGAAGACTTTTGTGAAGTACATGAATCAACTGAGGATGAGTGGATACTCGATAGGTGCACAAAGTTGTCTGTAGGGGTATTCAGATGACAAGGAACTGCAAGGCAGTAAGCTCAAAGGATTCTCAGAAAAAGGAGAGCAGTTCAGGGCATCTTGTAATAACAAGATCAATGGGATAGAATGTAAGATTGGCAGGTGTGTGCCATAAGGATATTTCGGTGGTAGGGAATTGCAAAGGCAACAGACACAATGTCTCGAGAGAATATCGTAGAGTATCTTCCGAATCTTCTAATGTAGCAGGAGATCATCTGAAATAAGGGGCTCTCCGGGCGGATGTGATCACGAGATCCTAATGTTCGAGTTAGTAAAACCATTTAACCCGAATAGAAGAGAGATCAGAGTCCCAGAGTATAGACGAGGAGTAAAAGACCCTAATACCACCCAATGGCGACGTGGGCCCGTAAGCCACACATCCAATGTTAGTAGAAGTTTTTCAGTGGCTTGACTCAACTTCGGCCAAGGAGTTGGAAAGGGGGTTCCTACAAGCAGTCGGCTCTGATACCAACTTGTGACGCCCTTGATTCAATCGTACACTAATCATACACGCAAATGTGTATGATCAAGATCAAGGACTCATGGGAAGATATCACAACACAACTCTAGACACAAAATAAAATAATACAAGCTTTATATTACAAGCCAGGGGCCTCAAGGGCTCGAATACATAAGCTCGAATATAAATGAGTCAGCGGAAGCAACAAAATCTGAGTACAGACATAAGTTAGACAAGTTTGCCTTAAGAAGGCTAGCACAAAAGCAACAACGATCGAAAAGGCAAGGCCTCCTACCTGGGAGCCTCCTAACTACTCCTGGTTGTCGGTGGCCTCCACGTAGTGGAAGGAACCCTCGGTGTAGTAGTAATCGTCAGTGGTGTCATCTGGCTCCTAAGCTCCACAATCTGGTTGCAACATCCGGAAGGAAAGGAAAAGGGGAAAAAGAGGAAGCAAAGCAATCGTGAGTACTCATCCAAGGTACTCACAAGACTTACATCAGATCTAAACTAAGTATGCATCTGTATCAAAGGAAAAGGGTTGTATCTGTGGACTAAACTACAGAATGCCAGAAGAGAAGGGGAAAGCCTAGCCTATCGAACACTAGCATCTTCAAACATCTTGCAGCATATAGAAGAGTATAGATCAACATAATGTGAAGTAGTAGTAGTGTTATCAACCACACCCAGAGATCCTTTCTCGACTCCCTGCGAGAAAGAAATCCCAGAGCCATACTATACATTTCTCATTACAATCCATTTCTCATCACCATCCATTTCTCATCACAAGTATCCAGATCTAGTTGTATCGATCGGGATACAATTCCAAGTGTCCGTTACCATAGGACATGCTATCGATAGATGTTTTCTTCCCTGCAGGGGTGCACCAATTTACCCACCACGCTCGATTAACTCCGGCTGGACACACTTTCCTGGGTCATGCCCGAACTCGGCCAAACAATACGCCGCAACCCGTCCTAGGCTTAATAGAGAGGTCAAGTACGCCAGACTAAACCTATGCCCCCATGGGTCTTGGGCCATCGCCCCGGGAACTCCTGCACGTTGCGTGGGCGGCCGGTGAGCAGACCTAGCTACCTCCTTAAAAAGGCAGGAGCTTACCAGTCCAACCCGGCGCGGGCCGCTCAGTCGCTAACGTCTAATAAGCTTCGGCTGATGCATACGGCGCAGAACGCCCATACAATGCCCACGTGATGGTTAGTGCTATCATGCCAGAGGCCCCTCGGATCAAATATCCAAATCTTAGTGGATTAGGAACGCGCGGTAACAAGCAAAGACTCACGAAAGATGTAACCCCGTCGCCCCGTCTCGAGTACTTGCGGCAAGGGCTAAGAATGCCCGGCCACGCCTCGTAAGTATCTCGCGGGCACCTTCCATGTCAACCCGTCTCCACATCACTCGCTATTAAGCTCGCGCGGGTACCCCTCAGGGCCGACCCGTCTTTAGTAACATGGTTCAGTGTAAAGTCATAGTAACCATAGTAACTGTGTGTATAACACCAAGGGGAAAACCCGAGGAATCACCCCCGGTGAATTCCACTCGATGTAATCATCAAGGTGAACATAAGAGGATCCACCCTCAAGGTTCACACTTGGGGGGTTGCACAACAGAGTCATATCGGAAGTGGTTAAGGAGGAAATTGAAGGAAATATGCCCTAGAGGCAATAATAAAGTTATTATTTAATTCCTTATTTCATGATAAATGTTTATTATTCATGCTAGAATTGTATTAACTGAACACATAATACATGTGTGAATACATAGACAAACAGAGTGTCACTAGTATGCCTCTACTTGACTAGCTCGTTAATCAAAGATGGTTATGTTTCCTAACCATAGACAAAGAGTTGTTATTTGATTAACGGGATCACATCATTAGGAGAATGATGTGATTGACTTGACCCATTTCGTTAGCTTAGCACTCGATCGTTTAGTATGTTACTATTGCTTTCTTCATGACTTATACATGTCCTATGACTATGAGATTATGCAACTCCCCTTTACCGGAGGAACACTTTGTGTGCTACCAAACGTCACAACGTAACTGGGTGATTATGAAGGATCTCTACAGGTGTCTCCAAAGGTACATGTTGGGTTGGCGTATTTCGAGATTACGATTTGTCACTCCGATTGTCGGAGAGGTATCTCTGGGCCCTCTCGGTAATGCACATCACCTAAGCCTTGCAAGCATTGCAACTAATGAGTTAGTTGTGAGATGACGTATTACGAAATGAGTAAAGAGACTTGCCGATAACGAGATTGAACTAGGTATTGAGATACCGACGATCGAATCTCGGGCAAGTAACATACCGATGACAAAGGGAACAACATATGTTATTATACGGTCTGACCGATAAAGATCTTCGTAGAATATGTAGGAGCCAATATGAGCATCCAGGTTCCGCTATTGGTTATTGACCGGAGACGTGTCTCGGTCATGTCTACATTGTTCTCGAACCCGTAGGGTCCGCACGCTTAAGGTTTCGATGACAGTTATATTATGAGTTTATGAATTTTGATGTATCGAAGGAGTTTGGAGTCCCGGATGAGATCGGGGACATGACGAGGAGTCTCGAAATGGTCGAGACGTAAAGATCGATATATTGGATGACTATATTCGGACATCGGAAAGGTTCCAAGTGGTTCGGGTATTTTTCGGAGTACCGGGGAGTTACGGGAATACGGGAGAAGAAGTATATGGGCCTTATTGGGATTTAGGGGAGAGGGAGAGGCAGGCCGCGCGCCCCCCCAAGGCCTAGTCCGAATTGGACTAGGGGGAGGGGCTGCGCCCCCTCCTTCCTTCTCTTCCCTCTTCCCCTTCCTTGTCTCCTACTCCTACTACATGGAAGGACTCCTAGTTGGACTAGGAAAGGGGGAATCCTACTCCCGTGGGAGTAGGACTCCCGTAGGGCGCGCCATAGAGAGGGCCGGCCCTTCCCTCCTCCACTCCTTTATATACGGGGGCAGGGGGCACCCCATAGACACACAAGTTGATCCACGTGATCATATTCTTAGCCATGTGCGGTGCCCCCTTCCACCATAATCCTCGATAATATTGTAGCGGTGCTTAGGCGAAGCCCTGCGACGGTAGAACATCAAGATCGTCACCACGCCGTCGTGCTGACGGAACTCTTCCCCGACACTTTGCTGGATCAGAGTCCGGGGATCGTCATCGAGCTGAACGTGTGCTAAAACTCGGAGGTGCCGTAGTTTCGGTGCTTGATCGGTCGGGCCGTGAAAACGTACGACTACATCAACCGCGTTGTGCAAACGCTTCCGCTGTTGGTCTACAAGGGTACGTAGATCACACTCTCCCCTCTCGTTGCTATGCATCACCATGATCTTGCGTCTGCGTAGGATTTTTTTGAAATTACTACGTTCCCCAACAGTGGTATCCGAGCCAGGTTTTATGTGTTGATGTTATATGCACGAGTACAAGACAAGTGAGTTGTGGGCGATATAAGTCATACTGCTTACCGGCATGTCATACTTTGGTTCGGCGGTATTGTTGGACGAAGCGGCCCGGACCGACATTACGCGTACGCTTACGCGAGACCGGTTCTCCCGACGTGCTTTGCACAAAGGTGGCTAGCGGGTGACAGTTTCTCCAACTTTAGTTGAACCGAGTGTGGCTACGCCCGGTCCTTACGAAGGTTAAAACAGCACCAACTTGACAAACTATCGTTGTGGTTTTGATGCGTAGGTAAGATTGGTTCTTATTTAAGCCCGTAGCAGCCACGTAAAACTTGCAACAACAAAGTAGAGGACGTCTAACTTGTTTTTGCAGGGCATGTTATGATGTGATATGGTCAAGACATGATGCTAAATTTTATTGTATGAGATGATCATGTTTTGTAACCAAGTTATCGGCAACTGGCAGGAGCCATATGGTTGTCGCTTTATTGAATGCAATGCAATCGCGCTGTAATGCTTTACTTTATCACTAAGCGGTAGCGATAGTCGTGGAAGCATAAGATTGGCGAGACGACAACGATGCTATGATGGTGATCAAGGTGTCGTGCCGGTGACGATGGTGATCATGACGATGCTTCGAAGATGGAGATCACAAGCACAAGATGATGATGGCCGAATCATATCACTTATATTGATTGCATGTGATGTTTATCTTTTATGCATCTTATCTTGCTTTGTTTGACGGTAGCATTTTAAGATGATCTCTCACTAATTATCAAGAAGTGTTCTCCCTCATATGTACCGTTGCGAAAGTTCTTCGTGCTGAGACACCACGTGATGATCGGGTGTGATAGGCTCTACGTTCAAATACAACGGGTGCAAAACAGTTGCACACGCGGAATACTCAGGTTATACTTGACGAGCCAAGCATATACAGATATGGCCTCGGAACACAGAGACCGAAAGGTCGAGCGTGAATCATATAGTAGATATGATCAACATAGTGATGTTCACCAATGAAACTGCTCCATCTCACGTGATGATCGGACATGGTTTAGTTGATTTGGATCACGTGATCACTTAGAGGATCAGAGGGATGTCTATCTAAATGGGAGTTCTTAAGTAATATGATTAATTGAACTTAAATTTATTATGAACTTAGTCCTGGTAGTATTTTGCAAATTATGTTGTAGATCAATAGCTCGCGTTGTTGCTTTCAAATGTTTATTTTGATATGTTCCTAGAGAAAATTGTCTTGAAAGATATTAGTAGCAATGATGCGGATTGGATCCGTTATCTGAGGTTTATCCTCATTGCTGCACAGAAGAATTATGTCCTTGATGCACCGCTAGGTGACAGACCTATTGCAGGAGCAGATGCAGACGTTATGAACATTTGGCTAGCTTAATATGATGACTACTTGATAGTTTAGTGCACCATGCTTAATGGCATAGAATCGGGACTTCAAAGACGTTTTGAATGTCATGGACCATATGAGATGTTCCAGGAGTTGAAGTTAATATTTCAAGCAAATACCCGAGTTGAGAGATATGAAGTATCCAACAAGTTCTATAGCTAAAAGATGAAGGAGAATCGCTCAACTAGTGAGCATGTGCTCAGATTGTCTGGGTACTACAATCGCTTGAATCAAGTGGGAGTTAATCTTCCAGATAAGATAGTGATTGACAGAATTCTCTAGTCACCATCACCAAGTTAGTAGAACTTCGTGATGAACTATAATATGCAAGGGATAACGGAAACAACTCCCAAGCTCTTCGTGATGCTGAAATCAACGAAGGTAGAAATCAAGAAAAACATCAAGTGTTGATGGTTGACAAGACCACTAGTTTCAAGAAAAGGGCAAAGGGAAGAAGGGGAACTTCAAGAAGAATGGCAAGCAAGTTGCTGCTCAAGTAAAGAAGCCCAAGTCTGATCCTAAGCCTGAGACTAAGTGCTTCTACTGCAAAGGGACTGGTCACTGGAAGTGGAACTGCCCCAAGTATTTGGCGGATAAGAAGGATGGCAAGGTAAACAAAGGTATATTAGATATACGTCTTATTGATGTGTACTTTACTAGTGTTTATAGCAACCCCTCGGCATTTGATACTGGTTCAGTTGCTAAGAGTAGCAACTCAAAACGGGAGGTACAGAATAAACAGAAACTAGTAAAGGGTGAGGCGACGATGTGTGTTGGAAGTAGTTCCAAGATTGATATGATCATCATCGCACACTCCCTATACTTTCGGGATTAGTGTTGAAACTAAATAAGTGTTATTTGGTGTTTGCGTTGAGCATGAATATGATTTGATCATGTTTATTGCAATACGGTTATTCATTAAAGTCAGAGAATAATTGTTGTTCTGTTTACATGAATAAAACCTTCGATGGTCATACACCCAATGAAAATAGTTCGTTGGATCTCGATCATAGTGTTACACATATTCATAATATTGAAGCCAAAAATTGCAAAGTTAATAATGATAGTGCAACTTATTTGTGGCACTGCCGTTTAGGTCATATCGGTGTAAAGCGCATGAAGAAACTCCATACTGATGGGCTTTTGGAATCACTTGATTATGAATCAGTTGATGCTTGTGAACCATGCCTCATGGGCAAGATGACTAAGACTCCGTTTTTCGGAACAATGGAGCCAGCAATAGATTTGTTGGAAATCATACATACTTATGTATGTGGTCCGATGAATATTGTGGCTCGCGAAAGGTATCATTATTTTCTGACCTTCACAGATGATTTAAGCAGATATGAGTATATCTACTTGATGAAACATAAGTCTGAAAAGTTCAAAGTATTTCAGAGTGAAGTGGAAAATCATCGTGACAAGAAAATAAAGTTTCTACGATCTGATCGCAGAGACGAATATTTGAGTTATGAGTTTGGTCTTCAATTAAAACAATGTGGAATAGTTTCACAAACTCATGCCACCTGGAACACCGCAACATAATGGTGTGTTCGAACGTCATAACCGTACTTTATTGGATATAGTACAATCTATGATGTTTCTTACCGATTTACTAATATCGTTTTGGGATCATGCATTAGAGACAGCTGCATTCACGAAAAAAGGGGCACCATCTAAATCCTTTGAGACGACACTGTATGAACTGTGGTTTAGCAAGAAACCAAAGTTGTCATTTCTTAAAGTTTGGGGTTGCAATGTTTATAAGAAAAAGTTTCATCCTGATAAACTCAAACCCAAATCGGAGAAATGTGTCTTCATAGGATACCCAAAGAAGACAGTTGGGTACACCTTCTATCACAGATCCAAAGGCAAGAAATTCGTTGCTAAGAATGGATCCTTTCTAGAGAAGGAGTTTCTCTCGAAAGAAGTGAGTGGGAGGAAAGTAGAACTTGATGAGGTAACTGTACCTGCTCCCTTATTGGAAAGTAGTTCATCACAGAAAACGGTATCTGTGACACCTACACCAATTAGTGAGGAAGTTAATGATGATGATCATGAAACTTCAGATCAAGTTATTACTGAACCTCGTAGATCAACCAGAGTAAGATCCGCACCAGAGTGGTACAGTAATCCTCTTCTAGAAATCATGCTACTAGATCATGATGAACCTACACTACAACAAAAACACCCCTATAGCAACGCATACTTACCAACGAAATAATAGCATCTGTTGTTGTGTCCACTTCCCACGTTCCACGAAGAGCTAACCTCCCCTACCCCTTCGCACCTCCACATTATCTATGCCTCCTCCGTGCAAATAGCACGCAACAGATTTGTGTATATAGAAGAAAAAACATATCTTTCCTCCCACCACCTATCTCCGTTGATTCATCTCTCCCATCGGCTTGGATCCCCTAACCTTTCTCCTCTGATCCCCCCTTGGAGACGCACTCCATGCCTCTCCATGCGCCCCCGCATCCATGGGTCGCCGTCGCCAGTGGAGATCCGCTCCTCATCTGGTGTGATTGATCAGCGTCTCCGCACGCGCCGCAGCTGAATTGGACGCCGACGGTGCTGCTCCGCCTCGGCTACATCGACTTCGACGCCGACGGTTCGGTAAGGCACTCCTCCCATCTTCTCTTATCCTTCCAGTCGCTGCCCAAATAAATGGCTGCCGCACATCACGCGCGAGTCCAAAGGCGCTACGCGCACCACACACACACACACACACCGCCTCTGTGCCCCTTCCCCGACGTCTTAGTGTTGTTCGACACAGCCACCCGACCCTCTGCTGCGGCAGGCAGCCGATGCCCCCCCCAAGCATCTTCCCTCTCCCAACCAAGTTATGATTCTTGACTGTGCCTCCATCATCTCTGTGAACGCCGGTCGCGATTGCGAGTTCCTCTGGTGGTTAAAATAATTATACATCTTCTCTGCCCAGTTGATACGCAGGTAGTGTGTTTTCCTCTTCTGGTTGATATGCAGGTAATGGGTGCCCATTGGATGTCGATGTCATATAGGAAAGAGGGAAGCACCCCAATGCATTGGAGTTGAGTTTGAGAAATAATTGTTCTTATAATGCAAGTTGGGCTCTGTTAATTGGCGGATTCTATGTTAGAAGCCCACTTTTATAGGAAAAAAGTAGGTGCCACAATCTTGACCGCCATGTTAAGATATTCAAGACCTGATTTAGATTGACCTTGTAGTTTTGATTTGTTGAATCACAAGCTAACAAGAATCTGTTGTATGCCTGCACCGAATCATTTAAAAATATGTGCTTTCAACAACTGTTTATATGTCAACTCCTCCAAATTAGGAACACAGCTAATGACACCATATGTGAGTCTGGTACTGCATTTGTGAGCAGTTCTGCTGAATAAGTACTGAGCAAATGACATGATATTTATTAAAAGTAAGGAACTTCTTTTGTCTACTGACAACCATCCAATTAAGTAATTTAGGTTTTGGTGAAAAATGAAATGACTTGATTGTTATACAGTTAGAAGATTTCCCTTTTCTTTTTAGTGTGCATTATGAATGAAATTAAAAGTATGCATTTAACTTTTAGCAGTGCATGTCCAACTCAGCTGTGATGCAAATCAAAAAGTAAAAGACTTACATCTAGAGAAATGACATCGCCTAGTGCTCAGCATACTTAGTACTTGAATAGGAGCAGCATTATGTAATACATATCTGCTTGTGAGTTGTGAATTGCTTCCTCGGTCCCGTAATGTAAAACTTTTTTGATAATGTAAGACGTTTTTTGACACAAGTGTAGTAACAAAAAAATGTCTTATATTATGGGACGGAGGGAGTAAATGACTAATAAACACTTTGTATTATGATATGCATAAAAAAACTGGTAGTAGTTTGCATGTGTTGTAGTTTGAGTGCGTTTATCTTGTTCTGTCATGAAAGTTAACAATGAGTTTATGTGATATTCAGTGGTGCTGTTCAAACAAGTAGGTAGCTTGCATGAATTCTTCTTGCTGGAATTGTGCAGAATCCAGGACAATTTGGTCTCCCCATAACCACTTTGGTGTCCTGTTATGGAACAAGTTATACACCACTCTGGTACATCTAATGTTCACTTGTCATTTATGTGTATTGATAGTGTTATCAAATTCTCATGTAACTCCTAGCTGGCTTAGTAACTAGAAAACCCCCACAAGATCCTCTGTATGATATCTCTAATTTGGATCCAAGCTCAAGCAGGAATACAGGTAGAGCTACTGTTGACTTCCTCTATATATATGTATTGCAGGAACGTTAGTACTGTTGATATTTGAATTTTGTTCCATTAACAAAAATAGTTCAAACTATGTGTATGGGATGTCCAACAGTGCAAACGATGTCTATGACTTATGTATATTTCTAGATATCTCTTTGAGTTTGATTGCAAAATATGCTGATATAGTCAAGTGATATGGGTGTATCTTGAACGTGGTTTATGGAAGAAAATAACTTCTATGGAAGCATTCTATATTTGTTATACAGTATTATGCAATACAACCTTTTCAAGTACATTTTTACAGATAATTCCATTTAGCATGGATGAACATCAATTTGACAATGGCGCGAAAACTATTGTATATTGTTATTACTGGGATATCTTTTAGTCTTCATTCTTGTAATAGGCCTACTCGAGACTTCCTGTACATCAAGTTGCATGTGTACAATAGCCAAAGGTCATCACCTCTTCATAGACCATGTTTTCATTGTATTCTCATCGCATTCTTGATTTTCAGAGATGTAGAAATGGTGATCGTTTATTACATCTTCAAATGCTGGAAAATATATAAGCACAATCCAACTCCCCATTGGCTGAGAGAAAATATGTTTGTTACACTGGTAAGTACTGACCTAGATTTAATACTGAGGTTGTTAACTTTTGAAATGAATGTGAGCAATCTGTGTTATGCTACAATAGAAAAATATGATCAGTTGATATGACCACTCAAAAATGTCACAAGTATTGATCATGTAGCTAGATTATTTATCGTATGGCCTTCAACCTTGCATATGTTGCTTCTCTTTTAAATTTTATTGCTCTATTAACCTATTTTTTCTTCTTTCTCTAATGATACATCACTTATGTCAGCTTCTTTTATTGTTGTAGATCACCCAGACAATTGAATGGTGCATGGCTAAGTTGTTGTGGAGAATGGGGGCTAATTTGTTGATTGCAAGGTGGGGAATGGGGGCCAAGTTGTTGATTGCAAGGTGGAGAATGGGGCTACTACCAAATACTTTTACATTCAGATTGTAGAACATGACTTTCATGCTCAATGTATAGGAATCATTGGATTGTGTTCCATGTAATGCAACCTACATGATTTAATAAAGAGATCTTTCTGTTTAGTAGATTTGTCACTCATATGCAGTATCAATGTTGATTTAGTCATTATTGTTGGTAATGTATAAAATACTAACATACAAGGGTCGTACTAATCTGTTATGTTCATTTCAAAATGAGTTCATGTATCACCAACGCATACGATTGTTAGGCTGCAACTGTATTTGTTGCTACCCTGCAACACTTCTTCACGTCGATTACCAACACATTTATATACGTTGTTGTAGACCCTTCCAACGCCACCAAGGGCAACGCATAGTAATCCGTTGGTGTAGACCTTAGCAACGGATATCCGGACATACAACAACACATCAATGCGTTGCTGAAGGGGGGTTCTTGTTGTAGTGCTACGAACTATGAAGAAGTGATGGTGAGCCCAGATTCTGCAAAATGGCTTGAAGCCATGAAATCTGAGATGGGATCCATGTATGAAAACAAAGTATGGACTTTGGTTGACTTGCCCGATGATCGGCAAGCAATTGAAAATAAATGGATCTTCAAGAGGAAGACGGACGCTGGTAGTAGATTTTCTATCTACAAAGCTAGAATTGTCGCAAAAAGGTTTTCGACAAGTTCAAAATGTTGACTACGATGAGAGTTTCTCACTCGTATCTATGCTTAAGTCTGTCCGAATCATGTTAGCAATTGCCGCATTTTATGAAATCTGGCAAATGGATAAACAAAGCTGCATTCCTTAATGGATTTCTTAAAGAAGAGTTGTATATGATGCAACCAGAAGGTTTTGTCAATCCTAAAAATGTTAACAAAATATGCAATCTCCAGCGATCCATCTGTGGACTGGTGCAAGCATCTCGGAGTTGGAATATGCGCTTTGATGAGATGATCAAAATATATAGTTTTATACAGACTTGTGGTGAAGCCTGTATTTGCAAGAAAGTGAGTGGGAGCACTACAGCATTTCTGACAAGTATATGTGAATGACATATTATTGATCGGAAATAATGTAGAATTATTCTGCAAAGCATAAAGGAGTGTTTGAAAGAAGTTTTTCAAAGAAAGACCTCGGCGAAGCTGCTTACATATTAAGCATCAAGATCTATAGAGATAGATCAAGATGCTTGATAAGTTTTTTCAATGAGTACATACCTTGACAATATTTTGAAGTAGTTCAAAATGGAACAGTCAAAGAAAAGAGTTCTTGGCTGTGTTACAAGGTGTGAAATTGAGTAAGACGCAAAGCCCGACCACGGCAGAAGATAGAAAGAGAACGAAAGTCATTCCCTATGCCTCAGCCATAGGTTCTATGAAGTATGCCATGCTGTGTACCAGATCTATTGTATACCCTACATTGTGTTAAGCAAGGGAGTACAATAGTGATCTAAGAGTAGATCACTGGACAGCGGTCAAAATTATCCTTAGTGGAATAAGGATATGTTTCTCGATTATGGAGGTGACAAAAGGTTCGTCGTAAAAGGGTTACGTCGATACAAGTTTTGGCACTGATCCGGATGACTCTTAGTCTCAATCTAGATGCATATTGAAAGTGGGAGCAATTAGCTAGAGTAGCTTCGTGCAGAGCATTGTTGACATAGAAATTTACAAAATACATACGGATCTGAATATGCCAGACCCGTTGACTAAACTTCTCTCACAGGAAAAACATGATCACACCTTAGTACTCTTTGGGTGTTAATCACATAGCGATGTGAACTAGATTATTGACTCTAGTAAACCCTTTGAGTGTTGGTCACATAATGATGTGAACTATTAGTGTTAAATCACATGGCAATGTGAACTAGATTATTGACTCTAGTGCAAGTGGGAGACTGAAGGAAATATGCCCTAGAGGCAATAATAAAGTTATTATTTATTTCCTTATATCATGATAAATATTTATTATTCATGCTAGAATTGTATTAACCGGAAACATAATACATGTGTGAATACATAGACAAACAGAGTGTCACTAGTATGCCTCTACTTGACTAGCTCGTTAATCAAAGATGGTTATGTTTCCTAACCATAGACAAAGAGTTGTTATTTGATTAACGGGATCATATCATTAGGAGAATGATGTGATTGACTTGACCCATTCCGTTAACTTAGCACTCGATCGTTTAGTATGTTGCTATTGCTTTCTTCATGACTTATACATGTTCCTATGACTATGAGATTATGCAACTCCCGTTTACCGGAGGAACACTTAGTGTGCTACCAAACGTCACAACGTAACTGGGTGATTATAAAGGAGCTCTACAGGTGTCTCCAAAGGTACATGTTGGGTTGGCGCATTTCGAGATTACGATTTGTCACTCCGATTATCGGAGAGGTATCTCTGGGCCCTCTCGGTAATGCACATCACCTAAGCCTTGCAAGCATTACAAGTAATGAGTTAGTTGCGAGATGATGTATTACGAAACGAGTAAAGAGACTTGTCGATAACGAGATTGAACTAGGTATTGAGATACCGACGATCGAATCTCGGGCAAGTAACATACCGATGACAAAGGGAACAACATATGTTGTTATGCGCTCTGACCGATAAAGATCTTCGTAGAATATGTAGGAGCCAATATGAGCATCCAGGTTCCGCTATTGGTTATTGACCGGAGACATGTCTCGGTCATGTCTACATTGTTCTCGAACCCGTAGGGTCCGCACGCTTAAGGTTTCGATGACAGTTATATTATGAGTTTATGAGTTTTGATGTACCGAAGGAGTTTGGAGTCCCGGATGAGATCGGGGGCATGACGAGGACTCTCAAAATGGTCAAGACGTAAAGATCGATATATTGGACGACTATGTTCGGACATCGGAAAGGTTCCGAGTGGTTCGGGTATTTTTCGGAGTACCGAGGAGTTACGGGAATACGGGAGAAGAAGTATATGGGTCTTATTGGGCTTTAGGGGAGAGGGAGAGGCAGGCCGCGCGCCCCCAAGGCCTAGTCCGAATTGGACTAGGGGGAGGGGCTGCGCCCCCTCCTTCCTTCTCTTCCCTCTTCCCCTTCCTTGTGTCCTACTCCTACTACATGGAAGGACTCCTAGTTGGACTAGGAAAGGGGGAATCCTACTCCCGGTGGGAGTAGGACTCCCCTAGGGCGCGCCATAGAGAGGGCCGGCCCTCCCCTCCTCCACTCCTTTATATACGGGGGCAGGGGGCACCCCATAGACACACAAGTTGATCCACGTGATCATATTCTTAGCCGTGTGCGGTGCCCCCTTCCACCATAATCCTCGATAATATTGTAGCGGTGCTTAGGCGAAGCCCTGTGATGGTAGAACATCAAGATCGTCACCACGCCGTCGTGCTGACGGAACTCTTCCCCGACACTTTGCTGGATCAGAGTCCGGGGATCGTCATTGAGCTGAACGTGTGCTAAAACTCGGAGGTGCCGTAGTTTCGGTGCTTGATCGGTCGGGCCGTGAAGACGTACGACTACATCAACCGCGTTGTGCTAACACTTCCGCTGTCGGTCTACAAGGGTACGTAGATCACACTCTCCCCTCTCGTTGCTATGCATCACCATGATCTTGCGTGTGCGTAGGATTTTTTTTGAAATTACTACGTTCCCCAATAGAAATCACCCTCGATGACCACGACCGGATAGCTACACTACAGAGATCTCATCAGGAGTGATGTAAGAGGTTCCACCCTCGGCACTCGATGGTAACTCTATAGAGTCGAGCAACAAAAGGGGAAAGTGATGTGCGGTGCCGGGGTTTGGTCTTCGATCCCGTTGATCGGGTCTTCGATGATGAAGTAGGGGCAACTAGGACAAGGTGGGGTCACTCATGGATCTCTAACCAACCTATACTAAGCAGTTTAGAATAAGCAGGTAAGGTATTAAAGCAGGTAACAAAAACAGGCTATGCATCAGAGTAGGATCATACAGAAAGCAATAGCAGTTCTAATGCAAGCATGAGAGGGAAAGAACTGGGCGATATTGGAATGCTCAAAGGGGGTTTGCTTGCCTGGTTTGTCTGGCAAGAGAGAGGGGTCGTCAACACCATAGTCATACTAGGTAGCAGCGGCGTCGGTCTCGGTGTCTAGCGAGAGAAGAGGGGGAAGAAACAATAAATATTAAGCAAGCAGATGCATCGCAATGCATGACATGACAAGTATCGGTGCTAGGGGTGCCCTAACGCGGTATGAGGTGGTATCGATGAAGCGTGGAAACATCCGGGAAAATATCCCTCGCGTTTCGCGTTTTCAGACAGATGAACCGGAGGGGGAAAGTTCTGTGTTCGCTATGCTAGGGATGCGTGGCAGACGAACATGCTGCGTATTTGGATTCGTCTCGTTGTTCTGAGCAACTTTCATGTATAAAACTTTTTCATCCGAGCTACGATTTATTTTATATTAATTTTAAAAGATTTAAAACATTTTTAGGATTTATTTAATTATTTAAATCAACATTATCCAAAGCAGTGCATGCTGACGTCAGCATGATGTCAGCAGTCAACAGAGGTGTTGACTGGGTCAAATTGACGTGCGGGACCCACCTGTCATAGGCTGAAGACTAATTATTATGTTAACATTTAATTAGCAGGTTTAATTAAAGTTAATTAGTGATTAGATTAATTAAATAGGATTAATTAACTTAATTAATTATTTTATTTATTTATTTATTTTTAATTCCTTTTTTAAATCATTCTGGGCGTGGGCCCATATGTCATAGGCCCAGGGGCCTTAACGGGAGTGGGCGACGGGCACAGCCCGAACGGGCGTAGCAGGCGACGGGCGCCGTGTGCAGGGGAGTGCGGGCGCATGCCCGAGGGCGCTGGGCGCGCGCGGCGCACGCCGGCGCCGGCGGCCAGGCCAAGGAAGGCGACGGAGGGACGACTGCAGTGGCGGGCGCCGACCGCGGGGCAAGCGACGATGCGAGGGGAGGTAGCGGCGAGTGGGGCAGCAACGGAGGGGGGGAGCGGGCGCGGCGGCAGCAGCAGTGCGGTGGCGATGGCGAGCGCGGGCCGCGGGGCCGTGGCCCTGGGCAGCCGAGGCCCAGGCGGGCGCGTGGCTCGGGAGGTCACCGCGTGCCCCGGGCGAGCGAGCGCCGGGAGCAGAGCAGACGCGCCGCAGCGGGGAAGCGGCATAGGAGGCGAGCGGCGTGCGGACGACATCGACAGTGAAGCGAGGCTGGCGTGCGGGCGATGCGCGGGTGCAGCAGGTGCGCACGTGCTCACCGCGGGCACGAGCACCGGCCGGCGCGTGCATGACTGCGGGACGGCGCGATGAGCAGAGGAAGAGAGGCCGATGGCCTCACCGCGGAGTCGTAGGGTCAAGGGCAGCAGAGCGTGGGGAGGTAGACGGGGACGACGGCGTCGAGGAGGCAGTCCGACGAGGTGGCCGTCGACGAGGCGAGTCACGGCGGTGGCGTTCCGGGCGGCGGCGGCGGCGGTTCGATCCCCCCCAATCCAATCGGGGGGCAGAGGAGGGGAGAGGGGGAGGCGCCCGGAGGGAAACGAGACGACGACAGCAGGTTGGCACCGGCGACGAGCGCCGTCATCGTGTCGCAGGGCGGCGTGGGATCGGGGCGATCCCGATCCAGATCGTGGGGGGAGGGGGAGTGGGGGAACGTGGGAACGGTGCTAGGGTTCGGTTCGGGGGAGGGGGTTATGCAGGGGGTCGGAGTGGGCCGTTTCGGCCAGGGGGCTGGTGCTGGCCGGCTGGGCCTCTTGGCCCAGTTGGCCAGGGGGCTTCCTTTTCATTTTTTTGTTTGTGTTCCTTTTTCTTTTATTGTTTTAGTTTATCTTTTCATTTATTTAGTTTTAGAAAAACTACAACTAGTACCTAATTAGTAGTAATAAATAATCTATTGCCTCATTAATTGTTGGCAACTAAATAAAGTGGTTTAATATCTTATTAATTGTAAAAGGCATTTAATCAATTTCTTTTATATCCGAGCATTTAACATTTTATAAAGGAGTGGTTTCTCCACCACTGTTTCTTATGAATTATTTGGCTCACTTCAAACATTTTAGTTTTATTATCAGAAAACTTTTATTGTTTTCTTAATTTTTAATTTAAATTCAAACCGGTTTCGAACTAACGTGAGACTAGCAACAGTAATCGAGGTGACGTGGCATCATTAGTAGAGGTTCACTGTAGCTTAAGTATCCGGGCGTCACAGCGCCCCTCCTCAGCTCTTGCGCACTTGGTCGCCAGGTTGAACAACTCCTGAGATGTGCAGAGCTCCTCGTGGATGGCGAGCTCTTCCTTCATCTTGACGTCACGGACGCCGTCGGAGAACGCGGAGATGATGGCCTCGTCCGTGACCTTGGGGATCTTAAGGCCGGTGTTGTTGAAGCGCTGGATGTACTTCTGGAGGGTCTCTCCTAGTTGCTGCCTGATGCGGCGTAGATCACCCGCGGCCGGTGGGCGGTCGCGAGTGCCCTGGAAGTTGGCGACGAAGCGGTCGCGCATCTCGTCCCAGGAGGAGATCGAGCCGTGCTGCAGGTTCAAGAGCCAAGAGCGAGCTCCATCCCTGAGAGCCATGGAAACTAGTTCGCCATGACCTTTTCGTCACCGTTGGCCGCTTCGATGCTCAGCTCATAGAGTTGCAGGGACTCCGTGGGGTCGGCGGTACCGTCATAGCAAGGAGGCAGATCTGGCTTGAACTTGCCCAACTAGACGACGCTACGCAGCTTGGGGGTGAAGGCGCGGCAGCCAGCCGTGGTTGCCGGGCCCACTTCGGAGGTGGAGCTTGGTCTTGACGAGGTCCGCGCTGCACCGCTGCAGGCGGTGCGCGGTCTTGACGAGGTGGCACGGGGAGCGCAGGTGCAGCTTCTCGTGGCCGCGAAATTTCTTGGCAGCTTCTCTCTTTGCGTGCGGGCGCCGGGCGCGGCGGGTCATGCTGCGGAGCCGCGCGCCTTGGTGCCAAGGCGCCGTCTTGGAGCTGAGCTGGTGGAGGCATGTCATGAGCCCCGTCGCCCGCGGCTGGTTGAGGGGGAGGCAGAGAGTGGGACGGCGCCGGAGAGCCCCCTGCGGCGCGGACGAGCTCGGCGACTCGGTAGAGCCACTCCTCGTAGAGGTTGTCGACGGGGCGGTAGCGCAGGAGCTCGTTCGCCGTGAGGAGCGCGGCCCATGCCTCCGTGGGAGCGCGGTGCGCGTGAGATGAAGAACCGGCAGGGGTCAGCGATGGAGTGGCGGTGCAGCCGTCCTGCTGCACCAAAGGATGCAGCGAGGACACCCGCTGCTCGTTCCCCGCCGGGCCAGTGGCAGCGTTGGCGGCGGGAGACAGAGAACGGCGATGTGTGATGACCCACAAGTATAGGGGATCTATCGTAGTCCTTTCGATAAGTAAGAGTGTCGAACCCAACGAGGAGCAGAAGGAAATGATAAGCGGTTTCCAGCAAGGTATTCTCCGCAAGTACTGAAATAAGTGGTAACAGATAGTTGTGTGATAGGATAATTTGTAATGAGCAACAAGTAACAAAAGTAAATAAAGTGCAGCAAGGTGGCCCAATCCTTTTTGTGGCAAAGGACAAGCCTGGACAAACTCTTATATAGAGAAAAACACTCCCGAGGACACATGGTGTTGGGGATATTACTACTGGACTTAAATCGGCCAGGAGTAGCCGGATTAACTTTGTGAAGATTAGAAGCCCATGAAGATGTGAAGATGATGGCGCTTTACGAAGGCCCAAGGCCTAGAAGTGAGTTAAATCCTATAGATACAAACCAACTTAATCATGTGACAAAGCATGTTTTCGTAGGTGTCATCCATGGAGCGAGATATGAGGACAGACCGGCGTCCGACGGAGAAACTGTTGTCTGTTCTGACGATGAGTCTTTTGGAGAGACCGAATCACTCTATCAGTTACAAGATGGCCGGATTGATGGGGGATCCGAGGGCAACAGTATTTCGGACCCCCCTGATTTGCCAAACCGGGCCGCTATCTTCATGGCCGGCACAAAGTCAGTGCCTCACTCATCAACTGCTGCAGCGATGCTCTCCGGTTCAACAACAGCCACGCCGGCGGGGGCAGGTGGCTCTGCGCCGCCTCTGGCTCAGGTCATGTCTGACCTGTTCGACGCTTTGGCAACGTTAATGGCTGCAGAGGTGGATGCAGCAGCCCAGGATCAGCACAATGCGGAGATTGCGAAGGTGAAGGATCAAATAGCTCAGGCTAAAGCAGACCTAGCGGTAGAGAACGCTAGGATGGCTATAGAACGGGCCGAGCTGGAAGCTCAGGCTTACCAGATTAGACTGGATCAGAACGCTTTCGAAGAAGTCATGAGAAGAAGGTACCGATCGCATCTCCCATCGGGTTATGAGCCACAAAATCTCTTCAACACACCAGGAGCAGGAGTAGGAGCTAGACACCAGCCAATACTGAACCGGGCGGAGGCACTAGGAACAGGAGCGCCGGTTCAGCCGTGCACAATGGACCCGCCTCGTCAGAACAATGATGTGCCACAGTATGTACCAACACCTCCCGGGCATTATTCCAACCCGTTGGACAATATCGTGGCCACCGCTTCACGCCTGGCAGCCCTCCCAACCGACGGCGAATCACCAGTTGCGATTGAGGCACGTCGGGCCAGAGATCTCCTTCAGACGACACTAAATCAACAGCAGGCATACTCGCACAGTCGCGAGAGGATTCATTCCACTCCTTGTTCGAGCAGGAGCTGTAGCAGACACGTGGAGGATGAACCAGCTGTGTCAAGCAGCGCACGTCGCCGTAATTCGCCGCAAGGACACAACCCGGCAGGGGGAGGTGCTAATGCACAAGATGTTGTAGATCATGGCCGCGCGCGTCGGGAGGCCGAGTTAGCAGCTCGATATGGGGCGCGTCAACATACTCCGGTTCACCCTACTACGTCAGTAGAACCAGGGGTGGTGTTCAGTTCCTTAGGGGTGCCGTGTCTCACCCCGCTTTGCGTAATGTGAGACTGCCTAAGGATTTCAAAGGGCCTCGTAAGGTGCCCAATTACACCACCGATTTGCAACCAGAGGCGTGGGTTCAAAGTTACGAGATGGCAATGGAGATGTTGGATGTGGATGAAGTGGTATGTGCTAAATACTTCACCATGATGTTGGAGGGAACAACCAGTACTTGGTTAAAGAGCTTACCAGTTAATTCTGTCGGATCATGGGCCGAATTGAAGCACCGGTTTATCCAGAACTTCAAAGATACTTGTAAGCAGCCCATGTCAATTGTGGATCTGGCTGCCTGTGTCCAGGAGGAGGGGGGAGTCCACGACCCATTGGGTCAAGCGGGTCTCAGCGATTTTGCATTCATCGGATCGTATCAATGCAGATACCGCAATACTAACGTTGGAGGGCAATTGCCATTTTCTGCCGCTTAAACAGAAGTTAGGAAGGCTCAAACGTCACTGCAATGATATGTCAACGTTCATGGCCGCTTTGGTTAAATACGCCGATTCAGATAATACCAAGGACCTGGACTTAGAGGAGGACAAACTGGGGAAGGGAAAGAAGAACGGCAACGCCAAGGGTCAGCAGCCTAATTCGGCAGGTCACGGGAACAATGGTAAGCGCAAGGCCGACAACAGCTTGGACTTTGTCGCTAACACCAATGCTCAGGAGAACGGCTAGCGCCGCAAGGGCAAGCAGCCCCAGAGGGGCGGATGTTCGGGCCCCAATTTGGAGTGCATGTTAAATCAGCCCTGTCCAAAGCATGGATCAAAGGAGAAGCTAGCATCGCATCTTTGGAAGGACTGTTACATCATGCAGGGTTTTAAGAACTCCAATATGTTCCAGTATGATAATGGCCCGCCCGGTGGTTCAGGAGGTGGCTTCGACGGGCCGAGTTACGGAGGTGGCAGTTCCGGTTCAGGATTTCAAGGCAATCAAACCGGGCACATCAATCAAGGGCACCAAGGCAACCAGGGAGGCTACGACCATCAGGGGAACTAGCAGCAGCAGCAGTTAGGTTATCAGAGCCATCCTAAGCAGTTAAATAGTGGGCAATACCATGTCTTCAGTACTAGCTTGTGTAAACGTGATCAGAAGCTTCACAAGAGGGCAGTAAACTCTGTTGAACCGGCAGTGCCTCAGTATCTACGCTGGTTTGAGCAACCCATTTTATGGAGCAGAGAGGATCACCCACCCCGGGTTGACAATCCGGGTCACTTGGCCCTAGTGGTGGCCCCTCAATTGGGGGGATATAAGTTCACTAAAGTGCTCATGGATGGAGGAAGTAGTATCAACATTCTGTATTATGATACATTCCGTCGAATGGGGTTGACAGATAGTAATCTTAAACCGTCAAATACAGTTTTTCATGGTGTGGTGCCTGGTAAGTCCGCATACCCAGTGGGCAAGATAGCCTTAGAGGTGGCCTTTGGGGATGATTATGATTCAAGGTCAGAAACATTGACTTTTGAGGTGGTGAAAATCAAAAGTCCGTATCACGCCCTGTTTGGGCGGCCGGCTTATGCTAAGTTCATGGCAAGGCCATGTTATGTTTATCTATAGCTTAAAATGCCAGGTCATAAGGGGACTATCATAGTGCATGGAAGCAGAAAGATCGCTTTGGAGTGTGAAGAAGGTGATGCGGCTTATGCTGAGTCAGTTTGTGCCACGGAGGAGTTGAAATTCTATAAGGAGCAAGTTGATCCAGCAGATATGACCTCTTTGAAAAAGCCGACTACGGAACGTGATCCAACGTTGAAGTTCAAATCGGCTACAGATACTAAGATGATTGATTTTGTTCCTGGTGACTCATCCAAGCAATTCAGCATCAGCGCTAACCTGGATCCCAAATAGGAAAGCGCGCTCATCGAGTTCATCCGTGAGAACCGGGACATCTTTACATGGAAACCTTCTGACATGCCAGGTGTACCGAGGGAACTCGCTGAGCACACACTTAACATTGATCCTAAGTTTAAAACCGGTCCGACAGTTTCTCCGCCGCTTCAATGAAGAAAGGCGTAAGGCTATCGGTGAAGAGGTAGCCCATTTGTTGGCCGCAGGGTTTATCATGGAGGTCTTTCATCCAGAGTGGTTGGCTAATCCGGTGCTAGTTCTTAAGAAAAAACGACACTTGGCGTATGTGTGTGGATTACACAGATTTAAACAAGGCTTGGCCTGCAGACCCCTTTGCCCTCCCTCGTATTGACCAGATAATTGATGCTACGGCAGGTTGTGACCGTTTGTGTTTCCTGGATGCATATTCTGGTTATCATCAGATCAAAATGGCGGTTAAGGACCAGGAGAAGACATCTTTCATAACTCCCTTTGGAGCCTTCTGCTATGTCTCCATGCCCTTTGGACTCAAGAGTGCCTAGGCAATTTATTAGCGTTGTGTTCAGAATTGCCTTCATACACAGATTGGGCGCAATGTTCATGCATATGTGGATGATATTGTGATAATGTCCAGGAAGGAGGAAACATTGATAGATGATTTGCGAGAAACCTTTGACAACCTCCGGGTTTACAAGATGATTCTCAATCCGGAGAAGTGTGTCTTTGGTGTCCCGGCAGGCAAGCTCTTGGGTTTTCTAGTGTCAAACAGAGGCATTGAGGCTAATCCGGAAAAGATTTTAGCAATTACATATTTGGCTAAACCGGCGTGTATCAATGACGTTCAACGTCTGGCCGGCCGGATTACAGCTTTGAGCCGGTTTATCAGTCGCCTTGGAGAGAAGGCCATCCCTTTATATCAGATGCTCAAGAAAACAGATAACTTTGTCTGGAGCAAGGCAGCAGATAAAGCGTTCGAGGATCTGAAGAGGCAGTTAGCTGAACCGCCCGTGCTTGCAGCACTAATTGATAAAGAGCCGTTATTGCTATATGTGGCTGCTAATGCCCGAGCTGTTAGCGTAGCTATTGTGGTAGAGCGCAAGGAAGCTGGCAAGGAATATCTGGTTCAACGTTCGGTTTATTATATCAGTGAGGTGCTCATTGAGTCAAAACAAAGATATCCACATTGGCAGAAGCTGGTGTATGGAGTGTTTATGGCAAGCCGGAAACTCAAAACTATTTTCAGGGCCATCCTATCACAGTGGTCAGTTCAGCCCCTTTGGGAGATATAATTCAAAACAGAGAAGCAACTGGCCGGATTGCTAAGTGGGCTATTGAGCTTGGACCTCATGGGCTCAAATATATACCCCGCACAACAATCAAATCCCAGGCACTCGTGGATTTCATCAATGATTGGACGGAGTTACAGGCACCTGAAGAGAAACCAGATAATACATATTGGACTATTCATTTTGATGGGTCCAGACAGTTGGAGGGCTCGGGGGCTAGAGTCATACTAACTTCCCCACGAGGTGACAAGTTTTGTTATGTCCTCCGTTTAATATTCCCTTGTACTAACAATACAGCTGAATATGAGGCTTTGCTCCATGGTCTTCGGATGGCTAAGGAGATGAACTTAAGCCGGGTTAAGTGCTTCGGGGATTCAAATCTGGTGGCTCAACAGGTGTCTGGCACTTGGGATTCTAAAGACCCACTCATGGCTGCATATCGGCGAGAGGTGGACACAGTGGCTGGTCACTTCAAGGGTTATCAGGTGGACCATATAGACCGGCGAAAGAATGAAGCGGCGGACGCTTTAAGTCTTCTTGGTTCTCAGCATAAACCGGTTCCGCCAAATGTCTTTCTTGACGTATTGCATAATCCGTCAGTCAAGGTACCAACCGAAGAAGAGTTGGATATTCTGGATCTGGAGGCTCAATTTGTGGCAGCTCTGCACGTCATACCGGATTGGACAATCCCATATCTGGCTTACATGAACCGGGGTGAGTTACCAAACGATGAAACGTTGGCTCTACAGATAGTCCGGGGTTCCAAGTCCATGACCATACTCAACGGGGAGTTACATCATTACAACGTTTCAGGAGCAATTCAGCGTTGTGTTTCTCCTCAAGAGGGTTGTGAGATTTTGCGAGAAATCCATGAAGGAGATTGCGGTCACCACGCCGGTTCAAAATCTTTGGTTGCTAAAGCTTTTTGCCACGGTTTTTTTCTGGTTGACAGCGCAGGCTGATGTGGAGGATTTAGTCAAGAGATGTGATGGTTGTCAAAAATTTGCCCGTCGTGCGCACATTCCGGCTCAAGAGCTGAGGATGATTCCAATAACTTGGCCGTTTGCGACTTGGGGGCTTGATATGGTTGGACCCTTCAGGCGATCCAAGGACAAAAAGACCCACCTGTTAGTAGCAGTTGATAAATTTACCAAATGGGTGGAGGCAGAACCACTCAGTAAGTGTGATGCGGCCACAGCGGTTAAGTTCATCAAAAAGGTGATATTCCGGTTTGGCTTTCCACACAGTATTATAACTGATAATAGTACTAACCTGTCAAAAGGGGAGATGGAGGAATTTTGCCAACGTGAGCACATACGGCTCGATCTAGCATCAGTGGCTCACCCCTAATCTAATGGTCAAGCAGAGAGGGCAAATCAAGAAATTCTACGAGGTATCAAACCCAGGCGTATGGTCACATCGGGTTGTTGGGTTGAGGAGCTACCTTCTGTGTTATGGAGCATCAACACCACACCTAATAGGTCCTTTCTTCATGGTTTATGGAGCGGAGGCAGTTCTTCCTAGTGACATCCGTCATGACTCGCCCCGTGTGACAGCCTACGTTGAAGCTGATAATGAGAAGGCACGTCAAGATTCCCTGGACCTGTTGGATGAAGAGCATGATCTTGCAGCAGCACGTTCGGCGATTTATCAACAAGATATCCGACGTTATCACAGCCGCCGAGTTAAAACCAGAACCTTTCAAGAAGGTGATTTGGTGCTCTGGCTCATCCAAGATCAGACTGATATGCACAAGTTATCCCCACCTTGGGAAGGACCCTTTGTGGTCAGCAAGAATATGCACAACGGGTCTTACTACCTCATTGATGTTCGAGAGCACAAAGATTCACGTAAATCGGAGGAGGAGACCAAGCGGCCATGGAACATAGCTCTTCTTCGGCCTTACTATACTTGAAGCCATAGGCACTTCATATGTACATATTTATGACGATGTATATATCATATAATAAACCGAAGCCTCCGTTACAGCGGGGTATCTGCTCTTTTTACATCCTGTGTGTGCTTACAAGAGTTTACTGACAAAGCAGAGTTTTTTATTAATCCGGTCTCAGCAGCTGCACGGATATAAAGAAAATCACTAGAGGGCTTGGTCATATTTGAACCATAGCTACACCTCTTGATTGGTTTGAAACCACGAAGGGATATCACTAGGGGGCTTGGTTGTTGTCACACCATAGCTACACCTCTTGATAGGCGTTTAAGCCACAAAAGAAAAATATGTGGAGCCAAAGAGAGTGTTGCACAAAGCACAGACTCAAACATGGGCACACACTGAGCACAGCTCACAAAGTTACTTGGGGGCTCTTTTTGCAAAGAAACAAAGAGTTTGAAAGGACCCTTGTAATTGGCTATCAAGCCACGGCTTGGAAGCCTGGTGTATTCACCTAAAACCCCGGGTTAACCTGCCTTCATCAAGTAAGCCACTCCTGTCCAGGTAATCCTGGTATGACCCACCGAACATTTGACAAGTCAATCTTTTACAGACCCTGAACTTGTCAAAGTTAAAACGATGATTGGTTAATTGGAGGCCCATGTTAAAAGGCTTTGTTAAATGGTTTAACTCAGAGGCCTGGCAGCCCATGAAAAGCCTCGATTTGGAGCCTGGCAACTTGTAAAAGGCCTTGCATATTTCCTTTTTGAGTTTTATTTGTTGAAATTCATAAGTGTCTTCTGATAACCCGGCGTCCTTGACCTGGCTTGCTTTTCAACTACAAGTTGTCGGCACATGATCAGTTATAAACCAGTGTTCGTTGACCCGGTCTGGTTTGACTAAATCACAAGTGTTATAAAGAAAACCCGGTAATTCTCCCAGTCCGGTTTACTATATAATCCGGCATTATAAGGATGGGGTTATCAAAGTTCCGGATTGGTATTAACACCTTTGCCGTATACACCGTTGGTCAACCAATGAGGTATGTTGCACATATTGCTTTTTATACAGACACTTCAATTATTCATCTACGTATTGTATACTTGTTGGGCATCATGACCCGTCTAGCGGTAAACCGCTGGATACTTTTAAGCTGTTATACCCAGGAACGCAATTCATCATGGGCTATGCATAAATATATCCCAAAAGGTGGCACAAGTTGTCACGAGGTATTACAAAACATGCTCGATGGCATGGCAGATAACGGAGTTTTGGCTATCCTATTACAAGAAGCTTTCAAAGCGGCTCCAATGGCATAATTGTTTTTCACAATATCGGCACACAATAGCCAGTAAACCGGCGACCGGTTTGAGACGCTTCGTCTGGAGGGTTTGATGGTTGAGGGTCAGTTGGTGTGGGCACTTCTTCATCCCTCCCTAGACGCTGGAAATCAACCGTCGACCAATCGATTCCAGTTAAAGCTTGAAATATTGCCTCTTCATGGATAAGATTGGATGGGTTAATATCAGGAGCGTAAGTGTGCTTATGAATCGGAGGCACAAGTTCTTCAACTTCATGGATTTCGACAGGCTGTCTTTTCCCTTCAGCGTCATAAGCCGGTTGAAAATGGGACAAGTCTATGTCTTCAGCCAGCTTGCTGGCTACTGGCCGCATCTCTTTGGCCAGCCACCGGAGGTCATCATTGTCGAAGTTTGAACCGTCCTCCTTCACGCATGGGTATCCTTTAATGATATCCTCTGCTTCAAGGTCTGGAATCCAGGCTTTGGCTCGAATAAGTGCGGTTAAAGCTCCTGCTCTGGCAGCTGCCTTCTTCAATTCGGCAATACGGGTTGGTAACATGGCCAGCTTCTCAAGTGTTTCTTTTATCAACGTTGGGGCCGATTTGTTGTAAGCCGCCGTGCAAATGGCCCGCTGAGACCCAGAGTACAACTGTTCAATCAAAGTATACGCCGCTTTGAGCTTCATCTGCATGCCTGTACCAAGATGAGCAATCCGAGTGCCTGCCAAGGATTTATATCAACATTCTGGTCAGTGATAAGGTTCATTGACTTGCGCAAAACACATAAGCAGATACTTACCAAAGATAGCAGAAGTTATAGCGTTGATTTGCCGTTTCAAGCCAGCTAGTTCATCTACAATTGGTTTCAGGGCTGCCTCGGCGTCTTCAGCTCTTTTGGTTAAACCGGATTTTTCGGTTTCCTAGTTAGCACGATCTTTGTTGAAAGATTCCTTCAGCTTTTCCATTACGGCCAGGGCTTGGGTCAGCTCCTCTTTGGCTTTTGCAGCTTCTGCTTGTTGTGACTTCACATTCTCTTGCCAGTTAGAGTTTCGGGCATCTCTATTTCTCAGTTCAGCCTGCAACATTGAAGGTATATTAAACAACATGATATATATGTTCTAAGTACAAAGCGTATAACAAGTTATGCACTTCATACTTGGGGGCTAATGCCTATTTGCTCTAAAGTACTACATTTTATACAAGTCTCCAGAACAATGCAAGCATTATCCTGGACACTTGGGGGCTAATGTGCGTCTGTTCTAAAACGGATGCATGGACTAAAACCCGGATTAACTTGCCAAGTTAAACCGGCCTTTGGGGGCTATGCTGCAGAAAGTTATCTAATTGTTAAAAGATGAGTCTTGGTTCTTATTAGAGACCTGACATTTTGAGGATCAATGATGAGAAACTTAAAGTGCTACAAAGACCCGATTTATGCTTAACATCATAAAACGACCCTTGGGGGCTACTTGGGCTAGTATTTCAACTTTGAATCAACGAACAAAGGGAGATGAAAATACCTCATATCGCTCCTTCATCAAATTCACCAAACCGGCTTCATAGTCCCGGTTTTAGTGAAGACGGTTCAAGAAGCCAGAGTGAAGTTCTTCAGCGCTGAGATGAGCATAATTTGATAAATCACTACTCCTTTTGCCTTTTTCCCTAGCAGCCTGCTCTTCTTTGGTACTATGTTGAGCCAAGATTACGGGATGGCCAGGAGAGCTGTGGCCCATTCCAGTAATGATAACATCGTCTCTTTGGCCTTCAGTGTGTTTAGCTGGTGATAATGGAGTCTCGGCATCTCTCACCAGACTAGCCCGGTTTGGCTCTGCCGGTTCAGTATCAGCCGCGGAAGGTTCAGTGTCTATTGGTTCATCGGTGTTTTGGCCTTGAAGGGGCGGGTCGTCAGAAGCGGCTTCAGGATGAGGGCCTTCCGGTTCGCCTCTCGGTTCTTCTTCAAAAGTGGCTGGGTCTTCGGGCGGATTGTTGACCCGAGCTTTCTTGCTGGGTCTGGCTTTAGCTCTGCAGACAAAATTAAAAAGAGGGTTAACATTTTATTCCAGATTTACAACGCATTGATATGAAAGGTTACAAAGCTTACCCAGCCACAGTTTTCAAAGGGGGGAGTTGAGTTGCTGTCGATTCACCAGAAGATGAGGGAGGTGTCACCTGATAATTTGAATCAGACGGATTAAGAGGTTGTCTGAAATAACCTGCCTTGGGGTAAGAATTGTCAGGAGTAGGAGAGACCTCAGACCGGTGCTTCCAAACTAGGGTGTTAGGTAAATCGTTTGAAGTAACCTGTTGGCCACTGTGCCGGGTAGTGCGGCGAGCTTCATGCTGTTGAGTCTTCAAAATAAATGTTGGATCCAAATGAGCAAGAGGATGAGAAAAGCTTACTTTCCGGACTGCTTGACGGGTTTTTTGTGTTGGCTTAGAGTGTGAACCAGAGGAAAGGGTAATTACCTCTACATCATCAGCTTGACTGCCTTCTGCGTCCTCCTGAGGAAGATCATTGTTAATGAGATGCATGAAAAGGGAGCCAAGTGAGTCAAGTTCTACCTCAACTTCCGGATCATCAGCATCATCATCAAGTTCCATGTTGATGCGGTCAGCCATTTTCCGTTTTGACGTCCGTTTGACGGCTTTGGTTTTGGGTAGGGCTGGAATTCGAGCCGAGTCGAGCCAGCTCGACTCGACTCGCTAAAACTTGTTTTGTTAACGAGCTAGCTCGACTCAACTCGTTACTATAACGAGTTCAAATTCAAGATTGGCTCGACTCGTATAACTCGCGAGCTGGCTCGTTTAGCTTGTTAAGCTCGTTAAATATATGCCCGTAAAACCTAAATTATGATAAAAATTAGTATGTATATATTAAACATATACATCACCAAACAGATGCAATTTCCTTGTCACAACAGCAAGGCAGCATGGCCATAATATTCACGCTTGTGACAAAAACATGTACGGAAACCAGAAGTACTTAAAAATCAACATAAAAGACCACTATCACATTGTAGGTAGCTTAACAGTCGAAAATTCATGCAGCATAATATTCCAAGGTTCGCATTACATTAAAGGGCACATACCACAATTCATAGAGAGATAGGAAATTAAGCATAAGTTGCAGCTGCGACATCAATGTTCAATTGTTGATGATCAACCATCCATCCATCACATGCTGCTAGCATCTACCAAAACTCCAAAAGGTCTTCCACTCCCACATATCTAGCATCTCATATACATTTATTTTGAGTACCTGTGCAAATTGAAATGCCAAATTAGATAAGATTTCGATAATTAATAGCTTTTTTTTGAACCAATCAAACATATAACAATTTGATAATTACAACCTACTAGCAAGAAATAGATTAGTCAGCAAACTTGTCATTCAAGAGCTTGCCACCTCACTCTTAGGAAATGGTATGAATTCAACATCCTCCTCCTCATCCTGTACATGGAAACAATGAATGTCATGCAGGTTAGACACAATATTTGTATGGAAAGTAACAGAAATATTGATAACAAGACTTACCACTATTATTGGTGGTTGATTGTCCTTGTGTGAACCTCGTATGAAGCTAGAGGCACATACTAATGCCTCGACCATTGCTGGACGTAGAGAACTCCGGTAATCATCAAGGATATATTCTACCTCCTGTAGAGAAAGTTGACTCGGAAGAAACACTAGTAGCCGGTATAGTCAAGAATCTACGTGCCATCTTGGATATAACGGGGAACCTATGAGCATTCACCTTCCACCAATCAAGTAACACAAATGTCGTGTCTTCAGGATCTACATTTGCTTCATCCAAATAGAGGAGCAAATCTGATTTAGATGCTTCTGTAGCTGTTGCTTGTAGATAGTTCCGAAAACCACTTGGTCGTACTGTGGTTGTTGATGCCCTTGATTGCATACTCAAAGACGTACCTCCAGTATTTTGAGTAGCAGAATTCTTTTGGTGATACTCAGCCTCATAAGTTTCATATAGGTCATACAACTCCTTCCTAACCTCAGCTTCCTCCTCACGGCCCTTGGTTTCACCATAAATCTTTCTAAAACAGTAACCAACAAATCTCATCTTCCACCTAGGATCTAAAATAGTAGCAAGAACCATAACATTGTTTTTCTCCGCCCAATACTTATCAAATTTATCTATCATTGCGTATGCCATAGCTGATAGATGCTATCTTTAGAATGACATGCAGCCGCTATCTCCATTTTGACAGTCACTATATAAGGGTAAAAGATACTTGCAGTAGGGTATACAGATCCTGATAATACCTTAGTTATCTCAGCAAATTGCGTCAAGATTGGTTGCACCTTGGAATACATATTCCAATCTGCATGAGAAGGCTCCCACGTGTAATTCATATCAGAATCTGCATATTCATGAAAAACAGGCCTATATGGAGTACAAGAATCAAACATCTTGTATGTTGAATTCCACCTTGTTGACACATCTAGACATAATCTAGCCCCAGGTTCTATATTCAGTGTTTTACAAACTTCAAGGAATTTATACATGCGACTAGGAGACTTCTTCAAATACTTCACAGTTTCCCTTAGCAAGCTAATAAAAGCTTGCAATGGTGCCAAACCATCATTCACTACCAAGTTGACTATGTGAGAACAACAACAAACATGAAAATGTGTGGAAATGAAGCCAGTTACTTTCCTTGCAACAAACTTGTTAATCAAATTCCTCACAGCTCCATCATTATTTCTAGCATTGTCAACTGTGATTGAGATGACCTTGTCCTCTATTTTCCATTCACATAAACATTCAAATATTGCTTGAGCTATGATGCTTCCTGAATGTGGTGGATCTAACTCAATGAAGTTCAGGACACGACATTGCATAACCCAATCGACATCTATGTAGTGAGCGACCAAAGCCATGTAGGAGAGATTTTGATTTGATGTCCACAAGTCACTTGTTAAACAAATATGTTCGACATCCCTGAAACTCTTCTTAAGAAGTTCCTTCTCAGATTCATAAACCTTGATGCACTCTTTTCTTATGGTCTTTCTACCAATGAACTTATATGCTGGATTCATATGTCTCATCAAGATATTGAACCATTTGTGTTCTACCATTCTAAAAGGTTAATCATGCACAATTACCATCTTAGCAATGATATTACGGGTTTCTTCAGGATTATATTCAGTGCAAACAGATGTAAGTGATGAATCCGGCTCGAAGTTGAGTGTATCTTGACCTTGTGATTTTCCCCTCATGAATGCTCGATATGCTGGACATAAGTCATTGTGCCTATTAAGACTAGTAGTCTGCCCCCCTTGTTTGTAAATAAATAAATCTCCACAATAGTTGCACTTGGCCTTTTCTTTCTCTTCCCCTTCAACTGGAACCATGGTAAAATGCTGCCAACATTTTGAACGCTTTCCTATCACCCTCTTTTTTTCACCTTGGGAGACACTGCAATACCCTTTTTCCTTCTATGGCTCTTCTTCAGCTTGGAGGATACACCATCAACTGGCCCATGTTCTTGCTCACCCTCACTTCCAGAATCAATCATCACATGTGGAGTAAGATTTCCTCAGACATGTCATCATCCATATCAAACTCATACTCTTCATACTCATAATCACGATTATCCTACACATAAAGAAGAAAATAGAAATCAAAACAAAACATATAAGAAACATAGCAACAATCCTAATGGCTAATGGTTTTTCTTTGGAGATGTACTGTATGTGTGACATGTGCATCAGTACATGCCCAACTGTAGTGGGCAAACGAATCAGAAACATAGTAGCAATCCTAACGGCTAATAGTTGTAGTTACATTTGAATGGAAAACTTTTTATTTGGAATGTTCTAAATCTTTTGCCAATTCTGATCATCAATTGTTAAACATGATCCTGTGAACTCGGGATTGCAGTCACGTACTTCAAATTCTTCAAGAGATTTTGGCCACTAATTAACAAGTATATAAGAGAGCATATGCACTGTATATAGTCAAGACAAAGGAAATAATGCAGGAATTTAATTACTGCTTCTGCAGGCGTAGGCACTACAGCAACTTCTCTGGAGCGTGGTGGCTCTGTGCACTTGTGTGCCCGTGTCTGGGCAGTGGCGGATGCCGGCGAGTCAGTGGGACCAGATCGCCTCCTCTTTGCGGCCTTCGACTCCAAGCTTGGTGTCTTCCCCATGGTCACCGGCGGCTCACCGCTGGGTCGGACAGAAGAATGCGAGCATATATATAGATCAGTAGTAGAGAAGTAACTAAAGGAAGAGAAGGAGGAGATGAGCAGTGCTGGAAGGAAGGATCATATGCACGTACGCACCTAAGAAGCGCAGGTCGCTCGCCGGAGAGGTGGGGTTGCAGCATAGGCGCGGCACCGCCGCCGTCGAGATTCAGAGGAGAAAGAAACAGAGAAGGCAGGAGTGGAAACGACCATCTACAACATCGTCAGGGATGGAAAGGAGCGAAATCGTCACGCGACGTATGAGTATCCTAGATTCCTCGGCGGATGGGCCTTGGGCGGCTGGGCAGTGAACGGATGGGCTGACTGGATAACCTTTTTTACCAAGCTTAACGAGTTATACGAGTACTCGTGAGATTGGCTCGTTTAACTCGGTCTATAAACGATCTTAAAATAAAGCTCGGCTCGACTCGTTATTCTTCGAGTTCGAGTCAATTCGAGCCGAGTCATGAGCTACTCGTTTAGCTCGCGAGCTTCGAGATTTTTTTCCAGCCCTAGTTTTGGGGCGAGATGGTTTGACTGCTTTATCCCCAGTTGGCTTTACTGCTTTTTCTATGGTTTTCCGTTTCCAGAAGGGGTCATCACCCTATACATACATACACAGAAGAAGGATTACAAGTTGCACAAATTAAAGATATCAAAGATGAAAAGGAAGTATAATGCTTACAGCAGGCGGTTTGTTCTTGGTATAGAAGGGATTCAAGCCGGTTTGACTACAGACTAGTTCCGATTCATTCAAAATCTTCTTTACACCTTTAGTGACTTCTTCATTAGTTATTTGAATGTTGCAATGGCGTTGAGGGTCTTCAACCTCACCGGTGTACTCACACATTAAACCGGGACGCCGGCTTAGCGGCAAGATGCTCCAAGATATCCAATAGCGCACGAAATCAACACCTGTTAAATCTTTGGCCATAAAAGCCCGGAGTTTGGCGAGTTGAGGGGCATATTTCGCCCTTTCTGCGGAACTTAAGCGTTGCGGCATCGGATGGGTGTTGGAAAGCCGGTGATCACGAAAGCCTGGGAGGGGATTCTCATCTTCAGGAGAAGTGTCTCTGCAGTAAAACCAAGTCTGGTTCCATTCCTTTGGGTGGCTGTGCAGTTTGGCATGAGGAAATTCAACTTCTTTCTGCTTTTGAATTGAGACACCACCAAGTTCAGTGTTGGGGCCATTTACAAATTATGTGCGCCGGATTAAGTGAAAGAAGTCCCGGAACAGCTCCGCAGTTGGTTCTTCCTGTAAGTACACTTCACAGAAGACCTGGAAGTTACATAGATTGGATACTGAGTTGGGCCCAATGTCTTGAGGATGGAGTTGGAAATTGGCAAGCACATCTCGGTAAAACTTTGACCCTGGCGGTTTGAAGCCACGGCTTATGTGGTCAACAAAGACCACCACCTCACCCTGCCTTGGGGTCGGATGATTTTCTGCTCCTGGAACTCGCCATTTAATTTCAGTTCTCTTAGGCAAGGAGCCGATGCTGACCATATCGTTCAATTGTTCCTCGGTGACCCGGGAACGAGCCCAGTTGCAAGCGGTAAATTTTTTGGCCATTGCGAAACAAATAAGCTGGAAACGGAAGGCCGGTTTATAAATCACTCATGATGATATACAAGATGCAATGGAGCAAAAGATATACTGATATGTGAAATTGCATCAACCGGAGACCAATGCAATAATGGATAAAAAGGCAATACCAGAACAGGGGTACCCAGACACTGTTAAACCGGAGTATAACTATGGAGGTAAAAGGCTCCTGCGGTATATCAGAGGGCTAATGGTATAGATTGCTTATACAAAGTTAAACCGCCTATATTGGTGTGAGGAGAAACAGATTTCATAGAGGTATATGAAAATTTCGGATCTAAGGTATGACAGAAACTGGAATAGATTCAGGTTCAAGCTTCAGGTATTTAAATAGTTCAGCAGATTCAGATAAGTTGTTCTTGATATAAAGAGAGAGTCTAATGAGGAGAGTATGATTACGGCTATGGTCGCGCAAGGATAAACAGATCCAACCTAGCCTGGGATGCTATAGAGAAGAAAAGAGAAGAACAACACTGAGTTTTTCGATGAACTCCGACGAGCAGTGTAACCCTAAAACCAAGATCTAGGTTGGAAGGAAAAAGAATTACTAGTATCACGGGAACGGCGGAGAGATGCCGCAGTATTCTGGTGTGTTCAGGGTGATGCAGCGGCCGGAGTCGGAGCAGAGGCGACGGTCGATGATGGCGGCGGAGCTCTGGAGGTTGAAGCGCAAGGAAGACGATGCGAAGAGGCACGAGGGGGAAAAGTGAAAATGACTCCCCGGTCTTATTTATAAAGGCAAGGGATAGGTGTCAGGCACGAAAAACGAGGAGCCAAAACTTGGAAGTGAGGCATAGTTGTTGCTTCGATTGTCGGAGGACCATTAATGAAGATGACGTCATGATGGTTTACCATGATCTGAGAACATGACGTCACGGCGGTTTACCAAAGTATGAGAAGATGTGGAAGACGAAGTTTTTACTAAGGATTGACATGAAACCTGTTCAAATCAATCTGGGGCCTAATGTTGGGGATATTACTACTGGACTTAAACCGGCCAGGAGTAGCCGGATTAACTTTGTGAAGATTAGAAGCCCATGAAGATGTGAAGATGATGGCGCTTTACGAAGGTCCAAGGCCCAAAAGTGAGTTAAAGCCTATAGATACAAACTGACTTAATCATGTAACTTGCTTTGTAAGATAGGAAGTGTAGAGACCAAACCGGAAATGTTTATGCTCCGGCTTCGGGACTCTGTAAACCAATGGGCGCCACCCATGTATATAAGGGGATGACCCGGCAGCGGTTTAGGGGACAGACAACAACTCAAGAGCCAGACAAAGTGGATTCGCTCCCTGGCCTTCGAAACCCTAGCAATACCAATCACAACTAGACGTAGGCTTTTACCTTCCTTGAAGGGGCCGAACTAGTATAAAACTCCCTGTGTCCCCTTGTCCGGTTTAACCCCCTTAAGCTAACCCATTGCGATGGCTCCACGACTAAGTCCTTTCACAAGGACATTTGCCATAACAAACCCACGACACATGGGAATATCGTCAAGCTAGTTTTCATCATGTTCATATGATTCACGTTCGGTACTTTGATAATTTGGTATGTGGGTGGACCGGTGCTTGGGTATTGTCCTTACTTGGACAAGCATCCCACTTATGATTAACCTCTATTGCAAGCATCCGCAACTACAACAAAAGTATTAAGGTAAACCTGACCATAGCATGAAACATATGGATCCAAATAAGCCCCTTACGAAGCAACACATAAACTAGGGTTTAAGCTTCTGTCACTCTAGCAACCCATCATCACTTATTACTTCCCAATGCCTTCCTCTAGGACCAAATAATGGTGAAGTGTTATGTAGTCGACGTTCACATAACACCACTAGAGGAGAGACAACATACATCTCATCAAAATATCGAACGAATACCAAATTCACATGACTACTAATAGCAAGACTTCTCCCATGTCCTCAGGAACAAACGTAACCGCTCACAAAGCATATTCATGTTCATAATAAGAGGGGTATTAATATGCATATAGGATCTAAACATATGATCTTCCACCAAATAAACCAACTAGCATCAACTACAAGGAGTAATCAACACTACTAGCAACCTACTAGTACCAATCCCGGACTTGGAGACAAGAATTGGATACAAGAGATGAACTGGGGTTTTGAGAGGAGATGGTGCTGGTGAAGATGTTGATGGAGATTGCCCTCTCCCGATGAGAGGAGCGTTGGTGATGACGATGGCGATGATTTCCCCCTCCCGGAGGGAAGTTTCCCCGGCAGAACAGCTCTGCCGGAGCCCTAGATTGGATCCGCCAAGGTTCCGCCTCATGGCGGTGGAGTTTCGTCTGAGAATATGGCTTATGATTTTTTCCTTGTCGAAAGACTCCATATAGCAGAAGATGGCCATCAAAGGGCCACCAGGGGGCCCACGAGGTAGGGGGCGCGCCCAGGGGGTAGGGCGCCCCCCCACCCTCGTGGGCAGGGTGTGGCCCCCCTGGTGAACTTCTTGCGCTCAGTATTTTATATACATTCTGAAAACGTCTTCTGTGAAGTTTCAGGAATTTTGGAGCTGTGCAGAATAGGTCTGTAATATTTGCTCCTTTTCCAGCCCAGAATCCCAGCTGCCGGCATTCTCCCTCTTTACGTAAACCTTGTAAAATAAGAGAGAATAGGCATAAGTATTGTGACATAATGTGTAATAACAACCCGTAATGCAGTAAATATTGATATAAAAGCATGATGCAAAATGGACGTATCAACTCCCCCAAGCTTAGACCTCGCTTGTCCTCAAGCGAAAGCCGAAATCAAAAAATATGTCCACATGTTTGGAGATAAAGGTGTCGATAAAAATAAAATACGGACATGAGGGCATCATGATCATTCTTAGAACAGCAACTTACATAATTCTTGTCATATGATTTCTTATGCTAGAGTAATAATTCAATCACAATTTCAAGTATGAATCGTAAACTTCATTGAAAACTAACAAACTATAATCTCAGTCATTGGAGCAATTGCAATTTATCATAACATAGGAAAGAGTCAATATGTAAGAGCTTTTCAGCAAGTCCACATACTCAACTATCATATAGTCTTTCATAAGTGCTGACACTCACGCAATACTTATTGGTATGGAGTTTTAATCGGACACAGAGAAAGATAGGGGCTTATAGTTTTGCCTCCCAACGTTTTACCTCAAGGGTAATGTCAGCAATAATAGTTCATGAAAACTCACATCCAATTAGCCATATATACCAAGATCTTTCCAACATACTGTGCTTGCCAAAGGATAAAATGTAAAAAGAAAGGGTGAAGATCACCATGACTCTTATGCAAGGTATGAGATAAAAGTAAAAGATAGGCCCTTCGTAGAGGGAAGCAGAGGTTGTCATGCGCTTTTATGGTTGGATGCACAAAATGTTAATGCAAAAGAACGTCACTTTATATTGCCACTTGTGATATGGACCTTTATTATGCAGTCTGTCGCTTTTATTTCTTCCATATCACACGATCGTATAAAGCTTATTTTCTCCCACACTAATAAGTCATACATATTTAGAGAGCAATTTTTATTGCTTGCACCGATGACAACTTACTTGGAGGATCTTACTCAATCCATAGGTAGGTATGGTGGACTCTCATGGCAAAACTGGTTTAAGGGTATTTGGAAGCACAAGTAGTATCTCTACTTGGTGCGATGAATTTGGCTAGCATGAGGGGAAAGGCAAGCTCAACCATGTTGGATGATCCATGACAATATAATTTATCTCAGATGTAAGAAAACATAACCCATTACGTTGTCTTCCTTGTCCAACGTCAACTCTTTAGCATGTCATATTTTAATGAGTGCTCACAATCATAAAAGATGTCCAAGATAGTATATTTATATGTGAAGACCTCTCTTTCTTTATTGCTTCCTATTAATTGCAACGATGACCAAAACTATGTTTGTCAACTCTCACCAACTTTTATTCATCATACTTTTTCTATGTGAGCTCATTACTCTCCATAAGATCCATATGATCTCTTTGTTTCCTTTTTTATTTATTTCTCTTTTATTTTATTCACTTAGGATCATGGAAAAATAATCAAGCCCTTGACTCAACACTAATCTTTATTATATATAGCTCACGGACTCGATTACATAGAGGGATCATAAAGCAAAACTCAAAACTAGATCATGCCATAAACTTTATTCTACTAGATAAAGATATTAACAAAAGGATCGAACTAAGGAAAACGGTAAAGATAAAAGTGATGGTGATACAATACCTGGGCACTCCTCCAAGCTTGGCAGTTTCCAAGGGGAGTGCCCATACTAGATACTCAATTCTTCTTTGTTGGTGGAGAAGGTGATGGTTTTGTTGATGGAGTAGGCTTGTCGTCCTTCTTCCAAGTCATAGGCTCACCATCATAGAAGGATGATCGAGTCTCCTGAAACCTCAAATCTGCAGCCAAACTCATCCTCTTGAATCTATATTCATACTCACAGTTTTGATTTTGCAGGTCATAGATCTAGGCTTGGAGGTGCTCGATTTTCTCATGAAGCTTGAAGATGGCCTCCCCAATGCCCTTGACGTCCAGCTTGTGGTTGTTGGTGAACTCCGTGATCATAATGTGATTGGAATCGATTCCATGCTCCACCATCTCCTGACACTTGAAAACATCTTGCTCCAATGCCTCGAGCCTTGCCTCCGTGATTCCGGTCTTCCTTGGTCCTTCAACATCGCGGATGTGCAACAACCCCTCACGCATCTCAATGGTTTGAGGGTGTTGCAGCACCTCCGCGAGGTAGGGGTTGATGACCTTCTCGAAGAACTGGTCCTTGGGGGCACTTGAAGACGACATGACGTCCTGGATCTGTCAGAAAAACAGCTCGAAACACAAACAGAGGATAATTGCGTGATACGGGAGTCAAAACCCCCGAGAGATTATATAATGAATTTTTACCGACCAAAATGTGTGTCGTGTAAGAAAATGGAGTCCGGAAAGCGCATGAGGTGACCACGAGGTAGGGGGCGCGCCTAGTAGGGTAGGGCGTGCCCTCCACCCTCGTGGAGGCCTCGTGTCCTTCCCGGACTGCTTCTTATTTTTCTATTTTTCTAAATATTCCAAAATGGAGAAATATTGCCTTAAAAACTGTTTTGGAGTCGGTTTACTTACCGTATCACATACCTATTCCTTTTCGGAGTCTGAAACATTCCGGAAACTGTCCCTTATGTATTCCTCCGGGGTTACGATTTCAATAACATTGGTTTCAACATTTATGGGATTACCTGATATATAATGTTTGATTCTTTGACCGTTCACCACCTTCGGATTTGTGCCTTCGAAGTTGTTGGATTTTACGGCACCGGAACGATAGACCTCCTCAATAACCCAAGGACCTTCCCATTTAGAGAGGAGTTTTCCTGCAAAAAATCTCAAACGAGAGTTGTATAGCAATACATAATCACCTACATTAAACTCACGCTTTTGTATCCTTTTATCATGCCATCTTTTAACTTTTTCTTTAAACAGCTTGGCATTTTCATAGGCTTGGGTTCTCCATTCATGGAGTGAGCTAATATCAAATAACCTCTTCTCACCGGCAACTTTGAAATCATAGTTGAGCTCTTTAATAGCCCAACAAGCCTTATGTTCTAGTTCGAGAGGTAAATGACATGCTTTTCCATAGACCATTTTATACGGAGACATGCCCATAGGATTTTTATATGTAGTTCTATAGGCCCATAATGCATCATCAAGTTTCTTGGACCAATTCTTTCTAGATCTATTAACAGTCTTTTGCAAAATTAATTTGAGTTCTCTATTACTCAATTCTACTTGACCACTAGACTGCGGGTGATACGGAGATGCAATTCTATGATTAACATCATATTAGCAAGCATTTTACAGAAATCACCATGAATAAAATGTGAACCACCATCAGTCATTAAATATCTAGGGACTCCAAACCTTGGGAAAATAACTTCTTTAAGCATTTTAATAGAGGTGTTATGATCAGCACTACTAGTTGGAATAGTTTCTACCCACTTAGTAATGTAATCAACAACAACTAAAATATGTGTATAACCATTAGAGGCAGGAAAAGGTCCCATATAGTCAAAGCCCCAAACATCAAATGGTTCAATAACGAGTGAATAGTTCATAGGCGTTTCTTGACGTCTACTAATATTACCAATTCTTTGACATTCATCACAAGATAAGACAAACTTACGGGCGTCCTTGAAGAGAGTAGGCCAATAAAAACCAGATTGCAATACCTTATGTGCAGTTCTATCTCCAGCATGGTGTCCTCCATAAGCTTCGGAGTGACACTTGCGTAGGATCTGTTCCTGTTCATGCTCAGGTACACAACGTCTAATAACACCATCTACTCCTTCTTTATAAAGATGTGGGTCATCCCAAAAGTAATGCCTCAAATCATAGAAGAACTTTTTCTTTTGCTGGTATGTGAAACTAGGTGGTATGAATTTGGCAACAATGTAATTAGCATAATCAGCATACCATGGAGCAGTATGAGAAGCATTTATGACATTTAATTGCTCATCAGGAAAGCTATCATCAATAGGTAGTGGGTCATCAAGCACATTTTCTAACCTAGACAAGTTGTCTGCAACGGGGTTCTCAGCTCCCTTTCTATCAACAATATGTAAGTCAAATTCTTGTAGCAAGAGAACCCATCTAATAAGTCTAGGTTTAGCATCTTTCTTTTCCATAAGATATTTAATAGCAGCATGATCAGTGTGAATAGTTACTTTAGAATCAACAATATAAGGTCTGAACTTATCACAAGCAAATACAACTGCTAAGAATTCTTTTTCAGTAGTAGCATAATTTCTTTGAGCATTGTCTAGGGTTTTACTAGCATATTGAATAACATTTAATTTCTTATCAACTCTTTGCCCTAGAACAGCACCTACAACATAATCACTAGCATCACACATAATTTCAAAGGGTAAATTCCAATCAGGTGGCTGAACAATAGGTGCAGAGATCAATGCTTTCTTAAGTATTTCAAATGCTTCTACACAATCATCATCAAAGACAAATGGTATATCTTTTTGTAATAAATTAGTCAGAGGCCGAGAAATTTTTGAGAAGTCCTTAATGAACCTCCTATAAAATCCGGCGTGACCAAGGAAACTTCTTATACCTTTGATGTCCTTGGGGCATGGCATCTTTTCAATAGCATCAACCTTGGCTTTATCAACTTCAATACCTCTTTCAGAAACTTTATGCCCCAAGACAATACCTTCATTAACCATAAAGTGGCACTTTTCCCAATTCAAGACAAGATTAGTTTCTTCACATCTCTGCAAAACTCGATCAAGGTTGCTCAAGCAATCATCAAAAGAAGATCCATAGACGGAGAAATCGTCCATGAAAACCTCACAAATCTTTTCACAAAAGTCAGAGAATATAGCCATCATGCATCTTTGAAAGGTAGCAGGTGCATTACATAAACCAAAAGGCATACGTCTATAAGCAAAAGTACCAAAAGGGCAAGTAAAAGTAGTCTTTGATTGATCCTTGGCTGACACAGGTATTTGAGAGAAACCAGAATAACCATCTAGAAAGCAAAAATGTGTATGTTTGGATAATCTTTCTAGCATTTGATCGATAAAAGGTAAGGGGTAATGATCCTTTTTAGTGGCCTTATTTAATTTGCGGAAATCAATTACCATCCTATAACCTGTAATAATTCTTTGAGGAATCAATTCATCTTTATCATTAGGAACGACAGTAATACCTCCCTTCTTAGGGACACAATGGACAGGACTTACCCACTGACTATCAGCAACGGGATAGATTATACCTGCCTCAAGGAGCTTTAGTATTTCCTTTCTTACCACTTCTTTCATTTTAGGATTCAGCCGTCGTTGATGATCACGAACTGGTTTAGCATCTTCTTCCAAATTTATTTTATGTTGACATAGAGTGGGACTAATGCCCTTAAGATCATCAAGAGTATACCCAATAGCAGCACAGTGCTTCTTCAGAGTTTTCAATAATCTCTCTTCCTCATGCTCTGAAAGGTTAGCACTAATAATAACAGGATATATCTTTTTCTCATCAAGATAAGCATATTTAAGAGTATCAGGCAACGGTTTAAGCTCAAACACGGGATCACCCTTGGGTGGAGGAGGATCCCCTAGGATTTCAACAGGCAAATTGTGTTTCAGAATAGGTTCCTGTTTAAAGAATACTTCATCTATTTCCCTTCTTTCATTCATAAACATATCATTTTCATGGTCTAGCAAATATTGTTCTAAAGGATCACTAGGAGGTACGGCAATAGAAGCAAGACCAATAATTTCATCCTTACTAGGTAATTCTTCTTCACGGTGTTGTCTACTAAATTTAGAGAAATTAAATTCATGAGACATATCATCTAAACCGATAGTAACAACATCCTTTTTGCAATCTATCTTAGCATTAACAGTGTTTAAGAAGGGTCTACCAAATATAATGGGACAAAAGCTATCTTGTGGGGAACCAAGAACAAGAAAATCAGCAGGATATTTAGTTTTCCCACACAAGACTTCAACATCTCTAACAATTCCCATTGGTGAAATAGTATCTCTATTGGCAAGTTTAATTGTGACATCAATATCTTCTAACTCAACAGGTGCAATATCATGCATAATTTCTCTATATAGGTCAATAGGTATTGCACTAGCACTAGCACCCATATCACATAAGCCATGATAACAATGATCTCCTATTTTAACAGAAATAACAGGCATGCCTACCACAGGTCTAGGTTTATCTTTAGCACAAGGTTTAGCAATTCTAGCAGTTTCATCACAGAAATAAATAACATGCCCATCAATATTATCAGCCAAAAGATCTTTAACAATAGCAATATTAGGTTCAACTTTAATTTGCTCAGGAGGTGTATAAGTTCTAATATTGCTTTTACGAACCACAGTTGAAGCTTTAGCATGATCTTTTATCCTAACAGGGAAAGGTGGTTTCTCAACATAAGAAGTAGGAACAATAGGATCATTATAAGTGATAGTCTTTTCTTCAACTTTAATAGGTGCATCTACTTTTACTTCTATGGGAGGATGATATTTAAACCACTTCTCCTTGGGGAGATCAACATAAGTAGCAAAAGATTCACAGAAAGAAGCTACTATCTCAGAGTCAAGTCCATATTTAGTGCTAAATTTACGGAAAACATCGGTATCCATAAAAGATTTAACACAATCAAACTTAGGTGTCATACCTGACTCCTTACCTTCGTCGAGGTCCCAATCTTCAGAGTTGCGTTTAATTCTTTCCAATAAATCCCATTTGAATTCAATAGTCTTCGTCATAAAAGAGCCAGCACAAGAAGTATCGAGCATGGTGCGATTGTTATCAGAAAGCCGAGCATATAAATTTTGAATAATCATTCCTCTTGAGAGCTCATGATTGGGGCATGAATATAACATTGATTTAAGCCTCCCCCAAGCTTGAGCGATGCTTTCTCCTTCGCGAGGCCAGAAATTATATATATATATAATTGCGATCATGATGAACAAGATGCATAGGATAAAACTTCTGATGAAATTCCAATTTCAATCGTTTGTAGTTCCATGACCCCGTATCATCACATAGCATGTACCATGTCAATGCATCTTCCTTCAAAGATAAAGGGAAGACCTTCTTCTTAACAACATCTCCAGGTACACCTGCAAGCTTAAATAATCCACAAACTTCATCCACATATATTAGGTGCTCATTAGGATGCGTTGTTCCATCTCCTGCAAAAGGATTAGCTAGCAGTTTTTCTAACATACCCGAAGGAATTTCAAAGCAGACATTTTCATTTTCAGTAGGTTCAGTAGGTTGAGGAGCAACTCTTTGCTCTACTGGTCGGGGTGAAGATACCCCGAACAAGCCCCTCAGAGGATTACTTTCCATAGTAACAAGTGACAGTAAATTTCAGCACACTATATAAATTTTTCCTTACCAAATTCCACCTACCAAAGGCGCTTCACTCCCCCGGCAACAGCGCCAGAAAAGAGTCTTGATGACCCACAAGTATAGGGGATCTATCGTAGTCCTTTCGATAAGTAAGAGTGTCGAACCCAACGAGGAGCAGAAGGAAATGATAAGCGGTTTCCAGCAAGGTATTCTCTGCAAGTACTGAAATAAGTGGTAACAGATAGTTTTGTGATAGGATAATTTGTAACGAGCAACAAGTAACAAAAGTAAATAAAGTGCAGCAAGGTGGCCCAATCCTTTTTGTAGCAAAGGACAAGCCTGGACAAACTCTTATATAGAGAAAAGCGCTCCCGAGGACACATGGGAATATCGTCAAGCTAGTTTTCATCACGCTCATATGATTCGCGTTCGGTACTTTGATAATTTGGTATGTGGGTGGACCGGTGCTTGGGTACTGTCCTTACTTGGACAAGCATCCCACTTATGATTAACCTCTATTGCAAGCATCCGCAACTACAACAAAAGTATTAAGGTAAACCTAACCATAGCATGAAACATATGGATCCAAATCAGCCCCTTACGAAGCAACGCATAAACTAGGGTTTAAGCTTCTGTCACTCTAGCAACCCATCATCTACTTATTACTTCCCAATGCCTTCCTCTAGGCCCAAATAATGGTGAAGTGTTATGTAGTCGACGTTCACATAACACCACTAGAGGAGAGACAACATACATCTCATCAAAATATCGAACGAATACCAAATTCACATGACTACTAATAGCAAGACTTCTCCCATGTCCTCAGGAACAAACGTAACTACTCACAAAGCATATTCATGTTCATAATCATAGGGGTATTAATATGCATATAGGATCTGAACATATGATCTTCCACCAAATAAACCAACTAGCATCAACTACAAGGAGTAATCAACACTACTAGCAACCTACTAGTACCAATCCCGGACTCGAAGACAAGAATTGGATACAAGAGATGAACTAGGGTTTTGAGAGCAGATGGTGCTGGTGAAGATGTTGATGGAGATTTCCCTCTCCTGATGAGAGGAGCGTTGGTGATGACGATGGCGATGATTTCCCCCTCCCAGAGGGAAGTTTCCCAGGCAGAACAGCTCTGCTGGAGCCCTAGATTGGATCCGCCAAGGTTCCGCCTCGTGGCGGCAGAGTTTCGTCCGAGAAGATGGCTTATGATTTTTTCCTCATCGAAAGACTCCATATAGCAGAAGATGGCCATCGGAGGGCCACCAGGGGGCCCACGAGGTAGGGGTGCGCGCCCAGGGGGGTAGGGCGCGCCCCCACCCTCGTGGGCAGGGTGTGACCCCCCTGGTGAACTTCTTGCACTCAGTATTTTTTATATATTCTGATTCTGAAAACGTCATCCGTGAAGTTTCAGGACTTTTGGAGCTGTGCAGAATAGGTCTCTAATATTTGCTCCTTTTGCAGCCCAGAATCCTAGCTGTCGGCATTCTCCCTCTTTATGTAAACCTTGTAAAATAAGAGAGAATAGGCATAAGTATTGTGACATAATGTGTAATAACAGCCCATAATGCAATAAATATCGATATAAAAGCATGATGCAAAATGTACGTATCAATGTGGCCCGCTGACGGGAGCCGTCTGAGCGACGCGGGCGGTGAGGGCAGCTCGACGCTTAGCTCGAGCATGGCGAGCATCCGCCATGGAGACGACGGAGCGACAGAGCGATGAACTGATGGAAGGGAAGCTACGGCACACCCCTACCTGGCGCGCCAAATGTTGGATGTGGGGTTCCGGCAAACCCTTAAGGTTCAAACACTGGGGTGGGCACGAAGTCTTTCCTTCCCACCGATCTACGCCCTTGCTTGCTAAGATCTCGCGGACGAACTCGACGAACTCGCAACACAGAAAGACACGAGGTTTATACTAGTTCGGGCCACCGTTGTGGTGTAATACCCTACTCCAGTGTGGTGGTGGTGGATTGCCTCCAGGGCAGATGATGAACAGTACAAGGGAAGAATAGCCTCCTGAGGTTGAGGTGTTCTTGTGAGTAGGCTCTTGACCGGGTTGGATCAAGCTAAGATGAGATGAGATGAGATGCGATCAGATGCCCCTACTATGGTGGCTAGCTCTACTTATATAGGCCCTGGTCCTCTTCCCAAATATCGAGCAGGAAGGGAGCCAACAACGGCGCGGGCCAATTTGAAGGGGACAACTAGTACAAGCTATCCTATCAAAAGTGGTCATCGCCTGCGAAAAGCTCTGGCGGTGACGCTGTCTTGGGCTCCACGATGACCTCCGTCTTGTCGTCCTCCTGGTCTTGGTCTTGTTGCACCAATATAGCAACCTTTGCCTGATGCCTCGGTACTCTTCACCTGCGCTGGCCTCCTTAGCACCAAAGAGGAAGTAAGGACGTTGCGTGCGCTGGCGTCCGCCTGGCGCCCGCCTGGTGTTGTGCGTCATGGCTCACGTCACGATGGCCTCGTGAGGTTTTCCCCGCCTTGATATCTCCGCTCCTCGTGAGCCTGCCTAGCTAGGCCACTCTAGAGGAGGCCTTGCGTCATCCGCCTCGCGAGGCTTGGACCCTCGCGAGGGTCTTGGATGCCTTGTTGATGAAGATGGGCCGTACGACCTACTGGCTTAGCCACGCCGTGGGCCGCAGGCAGGCAAGTCTGGGGACCCCCGTTCCCAGAACACCGACAGTCCCCCTTGACGTGCAAACATTCTCTGTACCTTTGCCCTCGCCGAGGCTCGGCTCGGGAGGGGCGTGCGACAATTAGGTCCGGGGGACCTAGTTGGGTTGTGTACGCTTGGGAGTGACCCGAGCGCAACCCCCATGCCCAGCCCCCTCGTGCGGCTCTCACAAGGGGATGCGTTGCAGTGAGGCCGGACATTGAGCTCTGGGGCTCCCTGAGGTTGGTACGGCCGTGGGCCCCCCCTCAGTTGTTTATCACCAGCACGGAGTGTAGTGCTTCCGCTTGTGCACGGGCATAGCCGCTCCTCGACAGTGTTGACGGCCAGCCCAGAGCATGGTGCTTCCACTTGGGCGTGGGAGGGGGACTCCCTACTGCGGAGAGCCCCCGGGGCATGTACAGCCCCGCCCTAACACGTAGCTTGCACGACAGGGCTAGATGAGGTGTATCTGGGCACTCGTGAGCCAGCACGGGACTCACGAGGCCCTACCTCAAGGCGGGTTGCGCGTGGTCTTGATTCTTGTTCACTGTCCTGGTCCTGCGAGGTGGTTAGACAACCTGCGCCGAACAAATCACCTGAGGTCATCGCGTGAATAAGCCAAGCACCAACGGCCCCAGGACGTGACGTGAATGGGGCCGGCCCGCCAGACAGAGCTCAGCCGCTGGATTTATCAACGCTGCAGGGACGGGCCCGAGCACAGACGCCATGCTTAACTTACTCACGCGAGGGGTTCTGAAGAGAAATATCTGGCGCACGGCTCTCATGGTGGGTGACAATCAAGCAGGCGATGGTCATAGATAGATTAAGCATGGAAAGCAACCTAGCTCAGGTAAGTGCAGGGAAGATGCATGCCACCGGGTCCGGCCCGAGCGGCTTAGGGATGATGCAGCCCGAGGGGCACCCGCATCAGGGTAAGCTAAAGACATAAAAGGAAGGATACACGCCACAGGGACGGAACCACACGGCCTGGGAATGATGCAGCCCTGGGGGCGCTCCCAGCTAAATGAACTTTGGAAAATGTCACCTGGCTCTGTTGATGAGGGAGAGTTGAGGTAGTTGAAGGCGTGCGACGAGAGGGCTGCCCCTCATGAGCCACTGGGGTCCTAAGGCTCGGGAGGCCCTGGGGACCCAGGGGGTTCCTAGAGGACCGTCTTCATCTCCATCAGCACCGCGTGGTTCCTGGCCTCCTGAGCCGCCAGGATGCTCTGCAGGTTGCAATGATAGGCAGCCGCCACGCTTGGCAGACCGAAGGGCATGCGATCGTAACTGTGAGGTGGGCCCTCGCAGCATCCCACGCATGAAGGCCAGAGAAGCTCCTGAGAGGCGACCTGGTTGAGCCCTGGAACATCGATGCAGACGCGCAGTCCGACATCCTCGCCTGGATGGGGAGCTGTGCCTGGTGAGCGGCGGCTGCCGCGCATGGCCCTCGCGTCTTGCAGTTCCTGAGTGGTCTTGGTGATGAACTCCTGAGCGGTGGGTATTCCTTGCCATGTGTTCTCCCGAGGGAAACGTGCTGCGAAGCACGCCTCCAAGCGGTGCCCAAGCGCTTCCCTCGTGATGCTGGCAAAGTCTGAGGCCCTCCAGAAGAGAGCCCCCGAGCCCTACCCGAGAGGGGCGCTGGGCGTGCCTCCCTATGCGATGGAGGGAGGCGCCCCAGGCACGGATGCCGATCCTGACGAGGCGCCGCTTGCCTGAGGCCCTGCGTGACGCAACTGCTTCTTCTTCTTGGGGGTGGCCTCAGGAGGGTGCTTGCCCTGACTGTCGGAGTCGTCGATTGCTGCAGCTTGGAAGGCACGCTCGAGGGAGCACACCATGTCTGTTTCTTCGCACGGGACTGTGATGATTCCGCCGCTTCCCGGCATCTTGAGGACATTGTAGCCGTGATGGGTCACCGCCATGAACTTGGCCAGGGCTGGATACCCGAGGATGGCATTGTATGGCAGGTGGATGTAGATGACGTCGAAGTTGATGAGTTCGGTGCGGTAGTTGTTGCATTCTCCGAAGGTAACGGGGAGGCGGACCTGCCCGATCGGAGTAGTAGAGCCGTCGGTCACTCCTGAGAAAGGTTTGGTAGGCTGGAGCTGATCGTATGTTACTTGGAGGTTGTCGAACGTGTCAACGGACATGACATTGAGCCTCGAGCCGCCGTCGATGAGGGTCTTGGTAACTTGCACGTTGCTGATGACTAGCGAACAGAGTATTGGGAGGACGCCGGCAGTGGTCGATCACTTGAGCTGACCTACCAAACTAAACATGATGGGGCACCTGGACCATCTGAGTGGGCGTGTGGCCTCGAGCTTGGGGAGAACTGCATTCACTTCACGGGAAAACTGTTTGAAGATACACTGCGAGGCTGGGGCTTGAGCTCCGCCCAAGATGTAGGCGACAGCGCGTGGCTCCTGGAAGCCCCCAGCCCCCTTGTCTTGATGGTGGTCGTCATTCCTTCTGGGTGGTGGTGGTAATGGAGGAAGGCTTGCGTTGCCTTGAGACGAGCTTCATGAGGCTGGTCCCTCCAGGCGCCCTCGCGAGGCTGATCCTGCCAGCGGTCCTCACGAGGCCGATCGTGCCACTCCTGGCGCGGGCCACGGTCATCCCAGCGTCTGCCACCACGTCCTCCTCCTTGGCAGTAGCCTCGGTCGCTGCGCTCGGGGCGTCGACCGAAGCGTCCTTCTCGAATGGCTCTGAGCTCTTAACAGTTGCTGGTGTTGTGGGTATGCAGGTTGTGGAAGGCGCAGAATGGTCGGCTGCCCTTGAATGACTCGGGCTGGTCTTTGCCGCGCTTGGTGTCTGGTTCCGCCGCGAACACGGCTGCTCCCTTGCGCTTCACGTTCTTCGCCTTGGTCTTTTTCTCCCCTGGGTCCGCAGCAGGGAGCTCGAGGAGGGAGAGGTGCCCCTCCTCAGCTCTTGCACACTTGGTTGCGATGTTGAAAAGCTCCAGGGTCGTGCACAACTCTTCGTTGATGGCAAGCTCCTCCTTCATCTTGACGTCGCGGACACCGTCGGAGAACGCTGAGATGATGGCCTCGTCGGTCACCTTGGGGATTCTGATGCGCGTGCTGTTGAAGCGATGAATGTACTTCTGTAGGGTCTCTCCTGGTTGTTGCTTGATGCGGCGCGGGTCACCCGCGACCTGGGGGTGGTCGCGAGTGCCCTGGAAGTTGGCGATGAAACGGTTGCGCATTTCGTCCTAGGAGGAAATTAAGCCTGGAGGTAGGTTTAGGAGCCAGGAGCGGGGGCCATCCTTGAGAGCCATGGGAAACCAGTTCGCCATGACTTTCTCGTCACTGTTGGCCGCCTCGATGCTCAGCTCGTAGAGCTGCAGGAACTCCGCAGGATCGAGGGTGCTGTCGTAGCAAGGGGGCAAATCTGGCTTGAACTTGCCCGGACAGGCGACGCTACGCAGCTCGGGAGTGAAGGCGCGGCAGCCGGCCGTGGTCACCAGGGCCTGCCTTGGTGGTGGAGCTTGGCCTTGGCGCTCGTGCGCCGCTATGGCCAGCAGCGCGGGTCCTTGCCGCAACAAACGATCCTGGCGTGGCGGAGCGAGGAGTGGCGGAGCATTCGCTTGCGGTCGAGGGACTTCTTGGTAGCTTCTTTCTTCGCGCGTGGGAGCCGGACACGGTGGGTCGCGCCGCGGAGCCGCATGCCTTGGCTCTAGGGCGCCGTCTTGGGGCAGAGGTGGCGGAGGTGCTTCTTGAGCTGCGTCGCCCGTGGCTGGCGGAGGGCGAGGTAGAGAGTGGGACGGTGCAGGGGAGCCTCCTGGGCACGGATAAGCTCGGCGATGCGGTCAAGCCAGTCCTCGTAGAGGTCGTCGACCGGGCGGTAGGGCAGGAGCTCGTGCGCCATGAGTAGCGCGGCCCGTGCGTCCGTGGGAATGTGACGAGCGTGGTACAACGAACCAGTGGGAATCAGTGATGGAGTGGCGGTGCGGCCGTCCTGTCGCACTGAGGGGTGCAGCGAGGATGCTTGCTGCAATGAGGGGTGCGGCGTTGGCGGCAGGCGACGAAGAGCGACGAGGTTGCCCACCGACAGGGGCTGTCCGAGTGACGCGGGTGGCGAGGGCAGCCCAGCGCTCGGCACGGGCGCGACGTGCGTCCGCCATGGAGACGATGGAGCGACAAGGTGTAGAGCGACGAAAAGGAAGCTTCGGCGCACACCTACCTGGCGCGCCAAATGTCGGATCACGGGTTCCGGCAAAACCCTTAAGGTTCGAACGCTGGGGTGCACGCGAAGATCTCCCCCCCCCTATCGATCCGCATCCTAACTTAGCCTAGATCTCATGAACTAACTCAACAAACTCGCAGCACAAAGAACACGAGATTTATACTGGTTCGGGCCACCGTTGTGGTGTAATACCCTACTCCAGTGTGGTGGTGGTGGATTGCCTCTTGGGCTGAGGATGAACAGTACAAAGGGAAGAACAACCTCCTCAGGTTGAGGTGTTCTTGTGCTTGAAGCACTTGTGTGGCTGAGGATGATCTTGGATTCTTCTCCACCTATGGTGGTGGCTAATCCTATTTATAGAGGCCCTGGTCCTCTCCCCAAATATTGAGCGGGAAGGGAGCCAACAATGGCCAATTTGAAAGGGGACAGCTAGTACAAGCTATCCTGACAAAAGGTGGTCTTCGCCTGCCAAAGGCTCTGGTGGTGACGCCGCCCTGGGCTCCATCGTGACCTCCATCTTGCCGTCCTTCTGGTCTTGGTCTCGTTGCACCAATATGGAAACCTTTGCTTGATGCCTCGACACTGCGTGCATGCGCTTGCCCCCTTAGCACCAAAGAGGAAACAAGGACGCTGCGCGCGCTGGCGCCTGTCTGGCGCCCGCCTGGTCTCGATCGTCATGGCTTACGTCACGAGCACCTCGTGAGGTTTGCCCGACCTTGAACTCTCCACCCCTCACGAGCCGGCCTGAGGAGGTTGCTCCTGAGGAGGTCTTGTGTCGTCCGCCCCGCGAGGCTTGGCCCCTCGCGGGGGTCTTGATTCCTTGTTGATGAAAATGGGTCATACAAGCCTGCCAGCAAAGCCACGCCATGGGCCACAGGCAGGCAAGTCTGGGGACCCCCATTCCCAGAACACCGACAACCGCGATGGCAATGGTGGCTACGGCTACTGGGAGAGGCCGAGGAGAGGGGATATCAAAGTGGCTGCTCACTGCAGGTGTAGGGAAGCGGACGAGGGAGCCGGAGGGAGCTCGACAGCGACATACGGCAGCGGTGATCCCGGGCGGACGAAGGTTGAAGACGACGGCGTGACGGCGCTTGAGGGAGTCCGGGATTAGGGGGTCTTCAGACAGCCGGACTCTATCCTTTGGCTGGACTGTTGGACTATGAAGATACAAGATTGAAGACTTCATCCCGTGTCCAGATGGGACTCTACTTGGCGTGGAAGGCAAGCTAGGCAATACGGATATGGATATCTCCTCCTTTGTAACCGACCTTGTGTAACCCTAACCCTCTCTGGTGTCTATATAAACCGGAGGGTTTTAGTCCGTAGGACAACATACAATCATACCATAGGCTAGCTTTTAGGGTTTAGCCTCTCCGATCTCGTGGTAGATCAACTCTTGTAATACCCATATCATCAAGAATAAATCAAGCAGGACGTAGGGTTTTACCTCCATCAGGAGGGCCCGAACCTGGGTAAAACATTGTGTCCCCTACCTCCTATTACCATCCACTTTAGACGCACAGTTCGGGACCCCCTACCCGAGATCCGCCTGTTTTGACACCGACATTGGTGCTTTCATTGAGAGTTCTTCTGTGTCATCGCCGTTAGGCTTGATGGATCCTACGATCATCGATAGTGATGCAGTCCAGGGTGAGACTTTTCTCCCCGGACAGATCTTTGTGTTCGGCGGCTTCGCACTGCGGGCCAACTCGCTTGGCCATCTAGAGCAGATCGAAAGTTACGCCCCTGGCCACCAGGTCAGGTTTGGAAGCTTAAACTACACGGCCGATATCCGCGGAGACTTGATCTTCGACGGATCCGAGCCTCTGCCTTGTGCGTCACACGGTCACGATGAGTACGATTTATCTCTACCATCGGACAGTGTTCAGGAGATCGCACCGGCGGCTGCTCCGACCCTCAATTTGGAGCCAGTTGCGCCATCCATGGACGGGTGTATGGACCCCGCAACGGTGGCCTTATCCTCAGCGGGGATCGAGCCGAACATCGACCTTACCCTGCACGAGAGCCGTGTTGTCAAACTGTCGGATCCTTCTCCGGCCACGGACTCCGAACCGCCTGCACCTGTTCCTAGCGAATCCGATTGGGCGCCGATCATGGAGTTTACCTCCGCGGATATTTTTCAGCACTCGCCCTTTGGTGACATACTGAACTCATTAACGTCTCTCTCCTTGTCATGAGGATCCTAGACGAACTATGTCCGGCAGGATTGGGATGCGGATGATGAAGAAATTTGCTGCCCACCCACCACCCATTTAGTAGCCACTGTCGACGACTTAACCGACATACTCGACTTCGACTCCGAAGACTTCGACGGTATGGACGACGATGCGGGAGACGAAGAGGAACCACTGCCCATAGGGCACTGGACAGCCACCTCATCATACGATATATACATGGTGGACACACCCAAAGAAGGCAATGGCGACGAGACAGCGGAGGATGACCCCTCCAAGAAGCAACCCCAAGCGCCGATGTCAGCAGCGCCGCTCTAAGTCCCGCCAAAGAAAAAGTGGTGATACCGGCACAGGAGATAATAGCACTCCGGATAGTGCCGAAGATGGCAACAATCCCCTCCAGCACGATTTAGGGCAGGAGGAGGGAGAAGCCAGCCCTCCTGAGAGAGCGGCAGATGAGAGGCGGAGGATGATAATTACATGCCTCCCTCCGAAGACGAGGCAACCCTCGACGATGACGAATTCGTCGTGCCAGAGGATCCCGTCGAACAAGATCGCTTCAAGCGCCGGCTTATAGCCACGGCAAATAGCCTTAAGAAAAAGCAGCAGCAGCTTCAAGCTGATCAAGATCTGCTAGCTGACAGATGGACCGAAGTCCTTGCGGCCGAGGAATATAAACTCGAACGCCCCTCCAAGAGTTACCCAAAATGCAGGTTGCTACCCCGACTGGAGGAAGAAGCGTATGACGCGGCTGATCGGCCATCTCGTGGCCGCGACAGAGAGGCATTCCAGCCAAAAGCTCAGCCTGCACCCCGACGCCATTCAAATAAAAAGGCATGGGGAAATACGCTAGACCTGCGAGACGTATTGGAGGACAAATCAAAACATGCAAGATCGATCTACGGATCACGAGGGCGCGCCACTATGCGAGACGATAATCGTCACGCCGGATACAGTAAAAGTAAATCCGGCCGGGCCGAGCACAGCGGGCAAGACTCATTGGAGCTGCGTCGCGATATAGCCCAGTACAGAGGCGCCGCACACCCCTTATGCTTCACAGACGAAGTAATGGATCATCAAATCCCAGAGGGTTTCAAACCCGTAAATATAGAATCATACGACGGCACAACAGATCCTGCGGTATGGATCGAGGATTTCCTCCTGCATATCCACATGGCACGCGGTGATGATCTACACGCCATTAAATACCTCCCACTCAAACTCAAAGGACCAGCTCGGCATTGGCTCAATAGCTTGCCAGCAGAGTCCATTGGCTGTTGGGAAGATCTGGAAGCCGCATTCCTCGACAACTTTCAGGGCACTTATGTGCGACCACTAGATGCCGACGACTTGAGCCACATAATTCAACAGCCAGAGGAATCGGCTAGGCAATTCTGGACACGGTTCCTAACAAAGAAACATCAAATCGTCGACTGTCCGGATGCAGAGGCCCTAGCAGCTTTCAAGCACAACATCCGCGGCGAGTGGCTAGCCCGGCACCTTGGTCAGGAAAAGTCGAAATCTATGGCAGCCCTCACGACACTCATGACCCGCTTTTGTGCGGGAGAAGACAGCTGGCTGGCTCGCAGTAATAACATATCAAAGAACCATGGTACTTCAGATACCAAGGATGGCAATAGCAGGTCACGTCACAACAAACATAAGTGCCGCATTAACAGCGACAATACCGAGGATATGGCAGTCAGTGCCGGATTCAAAGGCTCTAAACCCGGTCAGCGGAAAAAGCCATTCAAAAGAAGCACTCCGGGCCCGTCCAATTTGGACCGTATACTCAATCGCTCATGTCAAATACACGGCACCCCCGACAAGACAGCCAACCACACCAACGGGGATTGTTGGGTGTTCAAGCAGGCCAACAAGTTAAATGCCGAAAACAAAGATAAGGGGCCACATAGCGATGACGAGGAAGAGCCCCGGCAGCCGAACACCGGAGGACAGAAGGGTTCCCCCCACAAGTGTGGACGGTGAACATGATATATGCAACCCACATCCCCAAGAGAGAGCGGAAGCGTGCGCTCAGGGACGTATATGCGTTGGAACCAGTGGCCCCAAAGTTCAACCCATGGTCCTCCTGTCCGATCACCTTCGATCGCAGGGACCACCCCACTAGTATCCGTCATGGAGGATTCGCCACACTGGTCCTAGACCCAATCATTGACGAATTTCACCTCACTCGAGTCCTTATGGATGGCGGCAGCAGCCTGAACCTGCTTTACCAGGATACAATGCGCAAAATGGGTATAGATCCCTCAAGGATCAAACCCACAAAAACGACCTTTAAAGGCATCATACCAGGTGTAGAGGCCCATTGCATAGGCTCAGTCACACTGGAAGTGGTCTTCGGATCCCCGGATAACTTCCGAAGCGAAGAGTTAATCTTTGATATAGTCACGTTCCGCAGTGGTTATCATGCACTGCTCGGGCGAACCGCATTTGCGAGATTCAATGCGGTACCGCATTATGCATACCTCAAGCTCAAGATGCCAGGACCTCGGGGGGTCATTACAGTTAATGGAAACATAGAGCGCTCTCTCCGAACGGAGGAGCACACTGCGGCCCTCGCAGCGGAAGCGCAAAGCAGCCTCTTAAGGCAATCCACTAGTTCAGCGTTTAAGGACCCGAACACCTTCAAGCGCGCCCGGAGTAATCGGCAATAGGACCGCCTGGCACGTTCCGAGCTCGCATAGCAATGCGGCCCCCACCCCGGCCCAAGCCAAACGGCGAAACTCGTGCCACACGTACATAATTACGCATTAAAATACCATGGGCACAGGTAGGGAGGGGGCACGATTAAGGCACGCTCCAAGACGTGGCTTAAACCGCACTATGGGGCTTCCTGCTTTGTTATTTTTCTCTTTCAGGACTTTAATTTCTGGAAACCCTGTCCGGCAGCATGATCACCGAATATATGATGCAGCAACCACGAAGGCAGAAAGCTACGTCACACCACGGAACTCCCAGGTGGATTACGATAACGAGTGAAATACTTGCTTTAATACTATTCTTCAGCTTGCCCTTGGAGGGGACATAGTCCTACTTTTTGCTTATCACACTACCTGTATCATTCTGCTTTAATGCACCTTTTTGAATAAACAATGCATAGCATTAAGACTATTATTGCATTCTTCTTATATATATATATATATATATATATATTCATTCATGACATCCAGCACACGTGCACTCTAGTACGGCCAATACGCTAGGGGCTTAAGCATACCCCACAATACGGCGTGAGAAGTCCGGACACTTTCGACAGTGCGGCACCCCGAACTTATAGCATTATATGCATCAGCTCTGAATCATGTCTTGGGTCAATAGTTGGGTTTGCCCGGCTCCCATGTTTTGGTACCTTACGTTCCGCTATATCGGCTAAGGTAGCACTGGGAGAACTACTGTGATTGTGCCCCGGTTCTGCTGGGCTAAGCACCTCAGTAGAGAAAGCTAAAACTGACTGTCATGATAAGGCGAGAGACTGGTCGCTGTTCGAGAGGTTTCGAGTCCCTAAAGACTTATGCCACTTAGAGTGAGGAGTCGGCCTTGTCCGGCTTAAGGCGTGTATCGCGCCCCGAATTCGGCCTTCCGAACACTAGGGGCTTCGCTGAAATTTAAAATTATAGAATTCTATGGCTAAGTGAGAGTGATAACGCATTATAGTCCGATTGCCTTGTTCGTTGTGCTGAGCACCTCCCTCGAAGGACCCAAAAATGGGAACAAGAGTGCTCAGGTTTATCCCGAGCACCCCAGCACTTGTGGCATGGGGGAAGAAGCCGACGACTAGCCATCTCTCAGATTGGATAAACAGCCGAACAGAAGGTAATATTTTAAATTCAAACAAGCGTTGCATAGCGCATATGAACAAGTTTTCATGAATACAGGATTACACGAGCAAGTTTACTCAAATATTATATCTTTCGTACACTCGTCCTCTACGAGACGGGCACCCTTCAGGACTCCCTCATAGTACATCTCGGGGTGGCGATGCTCCTTGCCCTGCGGCGGTCCTTCCTTGATCAGCTTCACGACGTCCAGCTTGGCCCATTGCACCTTCACACGAGCCAAAGCCCGGCGTGCACCTTCGATGCAGACGGACCGCTTGATGACTTCCAGCCGTGGGCAGGCATCCACAAGCCGCCTCACCAGGCCGAAGTAGCTGTTGGGAAGGGCATCGCCAGGCCACATCCAGACTATAAAGCCCTAGCCTGTTCGACCGCCTTGTGTAGCTCGACCAGCTACTTTAGCTGGTCGCTCATAGGCACCGGGTGTTCGGTCCCAGTATACTGAGACCAGAACAGCTTCTCCATTGAGCTTCCCTCCTCGGCCCAGTAAAATTTGCGGCATCCGACACGCTGCGGGGCAAATCTATGAATGCTCCTGGAGAGCTCCGGATTCGGGTAAGTAACAAGTAATTTACTTTCACAAGCTTGCTTTGCATATAGAATGCCTTACCCGTCGCTATCTTCTTCATCGCATCAATCTCCTGGAGGGCCTTTTGGGCTTCGGCCTTGGCACTCTTTGCACTCTCAAGGGCCGCGGCAAGCTCGGACTCTCGCGTCTTCAAGTCAAGCTCCAACGTCTCGTGCTTCGTCACGAGAGCGTGGAGCTCTTGCTGCACCTCGCCCACCCGTGCCTCATGCCTTTCCCGCTTGGTGCGCTCCTTGGCCGCTTTGTTCTTAGCCTCGGATAGCGCTTGCTTCAGGGTCGCCACCTCGGTCATGGCCCCTAGCAAATTTACGATAATCCTGTCATTTTGCAATCGCATTCTTTTTATATCCATAGACTAGGTACTACTTACCTTTGTTCTCCTCGAGCTGCCTCTTGGCAAGCCCGAGCTCTTCCTTGGACCCTTTGAGGTCCTGCTTCAGTGCGGCGACCTCCGCAGCAGTGCGGCAGAGGCCAGCAGCGAAGCCTGCATACGCATATAGACATACTTATATTAGACTCCTGCGATATTGTTTGATCCTCTGTTCGGCTTTTCTTTGTGAACACTGAACAGAGCATCAGGGGCTACTGTCTATGCGGTAATATTTTTCCTATATTTCAAAAACTTACCTCAAAGCCTTTTAGAAGGCTGGCACAGGCTTCAGTCAGTCCCCTCTTGGCAGACTGAACCTTCTGGACCACCGCACTCATAATAGTGCGGTGCTCTTCGTTGATGGAAGCACTGCGAAGCGCTCCCAGTAGATTGTCCGGTGCCTCTGGATGGACAGAGGTCACCGACACAGGCGTCTTGCCCCTCTTGGAAGGAGGCCGCCTGCCCGAGTCCGGAACCACTGGAGGTTCCGGCGCGGTGTTCGGCTGAGGGCCGAACTCGGAGCCCTCAGGAGCCTTGCTCCCTCTGCTCCCGGAGTCCGTAAGGTCGCCTTGAGGCACCTCCGGAACTGTCTCCCTTCGACCCAGTGCTTCTTGAGACAACACCTCGGTGTTGTCCGTAGGGCAAGGGGAGGTGGCGGTCGGAAGTGGATCGCTATCCATAGCCGACGAGTCCAGGGAGCCGTCCGACGAGGATACGTCGATACGGGTTCGGGGCAGTCTACATAATCATAATTCGGTGTTAGGAGAAGCAATGCGACAAAGGTATGATGTGAGTTACTCTGGTATCCGAATACTTACGATTTCGCCAGGGGCTTGGCCCAGAGAAGCCACTCGTCCTCGCCTTCGGCGGCGGTGGTGGAGTAGTCCGGAAGGAGAGCCCTTCCCTTCTTGGACCCTCCGGCCCCCCCAGTGAGGGCGGCCTTCCTTTTCTTGTCTCCCCCGACTGAAGGGGGGAAATCTTCATCTTCCTCCTTGTCTTTGGGGGAGGAGTGCATCGCGGAGTAATTGGACGATGAGTCTGATAACACCTGGCGCCGGGAACTCTTTCGGGTTCCCTTGGCCTTCTTGGTCCTCTCCGGCACCTTGTAAGGAGCCGGAGTCAGCATCTCCGTCAGGAGAGCGTCCGCAATGTCTTCGGGCAGAGGGGCCGGACAGTTAATCTGCCCTGACGTCTCCACCCATTCCTGTCAAAGGCATGGAGCTCAGACCCCGCACATGATTAATCTAGGGGAAATAAATATCCTACCGGATGTATAGAACTCACCGAATGCGCTAGGCCCTTCGCCCTTAGCCCGCGGTCCTTGGTGAGAGAGGGAGGGACCTCGGCGCCCTTGAACAGCACCCTCCAGACGACCTTGTGCGTCGTGTCGAAGAGCTCACTAAGAGTTTGGTGCTGGGCCGGGTCAAACTCCCACAAGTTGAAATCCCGTAGTTAACATGGGAGGATCCGGCGGATGAGCATGACCTGGACTATGTTGACAAGCTTGAGTTTCTTGCTTGCCATGTTCTGGATGCTTTTCTGGAGTCCGTCCAGCTCCACCGATGAACCCCACGACATGCCCTTCTCTTTCCAGGAAGTGAGCCGTGTAGGGAATCCGGATCGAAACTCGGGGCCGCCGCCCAGTTGGTGTCACGTGGCTCGGTGATGTAGAACCACGCCGATTGCCACCCCTTTATGGTCTCCACGAAGGAGCCTTCAAGCCATATAACATTGGGCATCTTGCCCACCATGGCTCCGCCGCATTCTGCTTGTTGGCCGCCCACCACCTTCGGCTTGATATTGAAGGTCTTCGGCCACAGACCGAAGTGAGGGCGGATGCGGAGGAAAGCCTCACAGACGACGATGAACGCCGAAATGTTGATGATGAAGTTCGGGGCCAGATCATGAAAGTCCAGCCCGTAGTAGAACATGAGATCGCGGACGATTGGATGAAGGGGAAACCCCATTCCACGGAGGAAGTGGTGGAGGAAAACTACCCTCTCGTGAGGTTCTGAGGTAGGGACGATCTGCCCCACAGTGGGCAGCCGATGCGCGATATTCGCGGCTAAGTATCCGGCTCCGTGCAACTTTTTGATGTGTTCCTCCCTAATGGAGGAAGCCATCCACTTGCCTCCCGCTCCGGATATGTTTGGAGAAGGTTGAGGACAAAGATGTGGACTTGGGCGTTGGGGCTCGAGTGCGCGAGAATGGATGAGCAAGGAGGAGAATGCGTGGGTAGAAAAAGGTTAAACCTTATCCCTTTACAAGGGCGGCCAAAACTATGCGCCCCCACTAGCCTGGTAAAACTCGCTTATCCCCCAAGCGTCGTAATCGATGGCGCGGTTGGGTTACCCACGCCCGTATTGATGAGAATCCCATAATAAGGGGAACACGGTCTCTGCTTTGACAAGATGTGTCAAGAAATTGCCTCGCGTTATGTGCGGGGATAGTTAAAGAAAAATGGTTCGAATAATCGCCGAGCCATGGCATGATGTCATGTTGCCAAAACGTGTCAGCAGATTAGATTTGTGGAAATATTATTCTCTCTACGGTGGTATGTGGAACTTGTTTTGCAGGGTCGAACACTATCCTTTTATTTGAACTCTTCTTTGGTATATCCGGAGGGGGAACCCGCCTTTCAATGTCGAAGACAACACTGCGCGCCGGACTCATCGTCATTGAAGCCTGGTTCAGGGGCTACTGAGGGAGTCCGGGATTAGGGGGTCTCCGAACAGCCGAACTCTATCCTTTGGCCGGACTGTTGGACTATGAAAATACAAGATTGAAGACTTCGTCCCGTGTGCGGATGGGACTCTACTTGACGTGGAAGGCAAGCTAGGAAAAACGAATATGGATATCTCCTCCTTTGTAACCGACCTTGTGTAACCCTAACCCTCTCCGGTGTCTATATAAACCGGAGGGTTTTAGTCCGTAGGACAACATACAATCATACCATAGGCTAGCTTTTAGGGTTTAGCCTCTCCGATCTCGTGGTAGATCAACTCTTGTAATACTCATATCATCAAGAATAAATCAAGCATGACGTAGGGTTTTACCTCCATCAAGAGGGCCCAAACCTGGGTAAAACATCATGTCCCCTACCTCCTATTACCATCCGCCTTAGACGCACAGTTCGGGACCCCCTACCCGAGATCCGCCGGTTTTGACACCGACAACGCTCTAGGCCTCCGAGCTCCTGCGGATGGCACCAGGGGGCATAGCGGACGACGAGGAGGATCTACGTCATGGCGGTGACATGCGTGGTGGCCGGTGGCCACGTCGGAGCAAGGTGGACGGTGATGGGCACGTTTGGGCGAGGTGAAGAAGGGGATCTGGGGAGAGCCCTGAGAAGAGCGGGGCGACAGAGGAGAGCGGGGCAGTGGGTCCAGGTAGGTGGGGGAGGAGGCCCAAGGCGTCGACGTCGTCCTTATCCTGTCTGGGCATCGCCGACGAGGAGGTGCGGTGGCGCTTGGACGCACCCCTTCCCCATGGTCGGAGGAACAGGAAGGGGAGCGACCGAGGAGGGGGTGACTGGGTCGCTCTAGCTGGGCCAGCTGACTCGGGTGGGCCAAGGCCGAGGGTGTAGGGGGGCTTTCTCTCTCTCTCTCTCTGATTTTCCTTTTCTTTTGCTATTTTTTAAACTTCTCTGCTTTCTTTTATTTCCAAAAAGCAAAACAGTTTTATAATTTATAAAAATTACACCTAAATAGTATAATAATTTAGGACACTGTCACAACAAGTTCGAAACCAAAATAAATTAGTTTAGCACTTTTTAACTCAAAAGCATTTAATTTAATTGCTTTAGCCACTGTTTAAAATAGTTTAGGGCACTTAGACATTTTGCAAAAATGTTGGTTCACCACCAATAGTATCAAAAGAATATTTGCCACATGATGAACATTTTAGTTTTCATGTTTGAGAAACTTTGAATTTCACTTAACATTTGAGTTTGAATTTGACTGGAATTTGAAATGAGATATTGATCAAAGTGACTAAGCACTGCTTTAGCAAAATGATTTGCGTGATCTCAGGGATTACTGTAGCATCATTACACCGGGGTGTTACATTGATGTACCGAAGGTAGTTAGGAGTCCCGTATGAGATCAGAGACATGACGAGGAGTCTCGAAATGGTCAAGACATAAAGATCAATATATTGGAAGGCTATGTTTGGACATCGGAAGGGTTCCGGATGAGTTCGGGTATTTACCGGAGTACCGATGGGTTACCGGAACCCCCCGGGGAGTCTATGGGCCTTAGTGGGAGAAAGGAGGGGGCAGCCAAGGTGGGGGCACGCCTCCCCCAAGCCCAATCCGAATTGGGGTGGGGCCGGCCCCCCTTTCCTTCTCCCCCTCTCCTCCTTCCTTCTTCTCCTACTCCAACTAGGGAAGGGGGAATCCTACTCCCACCGGGAGTAGGACTCCCCCCTTGGGCGCGCCATGAGAGGGCCGGCCCTCCCCTCCTCCACTCCTTTATATACGGGGGAGGGGGACACCCCATTGACATAGAAGTTGATTGTTTAGCCGTGTGCGGTGCCCCCCTCCACAGATTTCCACCTCGGTCATATCATTGTAGAGCTTAGGCGAAGCCCTGCATCGGTAACTTCATCATCACCGTCCTCACACCGTCGTGTTGACAAAACTCTCCCTTGACCTCTGTTGGATCTAGAGTTCGTGGGACGTCACCGAGCTGGACGTGTGCAGATCGCGGAGGTGTTGTACCTTCGGTGCTAGGATCGGTCGGATCGTGAAGACATACGACTGCATCAATCGCGTTGTCATAAGCTTCCGCTTACGGTCTACAAGGTTACGTGGACAACACTCTCCCCTCTTGTTTCTATGCATCACCAAGATGGATCTTTGCGTGTGCATAGGATTTTTTTTTGAAATTACTGCGTTACCCAACAGGGGGTAATTGGAGTTTATCCATCTTTAGCAAAATATGTTGTATACCATGTAAGGGTGAAGCAAATAAGAGCGAACCGACAAGCAATATAGGTAGATCTAACATTAAACAAGACCATGTACAAGGAACTACTAATTAAATAACTAAGCCAAAGACAGTAGATATATCTCAAAGTTCAAGTTGTTGGCACTACTATATGTCTTCATTGGAGACGCTTCTATGTGTAGCCCCATAGTCAGACAGACTTTACCTAGTGCCCCTTGATGTAAGTTCATGAAGAATTCATTCAATCACTCACAAGAGATGTTTAGGTCATCCTTGGAATTTCATGAACTTGTAACAACACGAGAGTTTTTACAGCCGCATGGATTTTTCAATGAACCATCAAATTATACCATTACAATACTTTTTGTCCTCGTATTTTTGGGATTAGGTTTACTTTGTTTAGCCAACAAATAAAAACCTCTTTGTAAGTTGCACCATGTCCCTTCCTCTACAACTTTTTCCTCATCTAGCGAAGCTCGATCCTTAATTTTGTTCTTATGACCGGTGTTGAACTAGGGACACGAGGCGGGGTTGAGGGTGGCGGTCGAGTATGTACTTTTACTATTTTATTTAAATGTTGATGCATTGTTGTAATCCTTAAAAGTTTTGTTTTCCATGGTTACATTGGAGTGCCTCAGACCTGGCTTGGAACTGTTCGAAGCTCCCTTGTGATCAGTGGCGGAGCTATGTTCAACGCTGCAGGGACCATGCCCCCCCAGCCTTCATAAAATATGTGAAAGAAAAAAAATATTTTGAAGGAGAAGATTAGGGAAACTAGAGTCTTTTGCCCCCCCTCCCAACATCCATATTTATGTTTGGCCTTCCCAAAGGATCTTACTTGGCTCCGCCAGTAATTTGGATGCCATTGACATGAACCCTTTCTAAGTGGCAATGAAAATCGTTGTGGGTGATGGGATCAAGGCAAGTTTGTAGTTTGATCATTTGTTGCATGGTTGCCCCCTAAAGAGATTGCTCCCTCCATATTTGCAATTGCTCGACACAAATGCCTCACTGTTTTTGAAGCTCTTCGCGATAATCATTGGATGTGCTAGTTTGGAAATTCCAAGTTTGCTGGCCTATGAATCTCTCTTCATGATGTGCATCTTGAGCGAATCACTCCTAATGCCATCTAATAGACGGCTCTTTCAAATGGTGATTACTCTGTGGCTTTAGCTTATAGGCAGCAATTTGAAGGTGTGTCGATTCGTTTTAAGGCACACAAGGTTTGGGAGTCCCAAGTTGAGCCAAAGTACAAGCTGCTTGTCCGCTTCTCCTACATCTCAAAGCACTAACCACAGACCGTCTTGCTATTTGTGGTTAGCCTCATGAAGAGGTTTGCAGTCCATGCCATCTGAATTTCAAACAAACGAGCATCTCTCTCGGGGATGCTCTTTTTTTTCTGGGCTCTTGGGCTGTCGTTGATGGATGGTCCTCTATCATGGAAAGCTTGGACCCAGATTTCTTTTTCCATGATTAAGGACCGGGTCGGGAAACAAAAATATGAGCTTTTGGGACTCGTCGTGCGGGGCTGGAATGTGTGAAAGGAGAGTACTAGAGCTTTTTCAAGAAAACCTCTTTGCGGCTTTTGGATGTTGCTGCCTGTCACCGGGACCTCTCAAATTCGGGTGGTTGTGCGCGACAACATGTAATTGTATGGTTTTTGGTCTTGTAATATCTTTTGTAATGCTTATACTTTTCACATGATTATATGAAATCGCCCACGCCATTTGCTTTTTATGTCTAAAAGCAATCCTTAAAGTAAATTGAGTTCGGTCCGTCAGTTCCTTGCAGAATTAGTCAGAAATTTGAAGGTGCAAAAAATTCACTATTGCATGAAAATGAAGATGCAGTTAAATCGGGTGCATCTTTATACCCTTGAAGATCGCAAAGTGGAAGCGTTTATCAACGCGGTTGATGTAGTCGTACACCTTCATGATCCGTCCCGATCAAGTACTGAACATACGACACCTCCGCGTTCAGCGCATGCTTAGCTTGATGACATCCTCGCCTTCTTGATCCAGTAAGACGGGCAAAGTAGTAGATGTGTTCCAGCAACACGACGGCGTGGTGACGATGTTGGTGAAGAACAATCTCCGCAGGGCTTTGCCAAGCACAACAGAAACTATGACGGAGGATAAACTAGAGGGGAAAGGGTTGCCGGCACACGGCTTGGTGATTCTTGATGCGTCTTGGGTGCTAGCCCTACCCCTCTATTTATATGTTGAGCCCTGGGGTCGAAACTTGGAGTAAAAGCCTACACAAAGTCGGTTTCACCCGAAAGGCAAGAATCCTTCTTGGACTCCAGGACCAGACACCAGGGTTCCCAGCGTCTGGACCCAGACGTCACGGACATTGGCATCTGGCCCCTGGACTCTGCAAAATTTCCTTTTGCGCTTTCCAAAAACCTTGTGGGCTTTCCCCTTTGGCCCAAATAAAGTGTTCTCGTACCCAAACATTTCGAGAAACATCCGAACCCCTTCTGGTGAATTTCGGAACCCTTCCGGAGACCAAACACTATTATCCCATATATCAATCTTTATATCCGGACCATTCCAGAGTTCCTTGTCAAGTTCGTGATCTCATCCGGGACTCCGAACAACATTACAACGAACGTTAAGCATGCAGACCCTACGGGTTCGAGAACTATGTAGACATGACTGAGACATCTCTCTGGTCAATAACCAATAGTGGAACCTGGATGCCCATATTGGCTCCTACATATTCTACGAAGATCTTTATCGGTCGAACCGCATAACAACATACGTTGTTTCCTTTGTCATCAGTATGTTACTTGCCCGAGATTCGACCGTCGGTATCATCATACCTAGTTCAATCTCGTTACCAGCAAGTCTCTTTACTCATTCCGTAATGCAACATCCCGCAACTAACTTATTAGTCACATTGCTTTCAAGGCTTATAGTGATGTGCATTACCGAGAGGGCCCAAAGATACCCCTCTGACTATCGGAGTGACAAATCCTAATCTCGATCTATGCCAACCCAACAAACACCATTGGAGACACATGTAGAGCATCTTTATAATCACCCAGTTACGTTGTGACGTTTGATAGCACGCTAAGTGTTCCTCTGGTATTTGGGAGTTGCATAATCTCATAGTCATAGGAACATGTATAAGTTATGAAGAAAGCAATAGCAACAAACTAAATGATCATAGTGCTAAGCTAACGGATGGGTCAAGTCAATCACATCATTCTCTAATGATGTGATCACGATCATCAAATGACAACTCATGTCTATGGCTGGGAAATTAACCATCTTTGATTAACGAGCTAGTCAAGTAGAGGCATACTAATGACACTCTGTTTGTCTATGTATTCACACATGTACTAAGTTTCCGATTAATGCAATTCTAGCATGAATAATAAACATTTATCACAATATAAGGAAATATAAATAACAACTTTATTATTGCCTCTAGGGCATACTTCCTTCAGTCTCCCACTTGCACTAGAGTCAATAATCTAGATTACATTGTAATGATTCTAACACCCATGGAGTCTTGGTGCTGATCATGTTTTGCTTGTGAGAGAGGCTTAGTCAATGGGTCTACAACATTCAGATCCGTATGTATTTTGCAAATCTCTATGTCTCCCTCCTTGACTTGGTCACGGATGGAATTGAAGCATCTCTTGATGTTCTTGGTTCTATTCCTTTGCCAAGGCAATTGCACTAGTATTGTCACAAAAGATTTTCATTGGTCCCGATGCACTAGGTATGACACCTAGATCGGATATGAACTCCTTCATCCAGACTCCTTCATTTGTTGCTTCCGAAGTAGCTATGTGCTCCGCTTCACACGTAGATCTCGCCACGACGCTCTGCTTGGAACTGCACCAACTGACAGCTCCACCATTCAATAAAAATACGTATCCGGTTTGTGACTTAGAGTCATCTGGATCAGTTTCAAAGCTTGCATCGACGTAATCGTTTACAACGAGCTCTTTGTCACCTCCATAAACGATAAACATATCCTTAGTCCTTTTCAGGTATTTCAGGATGTTCTTGACCGCTGTCCAGTGATCCAGTCCTGGATTACTTTGGTACCTCCCTGCTAAACTAATAGCAAGGCAAACATCGGGTCTGGTACACAACATTGCATACATGATAGAACCTATGGCTGAAGCATAGGGAATGACTTTCATTTTCTCTCTATCTTCTGTAGTGGTCGGGCATTGAGTCTGACTCAACTTCACACCTTGTAACACAGGCAAGAACCCTTTCTTTGCTTGATCCATTTTGAACTTCTTCAAAACTTTATCGAGGTATGTGCTTTGCGAAAGTCCAATTAAGCGTCTTGATCTATCTCTATAGATCTTGATGCCCAATGTATAAGCAGGTTCACCGAGGTCTTTCATTGAAAAATTCTTATTCAAGTATCCTTTTATGCTATTCATAAATTCAGTATCATTTCCGATCGACAATATGTCATCCACATATAATATCAGAAATTCTACAAAGCTCCCACTCACTTTCTTGTAAATACAGGTTTCTCCAAAAGTCTGTATAAAACCATATGCTTTGATCACACTATCAAAGCGTATATTCCAACTCCGAGAGGCTTGCACCAGTCCATAAATGGATCGCTGGAGCTTGCACACTTTGTTAGCACCTTTTGGATCGACAAAACCTTCTGGTTGCATCATATACAACTCTTCTTTAAGATATCCATTAAGGAATGCAGTTTTGACATCCATTTGCCAAATTTCATAATCATAAAATGCGGGAATTGCTAACATGATTCGGACGGACTTAAGCATCGCTACAGGTGAGAAGGTCTCATCGTAGTCAACTCCTTGAGCTTGTCGAAAACCTTTCGCAACAAGTCGAGCTTTATAGACAGTAACATTACCATCAGCGTCAGTCTTCTTCCTGAAGATCCATTTATTCTCTATGGCTTGCTGATCCTCGGGCAAGTCAACCAAAGTCCACACTTTGTTCTCATACATGGATCCCATCTCAGATTTCATGGCCTCAAGCCATTTTGCGGAATCTGGGCTCATCATCGCTTCCTCATAGTTCATAGGTTTGTCATGGTCAAGTAACATGACCTCCAAAACAGGATTACCGTACCACTCTGGTGCGGATCTTATTCTGGTTGACCTACGAGGTTCGGTAGTAACTTGATCAGAAGTTTCATGATCATCATCATTAGCTTCCTCACTTACTGGTGTAGGAATCACTGGAACTGATTTCTGTGATGAACTACTTTCTAATAAGGGAATAGGTACAATTACCTCATCAAGTTCTACTTTTCTCCCACTCACTTCTTTCAAGAGAAACTCCTTCTCTAGAAAGGATCCATTCTTAGCAATGAATATATTGCCTTCAGATCTGTGATAGAAGGTGTACCCAACAGTCTCCTTTGGGTATCCTATGAAGACACATTTCTCCGATTTGGGTTCGAGCTTATCAGGTTGAAGTTTTTTCACATAAGCATCGTAGCCCCAAACTTTAAGAAATGACAACTTGGGTTTCTTACCAAACCATAGTTCATATGGTGTCGTCTCAACGGATTTAGATGGTTCCCTATTTAACATGAATGCAGCATAACCCCAAAACGATAGCGGTAAATCAGAAAGAGACATCATAGATCGCACAACATCTAATAAAGTACGATTACGACGTTCAGACACACCATTACGTGGTGGTGTTCTGGGTGGCGTGAGTTGCGAAACTATTCCGCATTGTTTCAAATGAAGACCAAACTCGTAACTCAAATATTCTCCTCCACCATCAAATCGTAGAAACTTTATTTTCTTGTTACGATGATTTTCCTCTTCACTATGAAATTCTTTGAATTTTTCAAATGTGTCAGACTTATGTTTCATCAAGTAGATATACCCATATCTGCTCAAATCATCTGTGAAGGTTAGAAAATAGTGATACCCACCGCGAGCATCAATACTCATTAGACCGCATACATCAGTGTGTATTATTTCCAATAAGTCTGTTGCTTGCTCCATTGTTTCGGAGAACGGAGTCTTAGTCATCTTGCCCATGAGGCATGGTTCGCAAGAATCAAGTGATTCATAATCAAGTGATTCCAAAAGCCCATTAGCATGGAGTTTCTTCATGCGCTTTACACCAATATGACCTAAACGGCAGTGCCACAAATAAGTTGCACTATCATTACTAAACTTATATCTTTTCACTTCAATACTATGAACATGTGTATCACTATTATCAAGATTTAGTAAAAATAGACCACTCATTAAGGGTGCAAGACCATAAAAGATATTATTCATATAAGTAGAAAAACCATTATTCTCTGATTTAAATAAATAACCGTCTCGCATCAAACAAGATCCAGATATAATGTTCATGCTTAACGCTGGCATAAAATAACAATTATTCAGGCCTAAAACTAATCCCGAAGGTAGATGTAGAGGTAGCATGACGACGGCGATCACATCGACTTTGGAACCATTTCCCACACACATCGTCACCTCGTCCTTAGCCAATCTTCGCTTAATCCGTAGCCCCTGTTTCGAGTTGCAAATATTAGCAACAGAACAAGTATCAAATACCCAGGCGCTATTGCGAGCATTAGTAAGGTACACATCAATAACATGTATATCAAATATACCTTTCACTTTGCCATCCTTCTTTTCCGCCAAATACTTGGGGCAGTTCCGTTTCCAGTGACCAGTCCCTGTACATTAGAAGCACTCTGTCTCAGGCTTAGGTCCAGACTTGGGCTTCTTCACTTGAGCAGCAACTTGTTTGCCATTCTTCTTGAAGTTCCCCTTCTTCCCTTTGCCCTTCTTCTTGAAACTGGTGGTCTTATTGACCATCAACACTTGATGCTCCTTCTTGATTTCTACCTCCGTAGCCTTTAGCATTGCGAAGAGCTCGGGAATCGTCTTATCCATTCCTTGCATATTATAGTTCATCATGAAGCTTTTGTAGCATGGTGGCAGTGATTGAAGAACTCTGTCAATGACACTATCAACTGGAAGATTAACTCCCAGCTGAGTCAAGTGATTGTGGTAGCCAGACATTCTGAGTATATGCTCACTGACAGAACTATTCTCCTCCATTTTGCAGCTGTAGAACTTATTGGAGACTTCATATATCTCAATCCGGGCATTTGATTGAAATATTAACTTCAACTCCTTGAACATCTCATATGCTCCATGTTGTTCAAAACTTCGTTGAAGTCCCGGTTCTAAGCCATAAAGCATGGCACACTGAACTATCGAGTAGTCATCAGCTTTGCTCTGCCAGGTGTTCACAACATCTGGAGTTGCTCCTGTAGCTGGTTTGGCACCCAGCGGTGCTTCCAGGACGTAATTCTTCTATGCAACAATGAGGATAATTCTCAAGTTACGGACCCAGTCTGTGTAATTGCTACCATCATCTTTCAACTTAGCCTTCTCTAGGAACGCATTAAAATTCAACGGAACAACATCACGGGCCATTTATCTACAACAACATAGACATGCAAAATACTATCAGGTACTAAGTTCCTGATAAATTAAAGTTCAATTAATCATATTACTTAAGAACTCCCACTTAGATAGATATCCCTCTAATCATCTAAGTGATCCATATCAACTAAACCATGTCCGATCATCACGTGAGATGGAGTAGTTTTCAATGGTGAACATCACTATGTTGATCATATCTACTATATTGTTCACGCTCGACCTTTCGGTCTCAATGTTCCGAGGCCATATCTACATATGCTAGGCTCGTCAAGTTTAACCCGAGTATTCCGCGTGTGCAAAACTGGCTTGCACCCGTTGTATGTGAATGTAGAGCTTATCACACCCAATCATCACGTGGTGTCTCGGCACGACAAACTGTAGCAACGGTGCATACTCAGGGAGAACACTTATACCTAGAAATTTAGTGAGAGATCATCTTATAATGCTACCGTCGTACTAAGCAAAATAAGATGCATAAAGGATAAACATCACATGCAATCAATATAAGTGATATGATATGACCATCATCATCTTGTGCCTTTGATCTCCATCTCCAAAGCACTGTTATGATCATGGTCGTCACCAGCTTAACACCTTGATCTCCATCGAAGCATCGTTGTCGTCTCGCCAACTATTGCTTCTATGACTATCGCTATCACTTAGTGATAAAGTAAAGCAATTACATGGCGATTGCAATTCTTACAATAAAGCGACAACCATATGGCTCCTACCAGTTGCCGATAACTGTGTTACAAAACATGATCATCTCATACAACAATTTATATAACCACATCTTGACCATATCACATGACAACATGCCCTGCAAAAACAAGTTAGATATCCTCTACTTTGTCGCTGCAAGTTTTACATGGCTGCTACGGTCTTAGCAAGAACTGTTCTTACCTACGCATCAAAACCACAATGATTTTTTGTTAAGTTTGATGTTTTAACCTCCAACAAGGACCGGGCATAGTCACACTCGATTCAACTAAAGTTGGAGAAACAGACACCCACTAGCTACCTGTGTGCGAAGCACGTCGGTAGAATCAGTCTCGCATAAGCGTACGCGTAATGTCAGTCTGCGCCACTTCATCCAACAATACCGCCGAATCAAAGTATGACATGCTGGTAAGCAGTATGACTATTATCGCCCACAACTCTTTGTGTTCTACTCGTGCATATAACATAGACGCATAGACCTGGCTCGGATGCCACTGTTGGGGAACACAGCAATTTCAAAAAAAATCATACGATCACGCAAGATCTATCTAGGAGATGCATAGCGACAAGAGGGGGAGAGCATCTTCATACCCTTGAAGATCGCAAAGCGAAAGCATTATCAACATAGTTGATGTAGTCGTACACCTTCACGATCCGTCCTGATCAAGTACCGAACGTACGGCACCTCCGTGCTCAGCACATGTTCAGCTCGATGACGTCCTCACCTTCTTGATCCAGCAAGACCCGTGAAGTAGTAGATGAGTTCCGGCAGCACGACGGCGTGGTGATGGTGTTGGTGAAGAACGATCTCCACAGGGCCTCGCCAAGCACAACGGAAACTATGACGGACGATAAACTAGAGGGGACGGGGTTGCCGGCACATGTCTTGGTGATTCTTGATGTGTCTTGGGTGCTAGCCCTACCCCTCTATTTATATGTTGAGTCCCGGCGTCGAAACTTGGAGTAAAAGCCTATACAAAGTCGGTTTCACCCGAAAGGCAAGAGTCCTTCTCGGACTCCAGGACCAGACGACAGGGTTCCCGGCGTCTGGATCCACACGCCAGGGACATTGGTGTCTGGCCCCTGGACTCCGCAAAACTTCCTTTTGCGCTTTCCAAAAACCTTATGGGCTTTCCCCTTTGGCCCAAATAAAGTGTTCTCGTACCCAAACATTTCAGGAAACATCCGAACCCCTTCCAGTAAATTCTGGAACCCTTCCGGAGACCAAGCACTATTATCCCATATATCAATCTTTATATCCGGACCATTCCAGAGTTCCTCGTCATGTCCGTGATCTCATCCGGGACTCCTAATAATATTCGGTAACCAACATACACAACTCATATAATACTATACCGTCAACGAACGTTAAGCGTGCGGACCCTACGGGTTCGAGAACTATGTAGACATGACCGAGACATCTCTCTGGTCAATAACCAATAGCGGAACCTGGATGCCCATATTGGCTCCTCGACATATTCTACGAAGATCTTTATCGGTCGAACCGCATAACAACATACGTTGTTCCCTTTGTCATCGGTATGTTACTTGCCCGAGATTCGATCGTCGGTATCATCATACCTAGTTCAATCTCGTTACCAGCAAGTCTCTTTACTCGTTCCATAATGCAACATCCCGCAACTAACTTATTAGTCACATTGCTTGCAAGGCTTATAGTGATGTGCATTACCGAGAGGGCCCAGAGATACCTCTCCGACTATCGGAGTGACAAATCCTAATCTTGATCTATGCCAACCCAACAAACACCATTGGAGACACCTGTAGAGCATCTTTATAATCACCCAGTTACGTTGTGACGTTTGATAGCACACTAAGTGTTCCTCTGGTATTTGGGAGTTGCATAATCTCATAGTCATAGGAACATGTATAAGTTATGAAGAAAGCAATAGCAATAAACTAAACGATCATAGTGCTAAGATAACGGATGGGTCAAGTCAATCACATCATTCTCTAATGATGTGATCACGATCATCAAATGACAACTCATGTCTATGGCTGGGAAACTTAACCATCTTTGATTAACGAGCTAGTCAAGTAGAGGCATACTAATGACACTCTGTTTGTCTATGTATTCACACATGTACTAAGTTTCCGATTAATGCAATTCTAGCATGAATAATAAACATTTCTCACGATATAAGGAAATATAAATAACAACTTTATTATTGCCTCTCGGGCATACTTCCTTCAGTCTCCCACTTGCACTAGAGTCAATAATCTAGATTACATTGTAATGATTCTAACACCCATGGAGTCTTGGTGCTGATCATGTTTTGCTTGTGAGAGAGGCTTAGTCAATGGGTCTACAACATTCAGATCCGTATGTATTTTGCAAATCTCTATGTCTCCCTCCTTGACTTGGTCACGGATGGAATTGAAGCATCTCTTGATGTTCTTGGTTCTATTCCCTTGCCAAGGCAATTGCACCAGTATTGTCACAAAAGATTTTCATTGGTCCCGATGCACTAGGTATGACACCTAGATCGGATATGAACTCCTTCATCCAAACTCCTTCATTTGTTGCTTCCGAAGTAGCTATGTGCTCCGCTTCACACGTAGATCCTGCCACGACGCTCTACTTGGAACTGCACCAACTGACAGCTCCACCATTCAATAAAAATACGTATCCGGTTTGTGACTTAGAGTCATCTGGATCAGTTTCAAAGCTTGCATCGACGTAACCGTTTACAACGAGCTCTTTGTCACCTCCATAAACGAGAAACATATCCTTAGTCCTTTTCAGGTATTTCAGGATGTTCTTGACCGCTGTCCAGTGATCCAGTCCTGGATTACTTTGGTACCTCCCTGCTAAACTAAGTGTTCCTCCGGTATTCGGGAGTTGCATAATCTCATAGTCATAGGAACATGTATAAGTTATGAAGAAAGCAATAGCAATAAACTAAACGATCATAGTGCTAAGATAACGGATGGGTCAAGTCAATCACATCACTCTCTAATGATGTGATCACGTTCATAAAATGACAACTCATGTCTATGGCTAGGAAACTTAACCATCTTTGATTAACGAGCTAGTCAAGTAGAGGCATACTAGTGACACTCTGTTTGTCTATGTATTCACACATGTACTAAGTTTCCGGTTAATACAATTCTAGCATGAATAATAAACATTTATCATGATATAAGGAAATATAAATAACAAGTTTATTATTGCTTCTAGGGCATATTTCCTTCAGTTGCACCATGTCCCTTCCTCTGCAACTTTTTCCTCATCTAGTGAAGCTTGATCCTTAATTTTGTTCTTATGACCGGTGTTGAACTAGGGGCGGGGTGAGGGTGGCGGTTGAGTTTGTACTTTTACTATTTTTATTTAAATGTTTGATGCATTGTCGTAATCCTTATAAGTTTTGTTTTCCATGGTTACATTGGAGTGCCTCAGACCTGGCTTGGAACTGTTCGGAGCTCCCTTGTGATCAGTGGCAGAGCTATGTTCAAAGCTATTGGGGCCATGGACCCCAGCCTTCATAAAATATGTGAAAGAAAAAATTATTTTGAAGGGGAAGATTAGGGAAAATAGAGTCCCCCCCCCCAACATCCATATTTATGTCTGGCCTTCCCAAACTTACTTGTGATGCCATTGACATGAACCCTTTTCAAGTGGCAATGAAACTCGTTGTGGGTGATGGGATCAAGACAAGTTTCTGGTTTGATAATTTGTTGCATCGTTGCCCCCTAAAGAGATTGCCCCCTCCATATTTGCAATTGCTCGGCGCAAATGCCTCACTGTTTTTGAAGCTCTTCACGATAATCGTTGGATGTGGTAGTTTGGAAAATCCTCTCTAGCTAATCAAATTCACGAGTTTGTTGGCCTATGAATCTCTCTTCGTGATGTGTATCTTGAGCGAACCACTCCTGATGCCATCTAATAGACGACTCTTTCAAATGGTGATTACTCTGTGGCTTTAGCTTATAGGCATCAATTGAAGGTGTGTCGATTCGTTTCAAGGCACACAAGCATGGGGAGTCCCAAGTTGAGCCAAAGTACAATCTGCTTGTCCGCTTCTCCTACATCTCTGAGTACTAACCACGGACCATCTTCCTATATGTGGTTAGTCTCATGAAGAGGTTTGCAGTCTATGCCGATCTGAATTTCAAACAAACGAGCATCTTTCTCGGGGTTGCTTTTGGGGGGGGGGGGGGGGGCTCTTGGGCTATCATTGATGGATGGTCCTCGATCATGGCAAGCTTGGACCCAGATTTCTTTTTTTCCATGATTAAGGACCGGTGGAACTAAAATATTGAGGTTTTGGACTCGTCGAGGCGGGGCTGGCATGTGTGAAAGGAGAGTAACTAGAGGCTTTTTCAGAAAACCTCTTTGCAGCTTTTGGATGTTGCTTGCCTTGTCACCGAGGACCTTCTCCAATTTGGGTGGTTGTGGCAAACGACATGTAATTCTTATGGCTTTTTTGTCTTGTAAATATCTTTTGTATGCTTTTACTTTTTCCATGTCTATATGAAATCGCCACACCATTTGCATTTTATCGTCTAAAAGCAATCCTTAAGAGTAAATTGCCCAGTCGGTCCGGTTCCTTGCAGCAAATTAGTAGAAATTTGAAGGTGCAAAAATGGCACTATACTATGAAAAATGAAAGCTTAGTTAAATCGGTGTGCTTTTGAGTAAAAGAAAAAAAAAAGAATATGTACTTTGTGCAAGCCCTACTTGATCAATAATGTGCATTAGTTATCCAGAAAAAAAGTGCAACAATGATGACGCGGTGGCCACCAAATCCCCCAACAAACTATAGCTACAGTTAAACAAGCGCTCCCAACTACCAATGTCTCACGAACAAAGTCAGAAGGTCCATCGCCAGGACTAGCAAAATTTTGGATGAAGGGCCTCAAAAACTCAGCACTCATTCACTGGAAGTGAAATCAGAGCGTATGGCACGAGGCACGGCAGTTTTGGGGGGGGGGGGGGGGGGGGGGGGGGGGGGAACAAACTGTGGTAACCAACCTGCCTCTGGTGCTACCGAAAGCGCGCCGATCCGGCTCGCAGTTTACGTCAACTTTTCAGAGCCCCGATGTCTCGTTCTCACGCGCTCTCGCCGGGGAAACGTGACCTGTCGGTCACAATACGCAACGCCTTGGAGTTGACCTGTCTCTGTCCGGAAGCCATCAAGAACTGGTTTTGTTTCCTTTAAGCTGAATTTTTTGGCCGATTCACAATCCATTCACCAACAAGTTACACTACGACATTGTTATGTCCATCGTCGCTGACGAGCCTCAGGTCATCTCGAGTCTATCTCTCTTGTCTCCATCAGATGCTAGGTACAAGGGGCCCGTCAGCTAAACCATCCCCATCCCACGCTCTGCAAGCAACATGAGCACCACACCAACACCCATGGGGCGGAGCGCATGGTACGAGGGATCCATAAGACGGGTGAGCTCCTGCAGGGAAGCCATCATTAGCCACCCCGATGCAGAATGAACACTGCTGTTAGCAGCGGCCGCAGGTCAAGAGAGAGGAGAAGGGTAGCATCATTGTCGTATCATTAGGTTTGGTTGGTTGATCCGGTGGCGGCCATGTCGTACGATCAGGTGCTCTCTGTTCTTGGCGGTGGCGGGAAGGCGGCGGCGGCGAGCGCGTGGAGCGGCCATGGAAGCAACATCACGAGGCAGATCGTCAAGTGCACCAGGTGGCAGCTGGAGGAGACCACCGACCTCATCACCTGCCCTTACCACTACTACTGCGACAGCTCCTACCCGGGCGACTACTCGGCTGCCGTCGGCGTCCTCGTCGCCGTTTTGGCCCTTTACTGCCTCCTGTCCGCGGCGGCCTTCACCGTGGTAGAGATCGTCAGGGCTGGCGGCGGCGGTGGCTCGGCGACGGCGGCCGGTGGCGTCGGGCGGATCAAGCGGAAGTACCTGGTGCCGTCGGGGCCCTTCATGATGCCGCTGGTGCTGCTGGTGCTCGCCAAGGGGCAGCGGATCAACGCCGTCTTCCCGCTTTCGCGGCTCGGCCCGGCATTGCTGCTCACGCTGCAGGCGTCGGCGCTGGCGTTCCGGAACGAGGCCGACGGGGACGTGCGCTACGCCGTGCTCGAGGCGTCCACCGTGTCCGGGATCCTGCACGCGAGCCTCTACCTGGACGCCGTCGTGCTGCCCTACTACACGGGCACGGACGCGCTCCGGTGGTCGCGGTTCTCCGGCAAGTGCGCCACCTGCCTCTGCCGGATGGAGCCGCTGCTCGTGGGCGGCCGGACGGTGCTCTACCGGGGCTTGTCCAAGACAGCGCTGGCCGTCATTTTCGCGCTCTGCTCCAGGATGGTGTGCCGGATCTACGGCGAGGAGCGGCTGAGCGCGTGGACGCGGTCGGCGCTGGAGGCCGCGGGCTGGCTTTTCGTGTCTTGCGACGCCGTGTACCTCGCCGGCTGGGTGATTGCCGAGGGCGCCATGGCGAGCGCGGTCGTGTACGGGCTCGTCGCCGGGCTGGTGTTCTTGTGTGTATTTGGGAAGGTTTACAGATTCTTGGCGTGGGTGGAGAACAGGCAGGTCCAATGGAAACCAAGCCTTACCTGCCACAATGTGGTTTGATCATTTCTTTCTTTCTTTCTTTCTTTTTTCCTTTTGGTTCTGGAGGAAACTGTAAAGAATAATAACCAATTAAGTCAGCTTTTGTGTATATATATATGTATATATAATTGCAAAGCATTATAATAGTTAATTGGGATTTTCTGTGCACAACTTTTTTTAGAATGCACAAAAAGATAATTTTAAAGCATATGAGCCACATAACTTTGATGACTGAACAACCTTATGAAGTTTTAGCTTCCTAAAACGACTTTATAAGGTATGGTCAATAGAAAATTAAAAGGCCAAGAAGTAGGCTAGAATTAAACACCACTCTACTACCCCGCTTTTCCTTTCCTTTTACTAAAAGACTCAGCAAAATATCTCCATGCCAGTGTTGACAACATGAGGCTATGATCTCAGCATTTGGTAGGTGATTGGGACAAATTAACCATAACAATGTGGTAGCTAGTTCTCTCGTGAAGCAATGACCTACCTGATGCTAATTCATGAGCAATCCCCTTGTGACCGTGTTTCCTTTCTTCCAGAATTGCTAATTTTTATCCAGCTGGAAACAATTCGGTTTCGGTTGAATTATTCGCCCGTCCGATCTTGCGCAACGGTTCTTGCTAGAAGAGTACGCTTTTAATGTTATTGTCTTTTTCACATTAAAAAGTATATTTCCTCTCGCTAGGGGGTTGGCCATTTGTTCGGCGGCTTCGGCTTCCCTTCGGAGCTCTCCCTCCTTGCATGCTTGAAGGCATCTCAGTTGGTCATTCAAGTTGCTCTTCAGTGGTTGGTTGTTGTATTTCTTTCTCCCGATCAATCTCAAAGTACATTTTATACAAATCCATGCACGCTCGCTATATTGTTGTTAGGTATATAGCGAAGCCGCCGGCCATCACCATGATCTAGAAATTTAGCATCTTACTATGATTGTAGAAGTTCTACATTTCTTTTGCTACTGTATTGCATAACCACGATTATAAAATTAATATGCTATGATGGTGCAACTTTAGGAAGACAAGGTGGGTGCATACAGATGATCATAGATGAAAATTCTGATGTTTAGTTACCGGATAAAGTAAATATAGATACATACTCCCTCCATCTCAAAATAAGTGTCTTAAATTTAGTATAACTTTAACTTTAGTACTTAGTACAACTTGTTCGACACGATTTTGTATCGAAAAAGGGAAGTTAAATACTCTTGATGGTTCTTGGCAAAAAAAAAAAATTACTCTTGAATGGTATTAAAGAAAACAAAAAAGAATCACGGGTTGATTTTTTTTTCTTTATTTCCCACTCTTATGTGACTAACCCTACAATTAATTTTTGACGTGAAAGATTTTCCTTAAGTGCAGGGTGCACAAGAAAAAAAAATATGCACATGGATTAGGGCATGCATGTGATCTCTTGATTAACCTTGTAAATGTTGCATGGCAAAATAGTACATGCAGTGGCGGGGCCAGAATTTTCTGAACTAGGGGGACCAAGCGATGTTAAAATAGGTTGGGAAGAGCTAAACATTGAAAGGGACTGAGCTTTTTAGCAGCAAATGATCACTATATATATACTGTTCATAAGCAAAGTAGTAGCAAATCATTGATGTTTAGAGCATCTCCATCCGCGCCCCTAAAAAGACCCCCCGGCGATTTTTCGGCCGCCGGCGTCAAAAAATCGGCCCAGTCGCGCCCCCAAGGGCCCAGTTTTCGCTGGTTCGGATCGAAATTGACGCAGGCGGACCCAACCCAAACCCGACGCACTGGGGGTCGCTCAGGGGCGCCGGGCGAATCTTTTTTGGCGCGAAGAGCCGAGGCCAGCCGCGTCAGCAACTCGACTCTCTTCTCGCCGCTTCGTCGTCCTCATCGCCTCGTTTCCCGCGGCGAATCAATGCCAAAGCTGCACGCTGCGCGCTGCCGCGCCGGTCAGCCTCCATTGATGCCTCACGGGCGGGGCAGTGAAGGCCGGGCGACGCGCGTCCCCTCGGTCGGCATGCCATCAAGCCACGCGTAACGCGCCGGCCAAGCCTACCACGCGGCGCCTCCGCCTATATAAGCCGACCACCAGCGCGCCGGAGGCACGCACAGACACTCCACCGCCGACGCGCCCATTTCTCCCCCTTCCTCCTCTCGCCGTCTCCAGTCCATTAGAATGGCCGAGCGCTTTTCAGGCGACGGCGCGGCGGCGAATGGCTTCGGGCGTCGCCATCTTCACGAGGACGAGGCTCGCCTCCTTTTCGAGGCCGAGTACCCGGTCCCGCCAGACATGCGGGTGCCCGGGGCTTGGAGGATTAGCGCCGGCGGCGTGCCGGTGCCACCACCACCTACCGGGGCAGCGCGGCGTGCGGAGATCGCACGTATCTGCGCGTCCCTGCCGCGGCAGCGAGGGAGGGGCCACGGTACGTCCCCGATAGCCCGCTCTGGGAGCCCTACTTCCGACGCCGTCACGCCGAGCAGTTCGAGGCCACCAACGGCGTCGTGCCCTCCGGCAGGCTCAACTCCGATGGCCGGCGTCGGTGGTGGGGCATGCCCGGCCGCACGTGGGAGGCCGTCCTCGAGTACATTGAGGGCGGCAACACGCCGCGCCTCGAGTACCCCGCTCCCCCGTCCTTCTCACGCCGCCGTGGAAGCTCCTAGACGCCGAGGCGCATGGAGCGGCCCAGGGCGTCCTCCTCCTCGTCCGGCCGCTCGTCGGGCTCTCCCTGCCTCCGCCCCGTCAAGCCGGAGCCCCAGGACACGCCTGTCAGCGCGCGCACCCGCAGCTCCGGCGTCCGCATCGACGACAATGCCCCCCCCCCCACCGGCCGCTTCGTCCTCGTCGAGTCTAAGCCGGAGCCCGGGCTCCCCGCGGAGTACGAGGAGATAGCCCGGCACGGCTTCTCCGACGAGGACGCCCTGCGATGGGCGCGGGACGACTACCTCCGGACGGAGATGACCCGACAGACCCGGGCCCTGGAGGAGATCGCCGCCCGCAAGCGTGGGCGCGAGGACGAGCACGGCATCGTCGTCCTCGACAGCGACGACGACGCCGCCGCCCCCGGACCGTCCAACCCGCTGCGCCAACCGGGGGAGGGATGCAGCAGGGACGGCGGCGGAGACGACGACGACGACGACGACGGCGACTACACGCGGTTCTACCGCCTCCTCGGCATGTAGAACTGCAAAGGTGGGCGGCGGACGGCGAGGTAGACGGCGAGGAGTGGTGATGGAGACGACGGGGGCAGCCCGTGCTAGTTTTTTTTCTTTTTTTTTGTAAAATATGTTTAAATTTGAACGAACTCGCCGATGTTTGCGATAAATTTGAGGCGTGTTTGCGCCGTATTTGATTTTTTCAAAAAAAACATGGGCGCTGCGACTGGGGGGCATCACGCCCCCAGTGCGCGGTTTAGCGCCGGTGCGCCCCCAGGGGGCGATTTTTAGCCCCTCCTGGGGGGCCAACTGCTAGAGATGCTCTTAGGGGGTTCAGCCCCCCAGCTGGTACCCGTCTCTGCCACCGAGTACATGCATGCATTAAAGACGAACATGTACTCCATCCGTTCCTAAATATAAGTCTGTTTAGACGTTTTAAATGGACTATAACATATGGATATATGTAGACATATTTTAGAGTGTAAATTTACTCATTTTGTTCAGTATGTGGTCACTTGTTGGAATCTCTAAAAAAGACTTATATTTAGAAACGAAGGGAGTAGTAAGGACCTGTTGGTTTATAACTAACTTTGTGACAACTAAACTTAGGTAAAATGTTAAATGTGGTTGCCATAAAAAATGCGGCTAACAAGATGACCACTACAAGTATGGCAAAATTTAACAAAAAATTGAGCCTATGACATATGGACCATGTAGCTAGAAAAACATGGCAAAACACAAGCGTGCCAATGAACCAAACACACGGCTAAAATATTGTGACACAACTAAAATTAGACGTGGCAACCTTAAACTGCAAACCGAACATGCCCTAAGTTTTTTGTCAGTGGCATGTACAACAGTATAAGGTGGCCGCGGCGACTATAGAAATACATAGACGAATACATGTATATTGTCCAGTAAGCATGCATACTTCTCTGAATATCTGAAATACCTATGGTGGATTCAGGCCGGGCTGATCTCGGAGGGTCCAGGTTCAGCTTTAAATTCAGTCAACTGAGTTTGCATCCGTCGCAACTATATCTCTCCTTAAGCGAGATGGAACGATCACCTCGCTGAAGGGTGTACACTAATCGGGTCGGTCCATTCACGCACACCCACAGTTGAATACCCGAAATACCTACGATGGACTCAGGCCGGGCTGGCCTTGCAGGGTCCAGGTTCAGCTTCAAATTCAGTCAACTGAATCTGCATCCATCGCGACTATATCTCTCCTTAAGCGAAATGGAACGATCACCTCGCTGAAGGGTGTACACTAATCGGGCCGGTCCATTCACGCACACCCACAGCTGAATACCCAAAATACCTATTATGGACTCAGGCCGGGCTGGAGCGCGCCAGATTCGAACCCTACTTTCCTATTTTTTTTTTGAGGGGCCTACTTTCCTATTTTGGAGCAACGACGGCGAGCCACTGCGCTTGCCTTTGGTTCGTGAAAGAACAGTAGGGCGACGCAACTTAAGTCCAAACGAGTTGCGTTTCATTGATTCTTCTCCGTTTTTCCAGTTTTTTGTTTGTTTTTTCATCGGGGTTTCTCCATTTTTTCTCTGTTTTCATTGGGATTTTTCCCTTTCTTCCTTTTTTATTTGGTTTTCTTTATTTCTTTGTTTCTTAAGTTTTTTCAAATTTATTTTTCCTTTGGTTTATTTTGTTTATTTTTCGTTTTTCATTTTTTGGGGTTTTCTTTGTTTCCTTTGTTTTTCATTCTACATTCTTATATACTTGTTCAGCTTTTTTCAAAAACTTATCAATTTTTTTTCAAAAATGCTGAACAATATATATATATATATATATACTATTTTAAAGTATAAAAAAAACCCGCGGCGCTCGTGGGCTGGCCCAGCTCGCTGCCCCTTCAGCGAGTCTGAAGCCAGACTCGCTGGAAGCGAGATATAGGCAGGGAATTTGATTATTTGCCAGCCCTTACTTGGGACTTTGCTATTTTTCCACTAGTTACTTTGTATTTAATCTGATGACACTTTTTATCTGGGTGTTTGATATTTTGCCCTCTCTCAGATGGATCCCGCTAAAAAGGACGAATTTACCCTTCCTCTTGATTGACCAGGAATAGAGGGTTGCGGTCGTTCTCATCCCCTCCCTTCGTCTCTCGCATGCAGGTTCAAACAGAGGCAACGGCGGCGACTGCTGGACGACGGCGGCGACTGCTGGACGACGGCGGCGGCCCTGGCGGTGCTTGACGGCGGCGGTCCTGGTGAGTCTCTCTCTCTCTCTCTCTCTCTCTCCCGCTCCCTCCCTCTTTCCCGCTCCCTCCCTCTCTTCTCTCTTGTTCATATCCTTGGTGCGCGCCCTAGGGTTAGGGTGACCAGCAAGGGGAGTGGCGGCCGGTCGGAGCCTCGCCGCGACTCGTCGACTCGCGGCGCCCCGCAGGGCCCCCGGCTTGCGCGCGCGTCGACGACCGCCGATGCACCTGAAATTCGCCATGTGTTGTTGTTGTGTGCGCGGGGGCTAAAATTCTCAGTTCCGTGCTTCTGCTGTGGCCTCTATGTGTTGTTGCTGTTTGTTGTAGCTGCCGCCTTCGCTATGTGCTGCTGTTGTGTGTTGCTTCTGTCGTCACTATTGCTTACTTGCTGGTGTACATCTCATAATTTTTGCTTGATTTTTTGCTGTTACAGACCACATAACTCAGATGAGCTAGGTGTTGAAGATGGCTGAACCGGAAAGAGGTGACCACATAGTAGTAGACGGCTTCGACTTTCCTCCTTTGTTTGTTCCCGAGCCGAGGTGACAAAGCAAAGTAGCTTCTTTTTGGTGCTCATTGTCCAGTACATTAGCGAATACACGCTAACTCCATAGTATGTTGCTCCTTATTGGTCATTGTCGAGTAGCACCACAACTTAATGTGGCCGTCACTCCAACAAGGCACATGATCACTATGCCACAGAGTCTCCAAGGAAGTCCAATCCAGTGACAAGAAGGATGTTGGCCATGGCATTGGCTGATGAGGCGTCGCGAAAACCCACCCCTACCATGGAGGACACCATGATAGCATACGACATGGCCTCAAGCTCAAAAGCTAGGAAGTTGACCCCGAAGAGAAGGAAGTACTAGTGTTGTGCTTGATCTTCTCTATACTTTTGGTTGTAATATGACAGACTTAGCATCCTTTACTTTGGATGTAACATGGCAGCATGGCCATAACTATTTCGTTATGCTTTTGGTTGTAACATGGCAGCTACTATGGCCGTGTGCTTTTGGTTGTAAAACATGGCAGAAAGAAAAGATTATGGTAGATGGTGTATGACCATGTTAAGTGCTTTATTTCGCTATATTGTCTTGATATTGTGTCATGGTGTATGAATATATCCATCTGGAAATATATGTTTGAATTTTGCTGTTTTGTGCATACATATCTTCAAAGGTGAATTAAGAGGCAAAATGATGTCCAAATTTAGCCAAAATGCTGCCCAAAATTTGAACATTTTTTTGAACCACCCAGAAAAATCTCTAAGAATTACAGAAAATCATTCATATATGTGTGACTAATCTGGAAAAGTTTTATTCAATTTGGATCATTGGTTCAACGGCAAAATGCATTTCAACTTTGAGCTTAAGTAGTTTAATCAAATTTTGGCCAAAAATTGAAGTTGTCAGAAAAGTTTCAAATAATTTGAGAAATTCAATCATATATGTACGACTAATCTGGGAAATTTTCATGCAATTTGGATCATCAGTTCAACGGCAAAATGCATTTCAACTTTGAACTTAACTGGTTTGACCACATTTTGACCAGAATTTAAAAGTTGTTAGAAAAAATTCAAGAAACTACGGTAAATCACTCATATCTGCGTGACTAATCTGAGAAAGTTTCATGCAATTTGGATCATTGGTTCAACGGCGTTATGCATTTCAACTTTGAGCTTATGAAGATATATACTGGAGCTAAGGGAGTTTGAACGGGGAAGGCGGGGGCGCAGGGAGCAGTGGGGCAGCATCAAGCAGCATGAGGAGCATGAGAGGGCGAAGCCCACAGAGCAGCAAGGGGGAGAAGCAGGTACATCTGCGGGGGAGCGACGGCGGCTGTGATTTTGGACGGGAATGGCTAAGGATGTGCTTTGTTTGGGTCCAAGGGTACAATGGTTCTTTATTTTGTCTACTTAGTTTGTCAATTATTTCCATGGATTGTTTTTGTGTTGAAAGTGGCAAAAGATCAAAGTACGGAGTAATAAGTGTCACCTGATCAATTACAATCTAACTAGTGGCAAATTGTCAAAGTCCAAAGTAAAGGGTGGCAAAAAAATCAAATCCCCCGATATAGGCGCACCGGTCTGCATCCACGTGTGATGTCGTCTGTAGTCTGTACCAAGGCGACTGGGCTCCACTTGTTCAAAATAAGTATAGCTTGCTTAGCTTGCTTCGCCCCGAATCAATCAATCAAATCAACTTCCTCCCGAGTGTTTCGTCATCGGATCGAACACAGCCAGGCCGCGGAGGCGGAGGAGGAGCCGATGGAGCCCGGCCAGTGCGAGATCGCGCGCCTGCCGGAGGAGATCCTGTCGGCGGCGCTCTCCCGCACGTCGCCGCGCGACGCCTGCCGCGCCGCGGCGGTCTCCCCGGCGTTCCGCGCCGCCGCCGACTCCGACGCCGTGTGGGCCTGCTTCCTGCCGCCGCCCGCCGACCTCCCGCCGCTGGCCGACGGGGAGCTGCTGCTGCCGCCGCGCGGGAAGAAGGGCCTGTTCCTCCGCCTCTCCGGCAGCCCCGCCCTCCTCCCAGGCGGACTGGTATGTATTTTGTATACACATACAACTAACCCCTGGAACAAATTTGGTTGACCGCTAGCTAATCAACTCAAGTGGCGCCATGGTGCAGAGCATGTGGCTGGACAGGGAGAGCGGCGCCAAGCAGGGACGGATGCAGGGGGGGACGAGGGGGGGCGAGACCCCCCCCAACGATCGTGTCATCCCGTGCAGCGATCAGCTATATGCTAATCTTTTTCGCCTGCGCACTTGTCCGTACCTTGCTTCGCCCCCCCTATCCCTTGGGCCTTTGTTACTAATGCGAAGCATCAGCCCATCTGCTGATGTACAGCCCATTGGCTAAAGGCACAAATTGCACGAACTGGACAGCCTAATCCACGAACACCTTAGTTACAGAACGCAGCCACGATTAGGCACGCACATATCGCCGCATCCTTTCCAAACCACCGCCGCCATCTACTCCTAGAAGGACGCCGCCACGGATCTCTCATCTCTCCATAGCGCGGCCATTGAGTAGCGGAGAAGGAAGCGGACGCCGCCACGCCGGGACAGGCAGATGTTGATCCGCGGAGACGTTGCCGGTTGCCAGCAGATCGGGCGCACGGATGCGCAGCAACAACACAAGGGGAGAAGGTAGTTGCTTTTCACATCAGATTAGTTCGTGCCTTTAAGAAGTATAGAAGTATAATCACACAGACTATAGTCATTAGAAGAATTAATTCAATTTTTTTTACAAACCAGTAGGTTCAAAAGCTCAGCCATCAAAACCAGGGACAGATTCATGGGATCAAAGAGGCCAGTTAGTAGCAGCACACAGCCACGCACAGATCCATAATCCTTCCGTTTCCAAGCAGCCTATTGCAATCAAGCGTCAGTAGGCAGATCAATGGGTACAAAACAACGAAAACAGGTATATTAGTCCTGGTTGCTCCTTCCCAAACTAAACATCTTTTTCCTTGTACCACTCTTCTTAATTTGCTTCCACAGAATGAATTTGCTTCCATCTCGCCAATTCCAATGAAAATAATGAGATAAGGTAATGTATTATTAACCCACGTTGCATCACTACAAATTATTAGTTCATGAAATTATCTTGTGTTTCTTGTGTTGTGAGTTTATTTTGTCATTTATTAATTTCCTTGAAGTTTTGATCATGTGAATGCAATGAATAGAGAAGAAAAGGCATGTTTGCACCATGACATCTCCATTAGACCAGACCCTAGGATTTTTTTTTACAACATAGCCGTTGCCCATGAGACTTAGTGCGCCCCCCCTGTGTCAAAATCCTGGCTCCGTCCCTGGCGCCAAGTGCTACATGGTGCCGGCGAGGGACCTGTCCATCGCGTGGCGCGACACGCCGCGCTACTGGACGTCCTGGATCCATCTCGCCGACTCAAGGTTTCTTGCCATCCTCCTTTGGTCTTTCCTTGCAGCTAGCTTCTGTTCCAATCGTTAATTTTGATAGTGCTGTTGCATACCTTCTTGCGTTGTAGTCTTATAATTGCAAGTGGAAGTGCTAGGATGCAGGGTAGTAGCCACGAGGGCCAAAACCCAGAATATTCAGTAGCCATGAAAAAACTAGCAGTGAGTTCAGCAAAGTTTGCAATTTTAATTTGCCCAGTTGAGTACCCCTCCATTTCTAAATATAAGACCTTGTATTTCAATATGGAAGTATATAGACACATTTTAAAGTGTAGATTTACTCATTTTGCTTCGTGTATAGTTTGTATTAGAATCTCTATAAAAAGGCTTATATTTAGGAATGGAGGGAGTATTTTGCAACGCGCGATGCTGATGGTTTTCTGCAAGTTATGATATTGTTTCGTTCTCGTCTTGGTTACGAATCTTAACCCCGCGTTTGACTCCAGGTTCCCTGAGAGTGCTCAACTCAGGTTCGTTTGCTGGTTGGAAATCCGCGGCAGGATACACAGCAAGATGCTGTCCCGAGGCTCAGCTTACGCCAATTACATGGTGTACAAGTTGGACGACGAGTCCTACGGGCTGGATTGGCCGGCCGATGCATCGGTGAGCATTGGAGGCACTGACCTTGCCCGCAAGGTCTGCCTCCAACCTAACCCGCAAAGAAGCCATGCAGAGGATGTGGTGCTCCCTCGTGAAAGGGGTGATGGTTGGATGGAGCTGGAGCTAGGAGAGTTTGTCTGCGAGGGGGATGAAGATGGCGACGTTTCCTTCGGTCTGGCGGAGACGAAACGTTTGAACGGCAAGGGCGGTCTCATCATGCAGGGAATCGAGATAAGGCATAAGAATTAAAACGGACTAATTATGGGAGGAGCTTCTGGGATTAAACCGATCGTATCCACGGTTTAATCCAGTATATAAGGGAAACTGAGGCATCATATTTTCTTGTAATGTGTGTTTTTAAACTGCTGTCTTGGGTTTCATTCTATTTCTATTGATGTGACCGATGAATCATTTTTGCTTGTTTCATCTTAAAAGAAGAAACAGTTGATGCAGAGAGGAATATTACCCTCTCTCTGTTGTACATCGACCTCTCTTGAGGTTAATTAAGAGATCTGATCCATTTGATATTACAATAAAGCTAAATTCCTGCCGGTCGGAGTTTTGCAACAGGCCGAACGACCTGGATGCCGTCCATTATAGATCGTACGACCATCGCGCTCCAAAACGAGCAGTTCATTGATATTTACATGCCCTGCCACCGCCTAGTGAAAAAAACGCTTCGTTCATATCTCGTCTTCGGGTCCCCGCCCAGCGTCATAAGAGAGGGGCGCTCGATCCCGCATCTGTCGGCGCACTGGCTAGCGCCGCCGCCGGAAGGCCGCTCCTCCGTCGTCACGCCTCCTCCCCTAATATCCTTACCGCCCTTTCTCTCGTCCCCGTCCGCCGTGTCCTACCTCGCCTTAACCTGGCTCGTCGGTGAGCACAGAAGCCATGGCGCTTGTTGCTGCTCACCTACTCCGCATCGCCCGGCGCCTCGCCTCGGCCTCCTCCTCACCGTTGTCTGCCGTTTCAGCCCAAGGCCGTCAGCTCCTCTGCCTCCGGTCAGCGACTGCCTCTTTCCAGCCTGAATCCTCCCAGCCACGCCTACGCATCCTCATTTCCCAGCTCCCTGGCCCCATCGCCCATCTCTCTACTCACAGCTCAATGAACAAGGTAGACATGATATAGTCAGTCTCACCCAAACCTTCATCTACCTAAAAATAATAGAGGGGGCTTGACGAGGGCCGACATGCTGTCGTTGGTCAAATCAAATCGTGGATTTGTATCTGGTCAGCTGCATCTAGAGCAGAGGAGATGCCACGCGATGATGAATTGTGCATGGCAAAATTGAGTATAGTCCAACACGGTTCAGCCACCGGCATAATTACACGCGCTGATTAGTGATTAGCAGATCTTCCACAAAAAAAGTGATTGGCAGAGACGTCGTGGCGTCTTGGCCTTGTGCTCTAGGTTCCTCTGCTTGCTGCACCAGCCGGGAACTGCCAGTTTGGGTTCAGCATTTTGTGAAGAGTTCAACATTTTGTGAGATAACAAGACAGGCCAACCTGCCAAAAAATACTACTCAGTTAGTCAGGTTGATGCATCATCTTTCACTGATCGGTTGCATCAAGTGTCTTTGTAAAAAAAAATGTCACTTTTTTTTTGTTCTACAACAGTTGATGCAACGTCTTTTCACTAAATCTTCTACTGCTCGGGTTACCAACATGACTTTTCTGCAATTATCATGCTGCTAATACTGTAGTTTATCAGGGTGCTAATGATATAGTTATCACACTGCTTATGCTAAAATTACCATGTTGAATTTCAATGGAGTCATATATGTTTTTGGTATGTGTGCGTTGGTCTGTGGTAACTTTGACCGGGGAAAAAATTGGTGAGACATACCTCAATATCGCAAAACTTGATTACTTACGTATAAATACCCGCGTCAAAATACACCCCGATAACTCATGTGCAAATAGCATGATAATTTATGCAGAACAGAGTCAATAACTTTGTTACAAACACCTTTTTTGCGGGGGTAGGTACAAACACCTTGACACCAAGGGAAACAGAATTGTTGGAAACATAACCCCCCACCCCATAAATCATGTGCAAATAGCATGATAATTACGCAAAATGGAGTTGATAACCTATGTACAAAAACTTGGTAACTTTTGACCAGGGGGAAATAATAATTGAAAACGCACCCCACCCCACACCCGATAATTCCTGTGCAAATAACGTGATAATTTATGCACAGTGGAGCTGATAACCTATGCACAGACACCGCGATAATCTTTGACCAAGGGTAAAAGAATTTGTTGAAAACATACACACCCCCCTCCCCCGGCGCGATAACTTCTGTGCAAATAACGTGATAATTGACGCACAACAAAGCTAATAACCTATGTCAAAAGATATGTAAAGAACATAGATAGTAAAGGTAGAAGATCATTTCGGGTAGATAGGAGAGCTATTAAAATCCAACTGTGCATGCACCACCGCTCACGCACCCTCGACAACTTCTATATAAGTAGTATGATAACAGACACACCACAAACATGATAACTTAGGTATAAACACCACGGTAACTTTAACCCAAGGAAAAAGGTTATTATAACCAAGGTAACTTTAAAACAGGGGGGTTAGGCACCCCAAGTAACTTTATATGTAAATAGCATGATAATTTATACACCGCAAACATGAAGGAAATATGCCCTAGAGGCAATAATAAAGTTGTTATTTATATTTCCTTATATCATGATAAATGTTTATTATTCATGCTAGAATTGTATTAACCGGAAACTTAGTACAAGTGTGAATATATAGACAAACAAAGCGTCACTAGTATGCCTCTACTTGACTAGCTCGTTGAATCAATGATGGTTATGTTTCCTGACCATAGAAAAGAGTTGTCACTTGATTAACGGGGTCACATCATTGGAGAATGATGTGATTGACTTGACCATCCATTAGCTTAGCACGATATTCGTTTAGTTTGTTGCTATTGCTTTCTCCGTAACTTATACATGTTCCTATGACTATGAGATCATGCAACTCCCGAATACCGGAGGAACACTTAGTGTGCTATCAAACGTCACAACGTAACTAGGTGACTATAAAGATGCTCTACAGGTGTCTTCGATAGTGTTTGTTGAGTTGGCATAGATCGAGATTATGATTTGTCACTCCGAGTATCGGAGAGGTATCTCTAGGCCCTCTTGGTAATGCACATCACTATAAACCTTGCAAGCAATGTAACTAATGAATTAGTTACGGGATGGTGCATTACGAAAACGAGTAAAGAGACTTGCCGGTAACGAGATTGAACTAGGTATTGAGATACCGACAATCGAATCTCGGGCAAGTAACATACCGATGACAAAGGGAACAATGTATATTGTTGTGCGGTTTGACTGATAAAGATCTTCGTAGAATATGTAGGAAAACCAATATGAGCATCCCGGTTCTGCTATTGGTTATTGACAGGAGATGAGTCTCAATCATGTCAACATAGTTCTCGAACCCGTAGGGTCCGCACGCTTAATGTTCGGTGATGATCAATATTATGAGTTTATGTGTTTTGATGTACCAAAGGTAGTTAGGAGTCCCAGATATGATCACGGACATGACGAGGAGTCTTGAAATGGTCGAGACATAAAGATTGATATATTGGACGACTATCTTCGGACACCAGAAGTGTTCCGGGTGATTTCGGAGAAAACCGGAATGTCAGAGGGTTACCGGAACCCCCCGGGGAAAGATTGGGCCTACATGGGCCATAGGGAAGAGGGAAGGCAGCCCAAAAGGGGCAGCCGCGCCCCCTTCCTATAGGGAGTCCGAATTGGACTAGGGAGGGGCCCCCCTTTCCTTATCCTCTTCCTCTCCTTTCCTTCTTTCCCCTTCTCCTCCTAGTAGGACGGATAGAGGCGAGGGTCCCGATCTTTCAATGAGATGATAACTATCGATTTAGTGGAGACGACTTTGATGATCCAACTACAAACGTGCACGATGTTGCGCCTTAGCAACCGCTAAACCAACTCCGAGAGGTTATTGACCACGCTGGAGCACGATCAACCTGGCCAAGAAGGTCTATTCCTGCAAGCAATCGAAGAACAAGCAAGAATATGATTAAGCAATCTGAATATTGCGAGTAGGGATGAAGTATTGATAAAAGTGGGGTTTCATAAGCGGTCTTGGTCTGGTCCTTGGACACAAACGAAGTACACAAAGTTGTAACGATGGCTAACTTTTAACTAAATAAAACCCAAGGAAAAAGCTACTAGATGGATCTACTTACATAGGAGCAAGGGGTGGCGGCCAAGGAGGTGGGAGGACGTCCCAAGGCAGCCTAAAACTAACCCTATGTCGTACAAGGCTCATGGGCCTAAGTGGAGATGATGCAACACCTTTGGGCTTGTAGTTTGACTCGGATTCTGCTGCAACGTCAGATTGTTTCGTCCATAACTCAACGCTCCGGACGAATTTGAAGGTGAATCCAATTGGGTTGGAAAGAGCACGAAATCTAGTTTCCAACAAAAAAAGAATCACCCAATTCAAAGTTCGTATGAAAAAGTTGTTGGCGTTTTGAGTCAGCTATGTCTGTGCACTCCGAATCTGAATCCAGAACGTGAGAGACTTGAACTCTATCTTCTCTTGGCCCAAAAGTGACGTGAGAGGACTTTTTGAACAAAACCTAAACTTCTTCTTTTCCCTTATCTTTATATGTGGATTGTACAAATGTCCCATACACCTAAAATTAGATAAATCACAAAAGTGTGTGAAGTATTTTTGTTCTGGATAACATAAATAGATTATTGAATAGTTTGCATTAGAAATCACCTGACAAATATGCATGTATGCAATATTTTTGGTCGTATCTAAGGTATTCATGTCCTCAGCATCCTCCCCTTCTTGAAAACAAAGCCGTCCTCGGCGTTGCTTAATCTAAAATGTGGCTAACGAAAAAGACAAGGTGTACATGTTGTATATGTATATGTCATCCATTTTAACTTCCTTTGATTTTTGCACATATGACACATATATACATGAGTAATTTTCATAGTTCATAAAATCTAAAGCCAAAAACTATCACAAGAAGTAGAAGGCATGAAAATATTGCAACTCAGTTTGAACATATAAGTGAAGCTCTTATTCATTTCAAAAGATTGGCAATGTTCATCATTAAACCATCCTAGCTTTGATGAATAAACCTTACTTGCATCAAATTTACATGCTACAACATGCTTAAATAAGCAAACATGTAATAAGTCATTAGACACAGAATCATCACTAAGATTAGAGGTCATATCAAAATGATTAAACATTAGTTCTTTTGCATCAACAGTTAATTCAATGGGTGCACTCAAAATTGCTGGTATTTTAGTTATTTGATCACATGACGCATTCATGACAGTAACAAGATTCTCTAAAATAGGTGGTGTGCTCAAATCAACAAGTAACTCAACACATGAAGCATTCAAGTTAACTAGGCATGCATCATTCTCATGTGAAGTTATATCATCAATACATGTATTGTTACCTTGTCGTAAAGACGTAGCTGATGTAGGTACGAACGTTGACAATGTACCATACTCTTGAGATGATTCGCGCTCACAATCCGAGGTGGGGCTGCTCTATTAGGTGCAACGGTGGAGGAACCAACCAGCGGTGGTGAGCATGATTTGGAATAGTAGTTGTTGTAGTCACCCAATGCATCCTCCTGTATCTGTCTCTCAAAGGTACAAGCGCGGACATACATACCAGTAATGCAACGAGGAATATAGTGAAACCTTGTCTGAATATCATGGTTCAAACCACCAAAAAATCTATTCATTGTATCATCCTCAGATTCTTCAATGTCACAATGATGCATATAAGATTTGAATTCTTGGTAGTAAGCATGAACAGTGTTGTTTCCTTGTTTAAATTGTTCAAATTTGTGAAGAAATTCATGACGATAGTAAGGAGGGAAAAATTGTTGCTCATTACATATTTCAAATCTTTCCAAGTTGTGGGTTGGTTATTAATGTTTTTCTTACAATGTACACTCCACCAAATAGAAGCAAAACCAGTAAATGCTCTAGTGGTAGCTCGTACTCTCTCAAGTTCAGAAAAATCATGGTAAGTAAAAACTTGTTCTACTTCAAGCTCCCAAGCTAGATAAATAGTAGGATTAAATCTACCCTCAAATAGCAGTAAAGAGATAACCTGACCATGTGCATGTGTGTGTTGTCCCAACTCTCGTGATGATGAAGATGTGTCCGTCGTCCGAGAACTTCTATCTCTGGAACCTGTCATGATTAGTAGAAACAAGAAACAAAATTCAAGAATAATGTTCCTATGAACTACTAGGGTATGGTGGTAAAGCGCTCAGAGTAAAGCAAATATTAATATCTTACAAGTTCTTACCAAGCAGCAGGCGGTGATAGGCAACCAGCGGTGTCAAATAACTTCGAAGATTGTGTAAAGCGATTGCCAGGGGAACATACATAGACACGATGTAGAAATATGTGGAGCTGGGTTGGCTATATATGGTAGCAAAAGATTAGCAATAATCAATTCAGATATGCAATGTTGAATAAACGCTCAACGATGGTACTGTGCTGGTCCTAAGCTCGACCGAACTAGAGGCGCGAGCCTAGAACACTAATGAGGTCACGTCGTAGCACAACTAGCATCAATAAAGGATATGAAGTAGCTCTCTACAGCAAGATATAAGTGAAGATCACAATAGCAGTAAAGATAATGATATGAAACAACAACCAAGAAGGATATATCAACAACTTTCTCTCCAACTTTTCTCTGAAAAAGTTTGTGCAAATTTTTTGATCATTTTTTTCAAGAATGGTATTGAATCATGCTTTCAAACACAAAAGGAATCACTCAATTCCGAGTTGATATGAAGAGTCAAAAAATTCTAAAACTGGCCTGAAAAACTGGAATAAGTCGTGTTTGTGAACTTCGGAGGGTAAAAAGACCTATTTAGAAGCCGATTTTGAGGTGCCAAATATTGAACTAGCTTCTTTAACTATTTAGATGCGGCTCGTCGCTAGCTTTCATTTGAGTACTCGCGGAGCCAAAACGGACTTCGTATGAGGAAGTTATGTCTGTTTTACTGAACAGTGCACAAAATAGATTCCAATCCGAATTCAACTACAAGATCGAGTCTAGATAGATCCGAATTTTGTTTTTTTCTTCTCTCTTTTTTCCTCACACTTTTTTTTTCTTTTTTCTTTCTCTTTTTTTGTCTTTGACTTTTTTTTACTTTTTTCTCTTTTTTTCTCTCTCCCTCTTTCCAAAACAAACTAGATAAGATGCTGATTGGATCTAGCGAAGATGTGAACGACCTCAACTATGATTGTGACAATGAACGATGGGTAGCACATGGTGGAAACTGATGGATGGGTGGTGGATAGTGGAAGGGATAATGATGCAGCGGCGGCGTGACTAATGTGAACAGAACTCGAAACTCTAAACGAACTAGACACTAAGACCAGCAACTCGACACGACGATGCAACCGATAATTCAACTATGCAAGCAATAAAAAGAAATGCAAAGACTCAGACTGGCTTGGACAAAGGATGAATAGATCTAACTTTTTTGTGGCTTTTTCTTGGACAATAGGTAAGAAAATAAATCTAATCTAGAAAAACTGGAAATTCTCACCGAGCAACCTAAAAACTGATACCACTTGATAGAGGCGAGGGTCCCGATTTTTTGATGAGATGATAACTATCGATTTAGTGGAGACGACTTTGACGATCCGACTACAAACGTGCACGAGTTGCGCCTTAGCAATCGCTAAACCAACTCCGAGAGGTTATTGACCATGCTGGAGCACGATCAACCTGACCACGAAGGTCTATTCCTGCAAGCAATCGAAGAACAAGCAAGAATATGATTAAGCAATCTGAATATTGAGAGTATGGATGAAGTATTGATAAAAGTGGGGTTTCATAAGCAGTCTTGGTCTGGTCGTTGGACACAAACGAAGTACACGAAGTTGCAATGATGGCTAACTTTTAACTAAATAAAATCCAAGAAAAAAGCTACTAGATGGATCTACTTATATAGGAGCAAGGGGTGGCGGCCAAGGAGGTGGGAGGACGTCCCAAGGCAGCCTAAAACTAACTCTAGGTCGTACAAGGCTCATGGGCCCAAGTGGAGGTGATGCAACACCTTTGGGCTTGTAGTTTGACTCAGATTCTGCTGCAACGTCAGATTGTTTCGTCCATAAACCAACGCTCTGGACGAATTTGGAGGTGAATCTAATTGGGTTGGAAAGAGCCTGAAATCTAGTTTCCAACAAAAAAAGAATCACCCAATTCGGAGTACGTATGAAAATGTTGTTGGCATTTTGAGTCAAGTATGTCTGTGCAGTCCGAATCTGAATCCAGAATGTGAGAGACTTGGAATCTATCTTCTCTTGGCCCAAAAGTGACGTGAGAGGACTTTTTGAACAGAACCTAAACTTCTTCTTTTCCCTTATTTTAATATGTGGATTGTACAAATGTCCCATATACCTACAATTAGACAAAGCACAAAAGTGTGTGAAGTATTTTTGTTCTGGATAACATAAATAGATTATTGAATAGTTTGCATTAGAAATCACCTGACAAATATGCATGTATGCAATATTTTTGGTCGTATCCGAGGTAGTCATGTCCTCATCAAGGACTAGGAAAGGAGGAATCCTACTCCTACTAGGAGGAGGATTCCTCCTCCCTTGGCGCGCCCTAGGACCGGCCAGCCTTCCCCCTTGCTCCTTTATATACGGGGCAGGGGGCACAGGACACACAAGTTGATTGCTTTTAGCCATGTGCGGTGCCCCACTCCACAATAATCCACCTCGGTCATATCGTCGTAGTGCTTAGGCGAAGGCCTGCGCCGGTAGCTTCATCATCACCGTCATCACGCTGTCGTGCTGACGAAGCTTTCCCTCGACACTTAGCTGGATCGAGAGTTCGTGGGACGTCACCGAGCTGAACATGTGCAGATCGCGGAGGTGTCGTATGATATGTCTCCGTCGTATCTACTTTTCCAAACACTTTTGCCCTTGTTTTGGACTCTAACTTGCATGATTTGAATGGAACTAACCCGGGGTAACGCTGTTTTCAGCAGAATTGCCATGGTGTTATTTATGTGCAGAAAGAAAAGTTCTCGGAATGACCTGAAGCTCCACGGAGATTATTTTTGGAAATAATAAAAAATACTGGCAAAGAATCAAGGCCAGGGGGCCCACACCCTAGCCACGAGGGTGGGGGCGCGCCTGCCCCCCTACCTCGTGGGCCCCCTGGAGCTCCACCGACGTCCATCTTGACTCCATATATTCGTGATCGGGGAGAAAAAAAATAAAGAAGAAGGATTCATCGCGTTTTACGATACGGAGCCGCCGCCAAGCCCTAAACTCTCTCGGGAGGGCTGATCTGGAGTCCGTTCGGGGCACCGGAGAGGGGAATCCGTCGCCATCGTCATCATCAACCATCCTCCATCACCAATTTCATGATGCTCACCGCCGTGCGTGAGTAATTCCATCGTAGGCTTGCTGGGCGATGATGGGTTGGATGAGATTTATCATGTAATCGAGTTAGTTATGTTAGGGTTTGATCCCTAGTATCCACTATGTTCTGAGATTGATGTTGCTATGACTTTGCTATGCTTAATGCTTGTCACTAGGGCCCGAGTGCCATGATTTCAGATCTGAACCTATTATGTTTTCATCCTATCTTGCAAGTCTATAGTCACCTACTATGTGTTATGATCCGGCAACCCCAAAGTGACAATAATCGGGACCACTCCCGGTGATGGCCGTAGTTTGAGGAGTTCATGTATTCACTATGTGTTAATGCTTTGGTCCGGTACTCTATTAAAAGGAGGCCTTAATATCCCTTAGTTTCCACTAGGACCCCGCTGCCACGGGAGGGTAGGATAAAAGATGTCATGCAAGTTCTTTTCCATAAGCACGTATGACTATATTCGGAATACATGCCTACATTACATTGATGAATTGGAGCTAGTTCGGTGTCACCCTAGGTTATGACTATTACATGATGAACCGCATCCGGCATAATTCTCCATTACATATCCATTGCCTACGAGCTTTCCATATATTGTTCTTCACTTATTTACTTTTCCATTGCTATTGTTATCATCACTACAAAATACCAACAATATTACTTTTGCTACCGTTACCACTACTATCATATTACTTTGCTACTAAACACTTTGCTGCAGATATTAAGTTATCCAGGTGTGGTTGAATTGACAACTCAGCTGCTAATACTTGAGAATATTCTTTGGTTCCCCTTGTGTCGAATCAATAAATTTGGGCTGAATACTCTACCCTCGAAAACTGTTGTGATCCCCAATACTTGTGGGTTATCAAGACTACTTTCTGGCGCCGTTGCCGGGGAGCATAGCTCTATTCTTTGAGTCACTTGGAATTTATATCTGCTTATCATTATGAAGAACTTGAGAGATCCAAAAATCAAGATTTATCCCTCAACTAAGAGGGGAGGTAAGGAACTGCCATCCAGCTCTGCACTTGATTCACCTTCTGTTTTGAGTAAGCTTGCGACACCTAAACCTGCTTCTGCTATTAATTTTGATATGTCGCATATTATTGATGATGCAACTTCTGCTATGCATGATACTTATGATGAAACTATTTCTATGCTTGATACTACTGTGCCACTTGATGAATTTCTTGATGAACAACTTGCTAGGGCTAGAGAGAATGAAATTATTGAAATTGATAATATTGATGAGAGTGATGATGAAGGCTCTCCTAATAAATATGAATTGCCTGTTGTGCCTGAGGGCCATGTTATGGATGAAGAAACTAAAAGAGATTTTCTTGCTTGCAATGATAGAAGTGATCATAAGAAATTATTAGCTAAGGTTAAACAAAAAACTCTGAATGCTAGAATGAAATATGATCCCACTTATGCTACTTCACCTATCTTTGTTACTGATAAGGATTATGAATTCTCTATTGATCCTGATATAATTACTTGGGTTAAATGATATAGTCACCCTGTTCACTAATGATGAGAGAACTCGCTACTTTTATATCCTTAAAATATTTTCGTTCTCATTAAAGGGTGATGCTAAGATATAGTTTAATTCTCTTGATCTCGGTTGTGTGCGTAGTCCCCATGATATGATTTATTATTTCTCTGCTAAATATTTCCCTACTCATAAGAAACAAGCTGCCTTAAGGGATATATATAATCTTGTGCAAATTGAAGAAGAGAGTCTCCCACAAGCTTGGGGGAGGCTTCTCCAATTACTTAGTGCTTTGCCTGATCATCCTCTTAAGAAAAATGAAATACTTGATATCTTTTATAATGGACTAACCGATGCTTCTAGAGATTACCTGGATAGTTGTGTTGATTCTGTTTTCAGGGAAAGAACACCTGATGAAGCTGAAATTCTACTGAATAATATGTTGACAAATGAAAATAATTGGCCACTTCCCGAGCCAGCTCCTGAGCCAATTCCTGAGCCTATTCCTAAACCAATTCCGAAGAAAAGAGGTGTTCTATTTCTCATTCCTGAAGATATGCAAGAGGCAAAGAAATCCATGAAAGAAAAGGGTATTAAAGCTGAAGATGTTAAGAATTTACCTCCTATTGAAGAAATACATGGTCTTAATTGACCGCTTGTTGAAGAAACATATGGTTTTAATCCATCACCTATTGAAGAAACACATGGTCTTGATAACCCGACACAGGTAGTAAAGGTAAATTCTATTTATAGATATGATAAAGCTGAAATCCCTCCTACTAAGTTTGCTAGCCAATGTTTGGATGAGTTTCATAACTTTATGGTTAAGCAAGAAGACTTCAATGCTTATTTTGGTAGACAATTAAAACAAAATGCTTATATGATTGAACACTTGGGTGATTATATGTGTAGAGTTAAAGGTGAACTTAAACTCATTAGTAAACATGCTTCTATGGTTACCACTCAAGTAGAACAAGTACTTAAAACTCGAAATGATTTGCTCAATGAATTGAATAGTAAGAATAATGACTATGTTGTTAGAGTGGCTACTAGAACTGGTAAAATGACTCAGGAACCTTTGTATCCTGAAGGCCATCCTAAGAGAATTGAGCAAGATTCTCAGAGAAATAATATAGATGCACCTAGTCCTTCTAAAAGGAATAAAAAGAAAAATGATAGGACTTTGCATGCTTCTAGTGAACCTATTGCTGAATCACCTGAGAATCCCATTGATATTTCTATTTCTGATGCTGAAACACAATCTGGTAATGAACATGAAACTAGTGATAATGTTAATGATAATGTTCATGTTGATGCTCAACCTAGCAATGATAATGATGTAGAGATTGAACCTGCTGTTGATCTTGACAACCCACAATCAAAGAATCAACGTTATGATAAAAGAGACTCTGTTGCTAGGAAGCACGGTAAAGAAAGAGAACCATGGGTTCAGAAACCCATGCCTTTTCCTCCTAAGCCATCCAAGAAAAAGGATGATCAGGATTTTGAGCGCTTTGCTGAAATGATTAGACCTATCTTTTTGGGTATGCGTTTGACTGATATGCTTAAAAAGAATCCTTATGCTAAGTACATGAAAGATATTGTTACCAATAAAAAAAAGATACCGGAAGCTGAAATTTCCACCATGCTTGCTAATTATACTTTTAAGGGTGGAATACCTAAGAAACTAGGAGATCCAGGAGTACCAACTATACCATGCTCCATTAAAAGAAACTATGTTAGAACTGCTTTATGTGATCTTGGAGCCGGTGTTAGTGTTATGCCTCTCTCTTTATACCTTAGACTTGATTTGAATAAGTTGACACCTACTGAATTATCTTTGCAAATGGCTGATAAATCAACTGCTATACATGTCAGTATTTGTGAGGATGTGCCTGTTGTGGTTGCAAACGTTACTATTTTAACGGACTTTGTTATTCTTGATATTCCCGAGGACGATAGTATGTCTATTATTCTTGGAAGACCCTTTTTGAATACTGCAAGGGCTGTTATTGATTGCAACAAGGGCAATGTCACTTTTCATGTTAATGGTAATGAGCATACGATACACTTCCCGAGGAAACAACCTCAAGTCCACAATATCAATTCTATTGGAAAAATTCCATCGATTATTTTTGGAGGTTTTGAATTTCCTCTACCTACTGTCCAGAAGAAATATGATGTTCTTATTGTTGGGGATGTCCATATCCCCGTTGAGGTAACCTAGTGTTATTCGAAAATTCTCCGGTTCCATGTTATTCGGAATGAGTTTATAACAAGACTTGATCAACCTTGTTAGTGGATTCCTTTTGATGAGCACGAGATGGATGAAGTTAGAAAACACAACTCTCTGTACCCTCTTTTTACTTTATGTTATTTATATTAAATAAAGCAAAAATAGTAATTTCTGTCTGTTTTCTGAATTATCCGTGCAATATAAAAATACCCTGAAAATAAAAGTTCTCCAAATGCCCTGAAATTTAATTTTTTCTGGAATATTTGAGAATATCTGGCACTGAGAACACAGCAGGGGGAGCAAGCACCTGGCCATTAGGGTCCACGGCGCGCCCACCCGCTGGGCGCGCCCCCTGCCTCGTGGGCCCACGGAGGCCCTCCTCCACTTATTCTTGCACCCACACACTTCTTCTTCCTCCCAAAAAAATCACCATCCACGTCAAACCCGAGTTCTAGCTCATTTTGCTGCGATTTTCGATCTCCTTGCTCAAAGCACCTCTCACAAAACTGCTTTGGGGGATTGTTCCTTGGTATGTGACTCCTCCAATGGTCCAATTAGTTTTTGTTCTAGTGCTTTATTCATTGTATATTTTTGCTGCTTAGGTGACCCTGTTCTTGAGCTTCCATGTCAAATTTATATGGTCAAAAGTAGTTTTGATGCATGATATAGGCTCTAGGCACTTGTAGGAGTAGTCGCTATCAATTTTGTTGAGTTTGGCTTACTTTTATTTGAAGTTACTAATAATTTCAGAATTTTTTAGAAAATAATGAAGATATTTTTGAGGGGCTCATCGAGCCAAAGCCCGAAGGATAAGCAAAGTGAGGAGGATAAGAGACCCAAGTATAATCTCCCTCGCATCCGGAGGTCCGGCCATGTGAATGGCCTTGTGATGAATTCTTGAGAGCAGCCGGGATTTGTGATGATTGCTACCTCTTGAGCACTGCGTTGGTTTTCCCCGAAGAGGAAAGGATGATGCAGCAAAGTAGCGTAAGTATTTCCCTCAGTTTTTGAGAACCAAGGTATTAATCCAGTAGGAGGCTACGCGTGAGTCCCTCGTACCTGCACAAAACAAATAAATCCTCGCAACCAATGCAAATAGGGGTTGTCAATCCCTATAAGGCCACTTACGAGAGTGAGATATGATAAGATAACATTTTTGGTATTTTTATGATAAAGATGCAAAGTAAAATAAAGGCAAAGTAAATAGCAAAGGAAATAACTAAGTAGTAGGAGATTAATATGATAAAGATAGACCCGGGGCCATAGGTTTCACTAGTGGCTTCTCTCGAGAGCATAAGTATTCTATAGTGGGTGAACAAATTACTGTTGAGAATTGACAGAATTGAGCATAGTTATGAGAATATCTAAGTATGATCATGTATATAGGCATCACGTCCGAGACAAGTAGACCGACTCCTGCCTGCATCTACTACTATTACTCCACTCATCGACCGCTATCCACCATGCATCTAGAGTATTAAGTTAAAAACAGAGTAACGCCTTAAGCAAGATGACATGATGTAGAGGGATAAACTCATGCAATATGAAGAAAACCCCATCTTGTTATCCTCGATGGCAACAATACAATACATGCCTTGCTGCCCCTACTGTCACTGGGAAAGGACACCACAAGATTGAACCCAAAGCTAAGCACTTCTCCCATTGCAAGAAAGATCAATCTAGTAGGCCAAACCAAACTGATAATTCGAAGAGACTTGCAAAGATAACCAATCATACATAAAAGAATTCAGAGAAGATTCAAATATTATTCATAGATAGACTTGATCATAAACCCACAATTCATCGGTCTCAACAAACACACCGCAAAAAGAAGATTACATCAAATAGTTCTCCACAAGAGAGGGGAGAACATTGTATTGAGATCCAAAAAGAGAGAAGAAGCCATCTAGCTAATAACTATGGACCCGTAGGTCTGAGGTAAACTACTCACACTTCATCGGAGAGGCTATGGTGTTGATGTAGAAGCCCTCCGTGATCGATGCCCCCTCCGGCGAAGCTCCGGAACAGGACCCAAGATGGGATCTCGTGGATACAGAAAGTTGCGGCGGTGGAATTAGGTTTTTGGCTTCATATCTGATCGTTTGGGGGTACGTAGGTATATATAGGAGGAAGGAGTACGTGGGTGGAGCAACAGGGGGTCCACGAGGGTGGAGGGCGCGCCTGGAGGGGGGGGGTAGGCGCGCCCCCTACCTCGTGGCCTCCTGTTTCTTTTCTTGACGTAGGGTCCAAGTCTCCCCGATCATAATCTTCCTAAAAATCACGTCCCCGAAGGTTTCATTCCGTTTGGACTCCGTTTGATATTCCTTTTCTTCGAAACCCTAAAACAGGCAAAAAAACAGCAATTCTGGGCTGGGCCTCCGGTTAATAGGTTTGTCCCAAAAATAATATAAAAGTGGATAATAAATCCCAATAATGTTCAAAACAGTAGATAATATAGCATGGAGCAATCAAAAATTATAGATACGTTGGAGACGTATCAAGCATCCCCAAGCTTAATTCCTGCTCGTCCTCGAGTAGGTAAATAATAAAAACAGAATTTTTGATGCGGGGTGCTACTTGGCATAATTTTAATGTAATTCTTCTTAAATGCGGTATGAATATTCAGATCCGAAAGATTCAAGACAAAAGTTCATATTGACATAAAAATAATAATACTTCAAGCATACTAACAAAGCAATTATGTCTTCTCAAAATAACATGGCTAAAGAAAGTTATCCCTATAAAATCATATAGTCTGGCTATGCTCTATATTCACCACACAAAATATTTAAATCATGCACAACCCCGATGACAAGACAAGCAATTGTTTCATACTTTTGACATTCTCAAAACTTTTTCAATCTTCACGCAATACATGAGCGTGAGCCATGGATATAGCACTATAGGTGGAATAGAGTGGTGGTTGTGGAGAAGACCAAAAGGGAGAAGATAGTCTCACATCAACTAGGCATATCAACGGGCTATGGAGATGCCCATCAATAGATATCAATGTGAGTGAGTAGGGATTGCCATGCAACAGATGCACTAGAGCTATAAGTATATGAAAGCTCAAAAAAAACTAAGTGGGTGTGCATCCAACTTGCTTGCTCATGAAGACCTAGGGCATTTTGAGGAAGCCCATCATTGGAATATACAAGACAAGTTCTATAATGAAAGATTCCCACTAGTATATGAAAGTGATAACATGAGAGACTCTCTACTATGAAGATCATGGTGCTACTTTGAAGCACAAGTGTGGTAAAAGGATAGTAACATTGTCCCTTCTCTCTTTTTCTCTCATTTTTTTCTTTTTATTTGGGCCTTTCCTTTTTTTTATGGCCTCTTTTCTTTCTCTTTTTTTTCGTCCAGAGTCTCATCCCGACTTATTGGGGAATCATAGTCTCCATCATCCTTTCCTCACTGGGACAATGCTCTAATAATGATGATCATCACACTTTTATTTTTCTTACAACTCAACAATTACAACTCGATACTTAGAACAAAGTATGACTCTATATGAATGCCTCCGGCGGTGTACCGGGATATGCAATGACTCATGAGTGACATGAATGAAAGAATTATAAACGGTGGCTTTGCCACAAATACGATGTCGACTACATGATCATGCTAAGCAATATGACAATGATGGAGTGTGTCATAATAAACGGAACGGTGGAAAGTTGCATGGCAATATATCTCGGAATGGCTATGGAAATGCCATAATAGGTAGGTATGGTGGCTGTTTTGAGGAAGGTATATGGTGGGTGTATGATACCGGCGAAAGGTGCGCGGTATTAGAGAGGCTAGCAAAGATGGAAGGGTGAGAAAAGTGCGTATAATCCATGGACTCAACATTAGTCATAAAGAACTCATATACTTATTGCAAAAATCTACAAGTTATCAAAGCAAAGTATTACGCGCATGCTCCTAGGGGGATAGATTGGTAGGAAAAGACCATCGCTCGTCCCTGACCGCCACTCATAAGGAAGACAATCAAAAAATAAATCATGCTCCAACTTCATCACATAACGGTTCACCATACGTGCATGCTACGGGAATCACAAGCTTCAACACAAGTATTTCTCAAATTCACAACTACTCAACTAGCATGACTTTAATATCACCATCTCCATATCTCAAAACAATTATCAAGTATCAAACTTATCATAGTATTCAATACACTCATAAGAAAGTTTTATTATTAATCTTGTGTACCAAGCATATTAGGATTTTAAGCAAATTACAATGCTATTAAGACTCTCAAAATAATCTAAGTGAAGCATGAGATATAAATAGTTTCTATAAAACAAATCCACCACTGTGCTCTAAAAGATATAAGTGAAGTACTAGAGCAAAAATATATAACTCAGAAGATATAAGCGAAGCACATAGAGTATTCTAACAAATTCCAAATCATGTACGACTCTCTCAAAAGGTGTGTACAGCAAGGATGATTGTTTTAAACTAACAAGCAAAGACTCAAATCATACAAGACGCTCCAAGCAAAACACATATCATGTGGCGAATAAAAATATAGCTCCAAGTAAAGTTACCGATAGAAGTGGATGAAAGAGGGGATGCCTTCCGGGGCATCCCCAAGCTTTGGATTTTAGGTGTCCTTAGATTATCTTGGGGGTTCCATGGGCATCCCCAATCTTAGGCTCTTGCCACTCCTTGTTCCATAATCCATCAAATCTTTACCCAAAACTTGAAACTTCACAACACAAAACTTAAAGTAGAAAATCTCATGAGCTCCGTTAGCGAAATAAAATAAAAGACCACTTCGAGGTACTGTAATGAACTGATTATTTATTTATATTGGTGTTATACCTACTGTATTCCAACTTATATATGGTTTATAAACTATTTACTAGCCATAGATTCATCAAAATAAGCAAACAACACAAGAAAAACAGAATCTGTCAAAAACAGAACAGTCTGTAGTAATCTGTAGCTAGCGCAAGATCTGGAACCCCAAAAATTCTAAAATAAATTTCTGCAAATGAGTAATTTATCTATTAATCATCTTCAAAAAGAATTAACTAAATATCCCTTTCCAAATAAAAATGGCAGTAGTTCTCGTGAGCGCTAAAGTTTCTGTTTTTTACAGCAAGTTCAACAAGACTTTCCCCAAGTCTTCCCAACGGTTCTACTTGGCACAAACACTAATTAAACACAAAAAACACAACCAAAACTGAGGCTAGATAAATTATTTATTACTAAACAGGATCAAAAAGCAAGGAATAAAAATAAAATTCGGTTGCCTCCCAACAAGCACTATCGTTTAACGCCCCTAGCTACGCATAACAATCAAGAATAGATCTAGGTATTGCCATAATAGTAAGATAGATTATTAAAACTCATCTCATATTCTCTATGTTCGGTGGCAAGTTTTCTTTGAGGCAAGCAAAAGTAATCAAAATGGCTAAATTTAATGGGACAAAATTCCCCAAGATCAACCTTGGGAGGTATAGGTTCCTCCTTTGGTCCTTCATATTGCACAACCAATTCATCATTATAAGCATTCTTTTGACAGAACTTTGTGAGCCTATATTCAAGAGAATATCCTAGTTAATTATTTCGAATAGCCAAATCATCATTAAGTTCAGATATTCTGTCAACTAAAACATTGGTAGGAACCCTTTTTCTAAGATTTTCATTGAAAGCAACATAGTCTAGAGATTGAAAACGCGTTATTTCTTCTTAATCAAAGAGGATAGCCTCTATGGGAGGACGGAAAGCGTCCACAATATAGTGTGCAAAGATTTCTTTGGCCTCTTTTATTATGAATCTAAACTCATGAGTCAAAAAGATAGTAGCGGCACGCTTAACAGAAGAATGCTCAATATTAGAAAATTCCAGAAAAATCCTTTGTATGGAAGGATGCATGTGCATGAATTGTCTTTCAAGTTCAACCACAAGCATGGCAATAGCGTCCGCAAGACTACTAGGTCTATGAAGGATAGAACTACCCATAGAAGGTAAAGCACCGGCACAAGTAAAGAAAACTTGAATAACTCCTTTTCCAATAATATTACCACTACCAACATGGAATCTTTTTGTATGTGAGATAGTGGGTTCTTTAGTAGGAGCATCAAAATTATTATCGACAATAGTTTCCCCAATTTCAGACATAGAGGCAGAAGGTAAAGGACTAGCCATAACGACAAGCAAACAAACTAACACACAAGCAAACAAAAAGCAAGCAGGCAAAAAGAGGCAAATAGAGAAAGAGAGGGAGGATAGAGAGAGAGAGGGTGAATAAAATGGCAAGGGTGAAGTGGGGGAGAGGAAAACGAGAGGCAAATGGCAAATAATGTAATGCGGGAGATAAGGGTATGTGATGGGTACTTGGTATGTTGACTTTTGCATAGACCTCCCCGGCAACGGCGCCAGGAATCCTTCTTGCTACCTCTTGAGCACTGCATTGGTTTTACCCAAAGAGGAAGGGATGATGCAGCAAAGTAGCGTAAGTATTTCCCTCGGTTTTTGAGAACCAAGGTATCAATCCAGTAGGAGGCTACGCGTGAGTCCCTTGTACCTGCACAAAACAAATAAATCCTCGCAACCAACGCAAATAGGGGTTGAGAATCCCTATAAGGCCACTTACGAGAGTGAGATCTGATAGATATGATAAGATAATATTTTTGGTATTTTTATGATAAAGATTCAAAGTAAAATAAAGGCAAAGTAAATAGCAAAGGAAATAACTAAGTAGTAGGAGATTAATATGATAAAGATAGACCCGGGGGCCAAATAGGTTTCACTTGTGGCTTCTCTCGAGAGCATAAGTATTCTACGATGGGTGAACAAATTACTGTTGAGCAATTAACAGAATTGAGCATAGTTATGAGAATATCTAGGTATGATCATGTATATAGGCATCACGTCCGAGACAAGTAGACCCACTCCTGCCTGCATCTACTACTATTACTCCACTCATCGACCGCTATCCAGCATGCATCTAGAGTATTAAGTTAAAAACGGAGTAACGCCTTAAGCAAGATGACATGATGTAGATGGGAGAAGCTGGTATGAACTCGACCTCTCTTGTTTTTGTAAATATGATTAGTTCATTGTTCCTGATTCAGCCTATTATGAATAAACATGTTTGCAATAACAATTAGAGATTATAGTTGCTTATGCCATGCTTAATTATCTAGGAGCTTATAATGGTTTACCTTGCGTGCCAACATGCTATTAAAATGGTTGTGATGTGGTATGATAGGGTGGTATCCTCTTTTGAACTATTCGAGTGGCTTGACTTGGCACATGTTCACGCATGTAGTTGAAACAAAATCAACATAGCCGCTATGATATTTATGTTCATGGTGCATTATATCCTACTCATGCTTGCATTCGGTGTTGATTAATTTTAATGCATGTTCATGACTGTTGTCGCTCTCTAGCTGGGCACCTCCCAGTCTTTTTCTAGCCTTCACTTGTACTAAGCGGGAATACTACTTGTGCATCCAATCCCATAAACCCCAAAGTTATCCATATGAGTCCACCATACCTACCTATATACGATATCTACCTGCCATTCCAAGTAAATTTGTATGTGCCAAACTCTAAACCTTCAAATAAACATTCTGTTTTGTATGCTCGAATAGCTCATCTATCAACTAGGGATGTCCGTATCTTCCATGTTAGGTGGGTTATTCTCAAGAGGAGTGGACTCTGCTCCTCACTCACGAGAAAATGGTTGGTCACCGGGATGCCTAGTCCCATGCTTTATGCAACTCAAATCAAAATAATTGCAAACAAAACTCCCCCGGGACTGTTGTTAGTTGGAGGCACTCGTTGTTTCGAGCAAGCCATGGATTGATGCTTGTTGGTGCAGGGGGAGTATAAACTTTACCATTCTGTTTGGGAACCGCCTATAATGTGTGTAGCATGGAAGATATCGCCATCTCTTGGTTGTTATGTTGACAATGAAAGTATGCCGCTCAAAATATTATTCATCTCTATTTCAAAACTGAGCTCTGGCACCTCTACAAATCACTGCTTCCCTCTAACGAAGGGCCTATCTATTTACTTTTATGTTGAGTCATCATCCTCTTATTAAAAAGCACCAGTTGGAGAGCACCGCTATCATTTGCATTCATTACTGCTAGTTTACATTGAGTATGACTTGACTGGATCTCTTTTGCCATGAATTACAATGTCTAGTCAGTCCTTGATCTTTAAAGGTGCTCTGCATTTATGTTTTGCGGTCTCAGAAAGGGCTAGCGATATACCATCTTGTTATATCATATTATGATTGTTTTGAGAAAGTGTTGTCATCCGAGATTTATTATTATTGCTCGCTAGTTGATTATGCCATTGATATGAGTAAACATGAGACCTAAGAGTTATTGTGAATATGGTTAGTTCATAATCTTTGCTGAAAACTTGAATGTTGGCTTTACATATTTACAACAACAAGAGCAAACCGAGTTTGTAAAAGTTTTTCTTTATCACTTTCAGTTTGTCAACTGAATCGCTTGAGGACAAGCAAAGGTTTAAGCTTGGGGGAGTTGATACGTCTCCGTCGTATCTACTTTTCCAAACACTTTTGCCCTTGTTTTGCACTCTAAGTTGCATGATAGGAATGGAACTAACCCGGACTAATGTTGTTTTCAGCAGAATTGCCATGGTGTTATTTATGTGCAGAAAGAAAAGTTCTCGGAATGACCTAAAACTCCACGGAGATTATTTTTGGAAATAATAAAAAATACTGGCAAAGAGTCAAGGCCAGGGGCCCACACCATAGCCACGAGGGTGGGGGGCGCGCCCCTGCCTCGTGGGCCCCCTGGAGCTCCACCGACGTCCATCTTGACTCCATATATTCGTGTTCGGTGAGAAAAATAAAGAAGAAGGATTCATCATGTTTTATGATACGGAGCCGCCGCCAAGCCCTAAACTCTCTCGGGAGGGATGATCTGGAGTCCGTTCGGGGCTCCGGAGAGGGGAATCCGTCGCCATCGTCATCATCAACCATCCTCCATCACCAATTTCATGATGCTCACTGCCGTGCGTGAGTAATTCCATCGTAGGCTTGCTGGACGGTGATGGGTTGGGTGAGATTTATCAAGTAATCAAGTTAGTTTTGTTAGGGTTTGATCCCTAGTATCCACTATGTTCTGAGATTGATGTTGCTATGACTTTGCTATGCTTAATGCTTGTCACTAGGGCCCGAGTGCCAATGATTTTAGATCTGAAACTATTATGTTTCCATTAATATATGAGAGTTCTTGATCCTATCTTGCAAGTCTATAGTCACCTACTATGTGTTATGATTCGGCAACCCCGAAGTGACAATAATCGGGACCACTCCCGGTGATGACCATAGTTTGAGGAGTTCATGTATTCACTATGTGTTAATGCTTTGGTCCGGTACTCTATTAAAAGGGGGCCTTAATATCCCTTAGTTTCCACTAGGACCCCGCTGCCACGGGAGGGTAGGACAAAAGATGTCATGCAAGTTCTTTTCCATAAGCACGTATGACTATATTCGGAATACATGCCTACATTACATTGATGAATTGGAGCTAGTTCTGTGTCACCCTAGGTTATGACTGTTACATGATGAACCACATCCGGCATAATTCTCCATCACTGATCCATTGCCTACGAGCTTTCCATATATTGTTCTTCTCTTATTTACTTTTCCGTTGCTATTGTTATCATCACTACAAAATACCAAAAATATTACTTTTGCTATCGTTACCTTTTGCTACCGTTACCACTACTGTCATATTACTTTGCTACTAAACACTTTGCTGCAGATATTAAGTTATCCAGGTGTGGTTGAATTCACAACTCAGCTGCTAATACTTGAGAATATTCTTTGGCTCCCCTTGTGTCGAATCAATAAATTTGGGTTGAATACTTGTGGGTTATCACGGTACTTTCGGTACTAGGATCGGTCGGATCATGAAGATGTACGACTACATCAACCGCATTGTCATAACGCTTCCGCTTACGGTCTAGGAGGGTATGTAGACAACACTCTTTCCCTCTCGTTGATATGCATCACCATGATAGATCTTGCATGTGCGTAGGATTTTTTTTTGAAATTACCGCGTTCCCCAACAGTGGTATCAGAACCTGGTCTATGTGTAGATATTATATGCATGAGTAGAACACAAAGGAGTTATGGGCGTGGGTATATACATATTGGTTTCCGTCACTAGTTGATTCTTGATTCAGCGGTATTATTGGATAAAGCGGCTCAGACCGACATTACGCGTACGCTTACGCAAGACTGGTTCTACCAACGTGCTTCGCACATAGGTGGCTAGTGGGTGTCAGTTTCTCCAACTTTAGTTGAATTGGATTTAATGAACAGGCTTCTTTCTGAAGATTAAAAAGCAATCACTATACCGCGTTGTGGTTTTTGATGCGTAGGTAAGAACGGTTCTTGCTCAGCCCGTAGCAGCCATGTAAAACTTGCAACAACAAAGTAGAGGACGGCTAACTTGTTTTTGCAGGGCATGTTGTGATGTGATATGGTTAAGACGTGATGAGATATAAATTGTTGTATGAGATTATCATGTTTTGTTAAAGTTATCGGCAACTAGCAGGAGCCTTATGGTTGTCTCTTTATTGCATAAGATGCAAGCGCCATATAATTGCTTTACTTTATCGCTATGTGGTAGCAATAGTTGCAAAAGGAATAGATGGCGAGACGACCATGTGACGACACATTGATAATGATCAAGATGATGGAGATCATGGTGTCAAGCCGGTGAGGATGGCGATCATGACGGTGCTTTAGAGATGGAGATCAAAGGCTCAAGATGATGATGGCCATATCATATCACTTATATTTGATTGCATGTGATGTTTATCCTATATGCATCTTATTTTTCTTAGTTCGGTGGTAGCATTGTAAGATGATCTCTCGCTAAATTTCAAGGTACAAGTGTTCTCCCTGAGTATGCACCGTTGCGATAGTTCTGCGTGCTGAGACACCACGTGATGATCGGGTGTGATAAGCTCTACGTTCACATACAATGGGTGCAAGATAGTTTTGCACACGCAGAATACTCGAGTTAAACTTGACGAGCCTAGCATATGCAGATATGGCCTCTGAACACTGAGACCGAAAGGTCGAGCGTGAATCATATAGTAGATATGATCAACATAGTGATGTTCACCATTGAGGTCGAGCGTGAATCATATAGTAGATATGATCAACATAGTGATGTTCACCATTGAAAACTACTCCATCTCATGTGATAATCGGACATGGTTTAGTTGATATGGATCACGTGATCACTTAGATGATTAGAGGGATGTCTATCTAAGTGGGAGTTCGTATGTAATATGATTAATTGAAATTAAATTTATCATGAACTTAGTCCTGATAGTATTTGCATATCTATGTTGTAGATCAATTGCTCATGTATAGCTTCCCCATTTTATTTATGAGATGTTCCTAGATAAAACTATGTTGAAAGATGATAGTATAAATGATGCGGATTGGATTCGTGATCTGAGGATTATCCTCGTTGCTGCACAGAAGAATTATGTCCTTGATGCACCACTAGGTAACCTAACTATTGTAGGAGCAAATGCGGACGTTATGAACGTTTGACAAAAGCTCGGTATGATGACTACTTAATAGTTTAGTGCACCATGCTTTACGGCTTAGAACCGGGACTTCAAAAAATGTTTTTGAACGCCACAGAGCATATAAGATGTTCTAAGAGTTGAAATTGGTATTTCATACTCATGCCCGTGTCGAGAGGTAGGAGACCTCTGATAGTACTTTGCCTACAAGATGGAGGAGAATAGCTCAACCAGTGAGCATGTGCTCAGATTGTCTGGGTACTAAAATTGCTTGAAGCAAGTGGGAGTTAATCTTCCAGATAAGATAGTAATTGACAAAGTTCTCTAGTCACTATCACCAGTCACTAGAACTTAGTGATGAACTATAATATGCAAGGGATGACGTAAGTAATTCCCAAGCTCTTCGCGATGCTGAAATCGGTGAAGGTAGAAATCAAGAAATAGCATCAAGTGTTGATGGTTAACAAGACCACTAGTTTCAAGAAAAGGGCAAAGGGAAAGAAAGAGGAACTTCAAAGAAGAATAGAAAGCAAGGTGTTGCTCCCATGAAGAAGCCCAAAGCTAGACTCAAGCCTGGAACTGAATGCTTCTACTACGCTAGATACTTGGCGGATAAGAAGGATGGCAAAGTGAACAAAAGTGTGTTTGATATACATGTTATTGATGTGTACTTTACTAGCAACCCCTCAGTATTTGATACTGGTTCAGTTGCTAAGAGTAGTAACTCGAAACGGGAGTTGCAAAATAAACAGAGACTAGTTAAGGGCGAGGTGATGATGTGAGTTGGAAGTGATACCAAGGTAGATAAGATCTCCATCGCACACTCCCTTTACCTTCGGGATTAGTGTTGAACCTAAAATAATTTTTATTTGGTGTTTGCGTTGAGCATAATATGATTGGATCATGTTTATTGCAATACGGTTATTTATTTAAGTCAAGGAATAATTGTTATTCTATTTACATGAATAAAACCTTCTGAGGTCATACACCCAAGGTGAATGGTTTATTGAATCTCGATCGTAATGATACACATATTCATAATATTGAAGCCAAAAGATGCAAAGTTAATAATGATACTGCAACTTATATGTGGCACTGCCGTTTAGGTCATATTGGTGTAAAGCGCATGAAGAAACTCCATGCTGATGGGCTTTTGGAATCACTTGATTATGAATCATTTGATGCTTCCGAACCATGCCTTGTGGGCAAGATGACTAAAACTCCGTTCTTCGGAACAATGGAGCAAGCGACTGACTTACTGGAAATAATACATACTGATGTATGCAATCCGATGAGTGTTGAGGCTCGTGGCGGCTATCGTTATTTTCTGACCTTCACAGATGATTTGAGCAGATATGAATATATCTACTTTATGAAACATAAGTCTGAAACATTTGAAAAGTTCAAAAAAAATTCAGAGTGAAGTGGAAAATCATCATAACAAGAAAATAAAGTTTCTGCGATCTGATCGTGGAGGAGAATATTTGAGTTACAAGTTTGGTCACCATTTGAAACAATGCGGAATATTTTCGCAACTCACGCCACTTGGAACACCACAGCGTAATGGTGTGTCCGAACGTCATAATCGTACTTTATTAGATATGGTGCGATCTATGATGTCTCTTACCGGTTTATCACTATCGTTTTGGGTTATGCATTAGAGACAACTGCATTCACGTTAAATAGGCACCATCTAAATCCTTTGAGACGACACCATATGAACTGTGGTTTAGCAAGAAACCTAAGCTGTCGTTTCTTAAAGTTTGGGGCTATGATGCTTATGTGGAAAAGTTTCAACCTGATAAGCTCAAACCCAAATCGAACAAATACGTCTTCATAGGATACCCAAAGGAAACTGTTGGGTACACCGTCTATCATAGATCCGAAGGCAAGATATTCGTTGCTAAGAATGTATCCTTTCTAGATAAGAAGTTTCTTTCGAAAGAAGTGAGTGGGAGGAATCTAGAACTTGATGAGGTAATTGTACCTTCTCCTGAATTGGAAAGTAGTTTATCACATAAATCAGTTCTAGTGATTCCTACACCAATTAGTGAGAAAGTTAATGATGATGATCATGAAACTTCATATCAAGTTACTAACAAACCTCGTAGGTCAACCAGAATAGGTTCCACACCAGAGTGGTATGGTAATCCTGTTCTGGAGGTCATGTTACTTGACCATGACAAACCTACGAACTATGAGGAAGCGATGATGAGCCCAGATTCCGCGAAATGGCTTGAAGCCATGAAATCTGAGATGGGATCCATGTATTAGAATAAAGTATGGACTTTGATTGACTTGCCAGATGATCGGTGAGCCATTAAGAATAAATGGATTTTCAAGAGGAAGGCAGACACTAATAGTAGTGTTACTATCTACAAAGCTCGAATTGTCGCAAAAGGTTTTTGACAAGTTCAAGATGTTGACTACGAAGAGATTTTCTCACTTGTAGCAATGCTTAAGTCTGTCTGAATCGTGTTAGCAATTGCCACATTTTATGAAATCTGGCAATTGGATGTCAAAAATGCATTCCTTAATGGATTTCTTAAAGAAGAGTTGTATATGATGCAACAAGAAGGTTTTATCAATCCTAAAGGTGCTAACAAAGTGTGCAAGCTCCAGCGATCCATCTATGGACTGGTGCAAGCATCTCGGAGTTCGAATATATGCTTTGATAAAGTGATCAAAGCATATGATTTTATAAAGACTAGCGGTGGAGCCTGTATTTACAAGAAAGTGAGTGGGAGCTCCGTAGCATTTCTGATATTATATGTAGATGACATATTGTTGATCGGAAATGATATAAAATTTTCTAGAAAGCATAAAGGAGTGTTTGAAAGGAGTTTTTCAAACAAAGACCTCACCGAAGCTACTTACATATTAAGCATCAAGATCTATAGAGATAGATCAAGACGCCTGATATATTTTTCAATGAGTACATACCTTCACAAGATTTTGAAGTAATTCAAAATGGAATGGTCAAAGAAGGAGTTCTTGCCTGTGTTGCAAGGTGTGAAGTTGAGTAAAGACTCAAAACCCGACCACGACAGAAAATAGAAAGAGAATGAAAAGTCATTCCCTATGCCTCAGCCATAGGTTCTATAAAGTATGTTATGATGTGTACCAGACCTATTGTGTACCTCACCAAGAGTTTGGCAAGAGGGTACAATAGTGATCCAGGAGTGGATCACTAGACAACGGTCAAAATTATCCTTAGATGGCTAAGGAAATGTTTCTCGGTTATGGAGGTGATAAAAGAGTTTGTCGTAAAGAGTTACGTCAATGCAAGCTTTTTACACCAATCTAGATGACTCTAAGTCTCGATCTAGATACATATTGAAAGTGGGAGCAATTAGCTAGAGTATCTCCGTGTAGAGTATTGTAGACATAGAAATTTGCAAAATACATACGGATCTGAATGTTGCAGACCCGTAGACTAAACTTCCCTCACAAGCAAAACATGATCACTCTTTTGGTGTTAATCACATAGCGATGTGAACTAGATTATTGACTCTAGTAAACCCTTTTGGGTATTAGTCACATGAAGATGTGAACTAATAACATAAAGATATGAACTATTGGTGTGAAATCACATGACGATGTGAACTAGATTATTGACTCTAGTGCAAGTGGGAGACTGAAGGAAATATGCCCTAGAGGCAATAATAAAGTTAATATTTATATTTCCTTATATCATGATAAATGTTTATTATTCATGCTAGAATTGTATTAACTAGGAACTTAGTACATGTGTGAATATATAGACAAACAGAGCGTCACTAGTATGCCTCTACTTGACTAGCTCGTTGAATCAATGATGGTTATGTTTCCTGACCATAGACAAGAGTTGTCACTTGATTAACGGGATCACATCATTGGAGAATGATGTGATTGACTTGACCCATCCGTTAGCTTAGCACGATGATCGTTTAGTTTGTTGCTATTGCTTTCTCCATAACTTATACATGTTCCTATGACTATGAAATCATGCAACTCCCGAATACCGGAGGAACACTTAGTGTGCTATCAAACATCACAATGTAACTGGGTGACTATAAAGATGCTCTACAGGTGTTTCCGATAGTGTTTGTTGAGTTGGCATAGATCGAGATTAGGATTTGTCACTCCGAGTATCGGAGAGGTATCTCTGGGCCCTCTCGGTAATGCATATCACTATAATCCTTCCAAGCAATGTAACTAATGAGTTAGTTATGGGATGGTGCATTACGGAAACGAGTAAAGAGACTTGCCGGTAACGAAATTGAACTAGGTATTGAGATACCTACGATCGAATCTCGGGCAAGTAACATACCGATGACAAAGGGAACAACGTATATTGTTGTGCGGTTTGACCGATAAAGATCTTCGTAGAATATGTAGGAACCAATATGAGCATCCAAGTTCCGCTATTGGTTATTGACCAGAGATGAGTCTCGGTCATGTCTACATAGTTCTCGAACCCGTAGGGTCCGCACGCTTAACATTCGGTGACGATCGGTATTATGAATTTATGTGTTTTGATGTACTGAAGGTAGTTCGGAGTCCCAGATATAATCACAAACATGACGAGGAGTCTCGAAATGCTCGAGACATAAAAATTTATATATTGGACGACTGTATTCGGACATCGGAAGTGTTCCGGGTGATTTCGGAGAATACCGGAATGCCAGAGGGTTACCAGAACCCCCTCGGGGAAAGATTGGGCGTACATGGGCCATAGGGAAGAGGGAAGGTAGCCCACAAGGGGCAGCCGTGCCCCCTCCCTATAGGGAGTTCGAATTGGACTAGGGAGGGGGCGTGCCCCCCTTTCCTTCTCCTCTTCCTCTCCTTTCCTTCTTTCCCCTTCTCCTCCTAGTAGGACTAGGAAAGGAGGAATCCTACTCCTACTAGGAGGAGGATTCCTCCTCCCTTGGCGCGCCCCTAGGGCCGGATGGCCTCCCCCCTTGCTCCTTTATATACGGGGGCAGGGGGCACCCTTGGACACACAAGTTGATTGCTTTTAGCCGTGTGCGGTGCCCCCCTCCACCATAATCCACCTCGGTCATATCGTTGTAGTGCTTAGGCGAAGCCCTGCGCCGATAGCTTCATCATCACCGTCATCACGCCGTCGTGCTGACGAAGCTCTCCCTCAACACTCAGCTAGATCGAGAGTTCATGGGACGTCACTGAGCTGAACGTGTGCAGATCGCGGAGGTGCCGTACTTTCGGTACTACGATCGGCCTGATTGTGAAGACGTACGACTACATCAGCCGCGTTGCCATAACGCTTCTGCTTACGGTCTACGAGGGTACGTAGACAACACTCTTCCACTCTCGTTGCTATGCATCATCATTATAGATCTTGCGTGTGCATAGGATTTTTTTGAAATTACCACGTTCCCCATCAAAACATGATAACTAACATACAAATATCGTGATAACTTTGACCCCAAGAAAAAAGTTGTCGAAAACAAACCCCTTGGTATTTTTTATGTTAATTGCATGATAATTTACCCACCACAATTTCGATAACTCGAGTTCAAACACAATGATAACTTTGATCCGGGAAAAAAGTAGTTGGAAAGATACCCCCATAATTTTTGTGTAAATAGCATGTGAATTTACAAACTGCAAGACATGATAAATTATATGCAACACCGTGGTAAGTTTGACCTAGGGAAAGTTGTTACAAGTTGCAAGACATGATAGCTTACGTATGAACACCATGATTACTTTGACCCAGGGAAAAACTCTTATTGACAACATTTTGTGGGGGGGGGGGAGGGCACCCCAGATAACTTCTGTGTAAATAACATGGTAATATATGGACAACAGAGATGATAACTCACGTACAAATCGCAGTAACTTTGAATAGGGGTCCCGATAACTTCTCTGTAAACAACATGGTAATATATGTATAATAGAGTTGATGACTCGGGTACAATACCGCGGTAACTTATGACCACCGGAATAGAAGTTGTTAAAAAGATACCCCCGATAACTTCTGTGTAAATAGTATGGTAATATATGCACAACAGAGCTGATAACTCACGTACAAACACCGCGGTAAATTTGACTATGTTTTTCCTTCCAAAATACATAACCTCGATACCTTTTGGGTAAATAACATGGTAATATTAGACCACAAACCTGATAATTGACATACAAATACCACGATAACTTTGATCCGGAGAGAAGAAGTTGAAAAACATACCCTCAATAACTTCGGCGTAAATATCATGGTATTTTATGCACTATAGACCTAATTATACATGGCCAACAGGTCGGCTCATGTACTGCACGGTCCGGCACATACCTAAACAGGTCAGGCCCGGCACGAAATGCAAGTTTCCATTTTTATAAGTGAGTCCTGCCATGTTGGCATGTGGACCTCACCTCGTGGCCTAGGCATGATATCGATCATAGATGGTGGGTAGTGTATAAATTACTTACAATACCATGGTAAATTTTGACCCAGGAAAAAAAGTAGTTGAAACATACCCCGGTAACTTTAGTGTATAACATCATGATAAGTTACGTACTATAGGCGTGATAGTTTATTTGGTCTGGGCGTGGTAACTTTTGGCTTGAAAAAAAAGTCATCGAAACATATCAACATGGGATCTAGTTTCGAAGATCTCGTCATGATGATTTTTTTACGTGAAAACGGATTTTCAATCGGAGCGACGGTTTGAACTACAAAACATTTTAAAGTTTAAAAATAGGGAGAATCTTTTGCTAACATCATCTTGTTTGTCTTTTAGTTTGGATGCAAGCATGGACTCATTAGTCAAGGTTTGGTGTATGCATCCCTCCACCACCACGCACGGTGATTAGCTAGTAAGGTTGCATGCATGTATGATTGGATAATAAGGAGGAGGTGTCCGAATCTATTGTTTATATTCTGATCAGTTGGAAGTTAGCACAATCCTTGATATTATGGTTCGGCCAACATAGAAACCTGATCAAAGTGTGTTCTGCATTTTTAGGGTTGACCATGTACATGGCAATAACAAAATGTGAATAATTTGACCGATTTCACAACCAAAATCTTTGAACGAGTCAGTGCATTGTCACGGGCCATGAATATTTTTTTGCCGGTTGCGTATTAAACATACTGAGAAAAACATGTCAACTTTCGCATGTATAGAAATGATAGCCCTTAACAATCGAAAAGTAATTTTTTCGAGAAAGAAAAAAAAACTAATAGAAGATGTGCACATAGAGAGCAAGGATCCAACTAATTATCAGTTACAAATTAAGATCTACTCATTGCTTTTTTACATATTTTCGTACAATGTGAGGAATGTTCTTTTTAGCTTCATTTGCATGGAGCAATGTGAGCGACATTCCAATTTTCATGAACTATAAATTGTAGGCTACATACAAATCACTTTCGTTGGTATTTTCTCTAAAAATGGACAATTAGTTATGAGAAATTTATGTCATGTGATAGCAGTTGCTCTTTCTCCTTTTCTTTAAGGATAAAAAATTCGACCTTCTCTTGAAGGAAGAAAAACAACCACATATGTCACTCACTCACATCACTACGGCCTCATGCTCTCTCAACACAGCCAATCAGTCACCAGGTTTCACCGTTATTGGGAAACCTGGCATGCAATGTCAAAAAAACTCCAACACTCACGGAAGATCTATCTAGGAGATGCATAGGAATGAGAGGGGAAGAGTGTGTCCACCTACCCTCGTAGACCGAAAGTGGAAGCGTTTGACAACGCTGTTGATGTAGTCGAACTTCTTCTCGTTCCGACCGATCAAGCACCGAACGTACGGCACCTCCGAGTTCTGCACACGTTCAGCTCAATGACGTCTCTCGAACTCTTGATCCAAGAAAGTGTCGAGAAAGAGTTTTGTTAGCACGACGGCATGGTGACGGTGATGGTGAAAAGATCCAGTCAAGTGATACTCAATGTAAACTAATCAGTAATGAATGCAAATGACAGAGGTGCTCTTCGGCGGGTACATTTTAATAAGAGAATGATGACTCAACATAAAAGTAAATAGATAGGCCCTCCGCAAAGGGAAGCAAGAATTTGTAGAGGTGCCAGAGCTCGATTTTGAAATAGAGGTGAATAATATTCTGAGCGGTATACTTTCATTGTCAACATAAGAACCAAGAGATGGTGATATCTTCCATGCTACACACATTATAGGCGGTTCCCAAACAGAATGGTAAATTTTATACTCCCCCTCCACCAACAAGCATCAATCCATGGCTTGCTCGAAACAATGAGTGCCTCCAGCTAAAAACAGTCCTAGGGGAGTTTAGTTTGCAATTATTTTGATTTGAGTTGCATAAAGCATGTGACTGGGCATCCCGGTGACCAGCCATTTTCTCATGAGTGAGGAGCGGAGTACACTCCTCTTGAGAATAACTCGCCTAACATGGAAGATACGGACAACCCTAGTTGATACATGAGCTATTCTAGCATACAAAACATAATGTTTATTTGGAGGTTTAGAGTTTGGCACATACAAATTTACTTGGTACGGCAGGTAGATACCGTATATAGGTAGGTATGGTGGACTCATATGGAACAACGTTGGGGTTTATGGGATTGGATGCACAAGCAGTATTCCCGCTTAGTACAGGTGAAGGCTAGAAAAAGACTGGGAAGCGACCAGCTAGAGAGCAACAACAATCATGAACATGCATTAAAATTAATCAACATCGAATGCAAGCATGAGTAGGATATAATGCACCATGAACATAAATATCATAGAGGCTATGTTGATTTTGTTTCAGTTACATGCGTGAACATGTGCCAACTCAAGCCACTCGAATCATTCAAAAGAGGATACCACCCTATCATACCACAATCACAACCATTTTAATAGCATGTTGGCACGCAAGGTAAACCATTATAAGCTCCTAGCTAATTAAGAATGGCATAAGCAACTATAATCTCTAATTGTCATTGCAAACATGTTTATTCATAATAGGCTGAATCAGGAACGATGAACTAATCATATTTACAAAAACAAGAGAGGTTGAGTTCATACCAGCTTCTCCCATCTCAATCAGTCCATCATATATCGTCATAATTGCCTTTCACTTGCACGACCGAATGATATGAATAATAATATCAGTGCACGTGCATTGGACTAAGTTGGAATCTGCAAGCATTCAATAAACAGGAGAAGACAAGGCAATATGGACTCTTGGTTAAATCAACAATAATGCATATATGAGTCACTTCAACAATTTAATTATGGTCTTCTCCTATCGACCCCCAAAGAAAAGAAAAGAAATAAAACTATTTACACGGGAAAGCTCCCAACAAGCAAAAGAAGAACATGAAATCTTTTTGGGTTTTATTTTTAATTACTACTACATGCATAGAATTAAAGCTAGCTAAAAGCTACAACTAATTTTTTTTCTTAAGGTTTATCAAACACACAAGAAGAAAGCATAAAAAGGAAATAGACTAGTATGGATGATACAATGAAAAAGTATGAGCACCGACAACTAGTAATGTGTGTGTGAACATAAATGTAATGTCGGTGGGAAATATGTACTCCCCCAAGCTTAGGCTTTTGGCCTAAGTTGGTCTATGGCCACGGCTGGCCTGGCGGATATCCAAAGTTGTAGTTGGGGTTGTAATGAGATGCAGCAGTCATTGCATCATGGGCTGCAGCTTGGAGGTGAGCTATCTCAGCCCTCCTCTTGTACTCTTCCACCTCCTCTCTGGTTATAAAATATCTCCCTTTTGCCTGAGAGTCAAAGAAAGTAGAAGCAGGGAGAGCGACATGATAGGTGCGTCGTTTGACAAAGATTGGTCGGTACTGGAGGAACTGATCGTTCCTCTCAACAAAATGATGACGAACCATAGCCTCATAATCCAAATAAGCAGGAGGCAACTCAATATCATCCTCACGTATGGTTATACCAAGAAAATTAGCTATACGGGCTGCATAAATTCCACCAAAGAAATCTCCATTAAATCTATTATGATGCAACCTACGTGCAACAATGGCTCCCAAATTATAAGATTTATCTCCTAACACAGCACTCCTAAGAATACTAAGGTCAGGGACACACATGTGACATGCTTCATCATTACCATTAATGCATCTACCTATGAAGAGAGCAAAATAATGTATAGCAGGAAAATGAATGCTCCCTATGGTAGCTTGTCTTATATCTCTTGATTCCCCCACAGTTATACTAGCAAGAAAATCTCTAAGCTTAGATTTGCGAGGTTCACTAGCACTACCCCATTGTGGAAGTTTACAAGCAGTGGTAAAATCCTCTAAGTCCATAGTATAAGAATTTTCAAAAAGATCAAACAGGACAGTTTGAGAATTGCGTGAAGATGAAAATTCAAACCTCCTCACAAAGGAACTAGTGAGATAGTGGTACTGACGGCACTTTTCTGCCTTGAAGCTCACAAGATCAGTGTTATGCAAATATGCGTTAAATTCTTCCTTAATTCCTGCTCGATCCATGAAGTCCTCTGAAGGCCATTCACAAGGCCGCACTGGAGCGTCCCTTGGTGGCTCATCATCAGCATCACACATTGCAAGCCTGGGTCCTTGCTTCCTTGAAGGACCACCTTGATACATTTTCCTAAACATATTTCTTCTTCTGAAAAATTTCTGAAATTTTTAGTAACTTCAAATAAAAGTAAACCAAACTCAACAAAATTTATAGCAACTACTCCTACAAGTGCCAAGAGCCTATATCATGCATTAGAACTACTTGGAACCATATAAATTTGACATGCAAGCTTAAGAACATGGTCACCTAGGCAGCAAAATTTGCAATGAATAAAGCACTAGAACAAAAACTAATTGGACCAATGGAGGAGTCACATACCAAGGAACAATCCCCCAAAGCAGTTTTTGTGAAAGGTGCTTTGAGCAAGGAGATCGAAAATCGGAACAAAATGAGCTAGAGCTCGTGCTTGAGCTGGATGGTGATTTTTTGGGAGGAAGAAGAAGTGTGTGGGTGCAGGAATAAGGTAGAGGGGAGCCACCGTGGGCCCATGAGGCAGGGGGCGCGCCCAGGGGGTGGGCGTGCCATGGACCCTCGTGGCCAGGTGCTTGCTCCCCCTGCTGTGTTCTCAGTGCCAAATATTCTCAAATATTCCAGAAAAATCATATTTAAATTTCAGGGCATTTGGAGAACTTTTATTTTCGGGGTATTTTTATATTGCACGGATAATCAGAAAACAGACAAAAATTACTATTTTTGCTTTATTTAATATAAATAACAGAAAGTAAAAAAGAGGGTACAGAAGGTTGTGCTTTCTAACTTCATCCATCTCATGCTCATCAAAAGGAATCCACTAACAAGGTTGATCAGGTCTTGTTAACAAACTCATTTCGAATAACATGGAACCGGAGAATTTTCGAATAGCACTAGGTTACTTCAACGGGGATATGCACATCCCCAACAATAAGAATATCATATTTCTTCTTGACAGTAGGAAGAGGAAATTCAAAACCTCCAATAGTGATTGTTGAAAATTTTCCAATAGAATTTATACTATGGACTTGAGGTTGTTTCCCCGGAAAGTGTACTGTATGCACATTACCATTAACATGAAAAGTGACATTGCCTTTGGTGCAATCAATAACAGCCCCTCCAGTATTCAAAAAGGGTCTTACAAGAATAATAGACATACTATCGTCCTCGAGAATATCAAGAATAACAAAGTCCGTTAAAATAGTAACGTCTGCAACCACAACAGGCACATCCTCACAAATACCGGCAGGTATAGCAATTGATTTATCATCCATTTGCAAAGATATTTCAGTAGGTGTCAACTTATTCAAATCAAGTCTACGATATAAAGAGAGAGGCATAACACTAACACCGGCTCCAAAATCACATAAAGCAGTTTTAACATAGTTTCTTTTAATGGAGCATGGTATAGTTGGTACTCCGGGATCTCCAAGTTTCTTTGGTATTCCTCCCTTCAAAGTATAATTAGCAAGCATGGTGGAAATTTCAGCTTCCGGTATCTTTCTTTTATTAGTAACATTATCTTTCATGTACTTAGCATAAGGATTCATTGTAAGCATATTAGTCAAACGCATACGCAAAAAGATAGGTCTAATCATTTCAGCAAAGCGCTCAAAATCCTCATCATCCTTTTTCTTGGATGGCTTAGGAGGAAAAGGCATGGATTTCTGAACCCAAGGCTCTCTTTCCTTACTGTGTTACCTAGCAACAAAGTCTCTCTCATCATAACGTTGATTCTTTGATTGTGGGTTATCAAGATCAATAGCAGGTTCAGCTTCTACATCATTATCATTGCTAGGTTGAGCATCAACATGAACATCATTAACATTTTCATTAGGTTCATGTTCATTACCAGATTGTGTTTCAGCATCAGAAATAGACATATCATTGGGATTCTCAGGTGTGTCAATAACAGGTTCACTAGAAGCATGCAAAGTCCTATCATTTTTGTTTTTCTTCCTTTTAGAAGGACTAGGTGCATCTATATTATTTCTCTGAGAATCTTGCTCAATTCTCTTAGGATGGCCCTGAGGATACAAAGGTTCCTGGGTCATTTTACCACCTCTAGTCATAACTCTAACAACACTATCATTCTTCTTACTATTTAATTCATTGAGCAAATCATTCTGAACTTTAAGTACTTGTTCTACTTGAGTGGTAACCATAGAAGTGTGTTTACTAACGAGTTTAAGTTCACCTTTAAATCTAGACATATAATCACCCAAGTGTTCAATCATATAAGCATTTTGTTTCAATTATCTACCAAAATAAGCATTGAAGTATTCTTGCTTAACCATAAAGTTATCAAACTCATCCAAACATTGGCTAGGAAACTTAGTAGGAGGGATTTCAGCTTTATCATATCTATAGAGAGAATTTACCTTTACTACCTGTGTCGGGTTATCAAGACCATGTGTTTCTTTAATAGGTGATGGATTAAAACCATATATTTCTTCAACATGCGGTAAATTAAGATCATGTATTTCTTCAATAGGAGGTAAATTCTTAACATCTTCAGCTTTAATACCCTTTTCTTTCATAGATTTCTTTGCCTCTTGCATATCTTCAGGACTGAGAAATAGAACACCTCTTTTCTTCGTAGTTGGTTTAGGAATAGGCTCAGGAGTTGGCTCAGGAGCTGGCTCAGGAAGTGTCCAATTATTTTTATTTGTCAACATATTATTCAATAGAATTTCAGCTTCATCCGGTGTTCTTTCCCTGAAAACAGAACCAACACAACTATCTAGGTAATCTCTGGAAGCATCGGTTAGTCCATTATAAAAGATATCAAGTATTTCATTTTTCTTAAGAGGGTGATCGGGCAAAGCATTAAGTAATTGGAGAAGCCTCCCCCAAGCTTGTGGGAGACTCTCTTCTTCAATTTGCACAAAATTATATATATCCCTTAAGGCAGCTTCTTTCTTATGAGCAGGGAAATATTTAGCAGAGAAGTAATAAATCATATCCTAGGGACTACGCACACAACCAGGATCAAGAGAATTAAACCATATCTTAGCATCACCCTTTAATGATAATGAAAATATTTTAAGGATATAAAAGTAGCGAGTTCTCTCATCATTAGTGAACAGGGTGGCTATATCATTTAATTTAGTAAGATGTGCCACAACAGTTTCAGATTCATAACCATAAAAAGGATCATATTCAACCAAAGTAATTATACCAGGATCAATAGAGAATTCATAATCCTTATCAGTAACAAAGATAGGTGAAGTAGCGTAAGCAGGATCATATTTCATTCTAGCTTTCAGAGTTTTTTTGTTTAAGCTTAGCTAATAATTTCTTAAGATCACTTCTACCATTGCATGCAAGAAAGTATCTTTTAGTTTCTTCATCCATACATAGCCCTCAGGCACAACAGGCAATTCATATTTATTAGGAGAGCCTTCATCATCACTTTCATCAATATTATCAGTTTCAATAATTTCATTCTCTCTAGCCCTAGCAAGTTGTTCATCAAGAAATTCACCAAGTGGCACAGTAGTATCTAGCATATAAGTAGTTTCATCATAAGTATCATGCATAGCAGAAGTGGCATCATCAATAATATGTGACATATCAGAATTAATAGCAGAAGCAGGTGTAGGTGTCGCAAGCTTACTCAAAACAGAAGGTGAATCAAGTGCAGAGCTAGATGGCGGTTCCTTACCTCCCCTCATAGTTGAGGGATAAATTTTTGTTTTCGCGTCTTTCAAGTTCTTCATAGTGGAGGGAGTCCTGGATTAGGGGGTCCTCGGACAGCCGGACTATATTCTTTGACCGGACTGTTGGACTATGAAGATACAAGATTGAAGACTTCGTCCCGTGTCCGGGTGGGACTCTCCTTTGCATGGAAGGCAATCTTGGCAATTCAGATATGTAGATCTCCTCCCTTGTAACCGACTCTGTGTAACCCAAGCCCCCTCCGGTGTCTATATAAACCGGAGGGTTTAGTCCGTAGGATAACAACAATCATAATCATAGGCTAGCTTCTAGGGTTTTGCCTCTATGATCTCATGGTAGATCAACTCTTATAATACTCATATCATCAAGATCAATCAAGCAGGAAATAGGGTATTACCTCCATCGAGAGGGCCCGAACCTGGGTAAACATTGTGTCCCGTGCCTCCTGTTACCATCCGCCTTAGACGCACAGTTCGAGACCCCCTACCCGAGATCCGTCGGTTTTGACACCGACATTGGTGCTTTCATTGAGAGTTCCACTGTGTCATCACCATAAGGTTTGATGGCTCCTTCGATCATCGGCAACGATGCGATTCAGGGTGAGGTTTTTCTCCCCGAACAGATCTTTGTATTCGACGGCTTTGTACTGCGGGCCAACTCGCTTGGTCATCTAGAGCAGATCGAGAGCTACACCCCTGGCCATCTGGTCAGGTTTGGAAGCTTGAACTGTACTACCGACATCCGCGGGGACTTGGTCTTCGACGGATTCGAGCCCATGTCAGGTGCACCACACAGTCACGACGAGCATGACTTACTCTACCGTCGGACGGTGTTCGGGAGATCATACATGTGGCTACTCCGGCCTTCAATCCAGAGCAGATCATGTCGTCCGAGGATGGGTGGATGGACCCCGCCACGGAAGCCGCACACCCAGCGGTGATAGAGCCGAATACTGACTTCACCTCCTATGAGACCTGTGTTGTCGGACCCCTGGATTCGTCCTCGGCCACAGGCTCCGAACCGCCCGCGTCCGTGCCTATTGAATCTGATTGGGCACCGATCATGGAGTTTACCTCCACAGATATCTTTTAGCACTCGCCCTTGGGCGATGTGCTAAATTCATTAAGGTCTCTCTCCTTGTCAGGAGGCCCTTGGCCGAACTATGACCTGTTGGAGTGGGAAGCGGACGACGAAGAAATTTGTTCCCCACCCACCACCCACTTAATAGCCACTGTTAATGACTTAACCGACATGCTTGATTTCGACTCCAAAGACATCGATGGTATGGACGACAATGCAGGAGAGGAACAGGAACCACCGCCCACAGGGCGCTGGACAGCCACTTCATCACACAATATATACATGGTGGATACACCCAAAGAAAACAATGACGAGGAATGGAAGGATGCAGCGGAGGATAATTCCGTCGAGAAGCAACCAAAGCGACGATGTAGGCGCCGCTCCAAATCCTGCCTCGGCAAAAACAGCGATAACAGCGCAAGAAAGAATAATACCCTGATCGACTACAAAGCAAACGACGACCACATAGACCCAGCGATAGAGCAGGATGAACTAGCAGACGGCGAACATAGTACAGAGCCGCTATCCGATCACGGCGACGCCGAGGGTAAATCTCATCAACCTGTCTCCGGAAAGGAGAATAGTCCGGACGACAATGCACACATCATCCCGGAAAGGCACTTGGAGCAAGAGGACCTCCATAGAAGGCTTATTGCCACCGCGAGGAGTCTGAAGAAGCAGAAGCAAAGGCTTAAGGCTGCGCAAAATACACTCAATAGTAGATGAAACAAAGTGCTCGACACTGAAGAAAAGTACGATGGCAGCCGCCACACAAAGAGCTATCCAAAGCGCAAGCTGCTGCCCGAATTCGATGACGAGGCTTTAAAGCCTATACAGCCGAAAAATAAAATGACCGATCAGCCGGATCGACCACCCCGTGGCCGCGATAGGGCGGCTAACGATGTCGCACATAAGTCAGCACACGATTTACGTGAAGACTTGCACCAAAAAGCCGGTATGACCAGGTCCATCTATGGATCTAGGAAGCACGCTCTGACACAGAATCAAAACCAAACACTACAACCATCAGAATGCCATGACACATCCAAATACAGGGGTGCCGCGCACCCCCTATGCTTTATCGATGAGGTTCTGGATCATGAATTTCGAGAAGGATTCAAACCCGTAAACATAGAGGCATACGACGGAACGACAAACTCTGGGGTCTGGATTGAGGACTTTATCCTTCGTATCCACATGGCTCGCAGAGATGATCTCCACGCCATCAAATACTTACCCCTCAAGTTGAAAGGACCAGCTCGGCACTGGCTGAAGAGCCTCCTCAAAAACTCAATTGGAAGTTGGGAAGAGCTCGAAGATGCTTTTAGGGCTAATTTTCGAGGGACCTATGTCCGACCTCCGGATGCAGACGATTTAAGTCATATAATTCAACAGCCCAGAGAGTCAACCCAAAAGCTTTGGAACCGATTCCTCACTAAGAAGAATCAAATTGTTGACTGCTCGGACGCGGAAGTCTTAGTGGCTTTCAAACACAGTGTCCGGGGCGAATGGCTCGCCAGACACCTAGGCCAGGAAAAACCGAGGACAATGGCAGCCCTAACAAGCCTTATGACCCGCTTTTGCGCGGGCGAAGATAGTTGGCTGGCCCGTAGCGGCACCAGCAACCCAGGCACATCCGAAGTCAGGGATGGCAATGGAAAACCACGACGCAATAAAAGCAAGCTTCGAAGCAATGAAGACAGCCCAGACAACACGGCGGTAAATGCCGGATTCAGGAGCTCTCGACCCGGTCAACGGAAAAAGCCCTTCAAAGGCAGCAGAGATGGACCGTCCAGTCTAAACAAGATTCTAGACAGGTTATGTCAGATTCATGGCACCTCCGACAAACCCGCAAATCACACCAACAGAGAATGTTTTTTTTTTTGACTGTGACCAACAGAGAATGTTGGGTCTTCAAGCAAGCCGGCAAGCTAAATGCCGAACACAAGGGGAGAGAGACACCAAGCGAAGACGAAGATGAGCCTCGCCAACCGAACACTGGGGGACAGAAAAAATTCCCACCATAGGTCAAAACAGTGAACATTATTCACGTAATGAAGAGGAGGAGCAAACACGCACTCCGAGACGTATGCGCCGTGGAACCCGTCACCCCCAAGTTCAACCCTTGGTCGGCCTACCTGATCACTTTTGATCGCAGGGATCACCCGACTAGTATCCGGCACGGAGGATCGGCTGCCTTGGTACTAGACCCAATAATTGACGGATACCATCTCACCAGAGTCCTTATGGACGGTGGCAGTAGTCTGAATCTGATATATCAGGACACAGTCTGCAAAATGGGGATAGAGCCGATAAGAATCAGCCAAAGCAAAACTACCTTTAAAGGAGTAATACCAGGCCCAGAGGCCCGCTGCACAGGCTCTCTAGTACTAGAGGTTGTATCGGTTCTCCCGACAACTTCCGAAGTGAAAACTTAACCTTCGACATCGCTCCATTCCGAAGTGGCTATCAAGCACTACTCGGAAGAACGGCCTTCGCTCGTTTTAATGCAATACCGCATTACGCTTATCTTAAGCTTAAGATGCCCGGTCCACGTGGCATCATCATAGTTAGCGGAAACATAGAACGTTCCTTATGTGCGGAAGAACGTGTGGCGGCTTTATCAGCTAAACACTGAACGCCCTCTCCAACCAGAATAAATGATCGGTCGTCAAGACCGCGGACACGGCTAGATGAGTCCGGCACACCACTAGCTATAACAGCTCAAATAAACCTAAGACTGGGTCAATGGATATACCCCCATAGGTGGGGCTAGGGGCTTCCCACATGTAAAAAGGACTACAGTTTGGCTTGATCTTATTTAGATTGAATTTTAATGGTTTATTAAGAATAACCAATTTTTCGCACGAAAACTTTCACCTGGGCTTTTCTCTCTTACAGATGATCATCGTGCTACACCCTTCCAGGATACGGCACTACAGAGACACAGGCGCAGACGTGCAGCAGGGCCCCGTTCAAAGGTTTCTTTTTAGATTAAGACCCTGTGTAAACCTTTTTACTGTCTCTTGTTGCTTCACACCCTCATGATACTCAACATAACCAAGAGGGATGCTGGCGTTATTGACATTTCGTCACGTAAAACTAATGCACTTACCTGGAAATTCAGGGCTTATTATCGAGGGTGTTACTCAGCCCAGTATATGTTGTAAAGACCGAATACCTTAGGGAGTGTTCGGCGTTGCGAGTTTGGCCTTATATGCATCAGCTCTGAATCATGTCTTTGGTCAGTAGTTGGGTTTGCCCGGCTCCCGTGTTTTGCTACCTTACGTTCCGCTCTATCGGCTAAGGTGGCACCAGGAGAACTACTGTGATTGTGCCCTGGTTCATCTGGATGAGCACCTCAGTAGAGAAAGTCGAAAACTGACTGTCATGAGAAAGCGCGAGACTGGTCAACCACTCGAGGACTTAGCGGAATCTTCACGATTCCTCCGCATTAACGAAGGACCGGTTTCCCGGTCATGTATGTACGCGCAACGTATTCGGATAAGCGCGGAAGTACCAGGGGCTATATAGTAGCCCCACTGTCAAACTCCTATGGCTAAGTGAAAGTGTTAAAGCAATATAGTCTGATTGCCTCGTTCGCCGTGCTATCACCTCCTTAATGGACCAAGACGTTGGATCAAGTGTGAATACGTGCTTTTCCGAACACCCCCGCATTATATGCATGGGGGCTGAAGCCGACGACTGCAAACTTTCAGGTTATATACATACATAAAATGACCGCACAGGAGGCACCATAATACTTTCAGGCAAAAGTATAAACACAGCCTTTATAGTCCAAATAGCATTGTTTTTACAATTGGGATACATGTCACTCGAACATGATACTCTTCGAGCACTGATCCTCTATTAAACGAGCGCCTTCTAGGACTTCTACAAAATAGTGCTCGGCCGAGCCCTGCTCTACGGCCGGACCCCGGGTTGCAATAGCGGTGGCATCCATCTCTGCCCAATATGTCTTAACACAGGCAAGAGCCATCCGCGCACCCTCAATACATGACGACCTCTTTACAGCGTCGATATGCGGCACATCACCAAGGAATCGTTGCACTAAACCAAAATAACTATTCGGCCTTGGTCCTTCCGGCCAAAGATGATCCACGACAGACCTCATGGCAAGCCCGGACAACCTATGGAGCTCAACCCACTCGGCCATTTGCTCATTTAACAGCAGCGAACGCGTTGGAGCACTGAACTGCGACCAGAACAACTTTTCCACTTCGTGATCTTTTTGATATTTGAAAAACGCAGTCGCATCAGCAGCAGTCATTGCCAGGTCTGAATACGCGTCTGCAGCACTCCATAATTGATCTAGAGGGGCATACTTCGGATCTCCGAACTTCATCCGCAACAAAAAGGGCTTCCCAGCCATGATATCTCCAGCTTGACGAAGCTCCTCCTCCGCCGCTCTGATTTTAGAGCGGGTCTCCTTGGCTGCTACCATGGCTTTCTCCAGGTCTGCCGCTTTCGCTTGGCTTTCCTTTTCAAGAAGCTCATACCGGTCGGCGGCATCCTTCAGCTCAACGGCCATCTCGGATATTTTATCTTCGCTCTGGCGATGAGCAGCCCGTTCGGCTCTTAACTCTTCGGCCGCCTTTAGGGCGGCCGCATCAGTCCTCCTGGCTTGTTCCTTGGCTCGGGCAAGTTCCGCCCGAAGGGTCTCCACGGCGGCAGCTCCATCTGCAGTCACAGCATATTATAGATACTAGCATCATGCTCCTCTTAATATTTTTTGACCACCCAAAAATACATACCATGTGCCTCGTCAAGCCGCTTGTTCACAAGCGCAATGTAAGCATCTGCCGCGTCAAGTTGCCGGCTAAGTCCAGCAAACTCAGCAGTCCGGCCAGCCACCGGACCGTCAACCGCCTGCACATGAAAACAACACGATCATTACCTGGGACCACGATCCTCTGTTTGCCGCCTCTAGACAGCAACCAGAGTCTCAGGGGCTACTATCTGTATAGAGCACACCTAGTGTGTGCGGTACCGTCAAATTTTTTATATATTACTTTGTGTACCTCAAAGCCTCTTAGCAGGCTCGTAAAAGCTTCATGCAACCCACTTTTGGCGGATGAGATCCTCTCAATCACCGTACCCATTAAAGTATGATGCTCCTTTGAGATAGCCGCTTGCTCCAAAAGACCCATCAGCACGTCCGGTTGTGCACCGGACAATCCCAGACTCTTTCTGTTGCTCTCCTTAGAAGCCGAATACTCCGGACTTCGGGTGGCCGAAGGGTTACCTTCTGGCCTCGGTGGATCTGGAGAAATCCTCCGTGATGACACCTCAGGGTCGTCCGCCCCAGGAGGCGGGGAGCCAGGGGGAGGCGTTTCGCTCTCCATCATCTCCGGAAGAAGATCCCCCGAAGACGAACTCTGTTGAGAAGGGCTACAAGCCAGACTGCAAGATATATGTCTCGGTTATTGTCCTCGGAGATAAAGCAGGATATATTTACCAAAAGTACTCTTGATTCACTTACAGCTTGGTGGAGGGCTGGCCCCCTTGCGGCCATTGTGCGGTAAGGACGCCCTCCGGGGCAGGGCCCCCTGGCGAAGGTTTCTTCCCCCGTTTGGAAACCTTTGTTTCCAAGTCTTCAGGGGCGGGACTTTTCCTTCCTTGGGGAGAGGGGATTCTATATTCTTCTCCCCAATTATCCTCCTTCGCGGAGACACTAATTCCCCCGGTTTGGATGAGTAATGCGCGAGGCCCACTTTCGGCTTCTTTATCCCTCCCTTTATCTTCCCCTGATGGCACTTGATAAAGTGCAGGCTCAAGCATCCGGGCTAGTACAGGATCCGATGAGCCTTCGGGAAGGGGGGTCGAACACCTGATCATCTTCGCCTTTCTTGTCCAGTCCTAGCCAAGAGCAATTTTTTCAGAATGATGCCATGACAAATGAAAAGACGACGTGTTCGGCCGCAGAATTACTTACATGGGTATCTGGACGATTGCAGTTTAGACCCGCATCCTCGGTGGTGTCCGGACACTTTATTCGTGATCCGAAGAACAATCCATACATCCCTTCGAGCGTCATGCCGAAGAATTGCTGAATAGTTCACGGTCCTTCCGGGATGAACTCCCACATACGGAGAGATCGATGTTGGCATGGAAGGACCCGGCAAACTAGCATAACTTGCATTACCTTGACGAGACTGACATCCCTCCTGAGGAGATCTCAGATGCGACTCTGCAATGTCAGCACGTCATTAACTGGCCCCCAGTCTAGCCCCTTGTTGACCCATGACGCCAGTTGTGGCGAGGGGGCCGAATGGAAGGCGGGGGCGGCTACCCACTTAGTACTTCGGGGAGTTGTGATGTAAAACCACTCCCGCTGCCATAAGTTGGACACCTCCGGGAAGGAATGTTGGGGAACGTTGCAGAAAATTAAAATTTTTCCTACGGTTTCATCAAGATCCATCTATGAGTTCATCTAAGCAACGAGTCAAGGGAGAGAGTTTGCATCTACATACCACTTGTAGATCACGAGCGGAAGCTAGCCAAGGGGATGGTGTTGATGGAGTCGTACTCGAACGTGATTCGGATCACCGATGTCCAAGTGCTGAACGGACAGCACCTCCGCGTTCAGCACACGTACGGGACGGGAGACGTCTCCTCCTTCTTGATCCAGCAAGGGGGAAGGAGAGGTTGAGGAAGATTGCTCCAACGGCAGCACGACGGCGTGGTGTAGTTGGTGCAGCAGTACTCCGACAGGGCTTCGCCAAGCATATACGGAGGAGGAGAGGTGTTGGGGAGGGGAGGGGCTGCGCCTTGGCTTGTCCTAAGCTCCCATGCGCCTCCCCACTATATATAGGGGTGGAGGGGATGGTTTCTTGCCCTCCAAGTCCATTGGGGCGTTGGCCAAGGTGGGAGGAAAGAAATCCCACCATTTCCTTCCCCACCGATTGTTATCCCCCCTTTTTAGGGATCTTGATCTTATCCCTTCGGGATATGATCTTATTCCTTCTAAGGGGGAATCTTGGTGCGCCTTGACCAGGGGTGTGGGGCCTTTCCCCCACTACTCACGTTCATGTGGGTCCCCCCATGCAGGTGGGCCCCACTCCGGAACCTTCTAGAACCTTCCCGGTACAATACCGAAAAATCCCGAACATTTTCCGGTGGCCAAAATAGGACTTCCCATATATAAATCTTTACCTCCGGACCATTCCGGAACTCCTTGTGACGTCCGGGATCTCATCCGGGACTCCGAACAACATTCGGTAACCACATACAAACTTCCTTTATAACCCTAGCGTCATCTAACCTTAAGTGTGTAGACCCTACGGGTTCGGGAGACATGTAGACATGACCGAGACGTTCTCCGGTCAATAACCAACAGCGGGATCTGGATACCCATGTTGGCTCCCACATGCTTCTCGATGTTGTCATCAGATGAACCACGATGTCGAGGATTAGATCAAACCCTGTATACAATTCCCTTTGTCAATCAGTGCGTTACTTGCCCGAGACTCGATCGTCGGTATCCCAATACCTTGTTCAGTCTCGTTACTGGCAAGTCACTTTATTCGTACCGTAATGCATGATCTCGTGGCCAACACTTTGGTCACCTTGAGCTCATTATGATGATGCATTACCGAGTGGGCCCAGAGATACCTCTCCGTCATACGGAGTGACAAATCCCAGTCTCAATCCGTGTCAACCCAACAGCTACTTTCGGAGATACCTGTAATGCACCTTTATAGTCACCCAGTTACGTTGTGACATTTGATACACCCAAGGCACTCCTACGGTATCCGGGAGTTACACGATCTCATGGTCTAAGGAAGAGATACTTGACATTGGCAAAGCTCTAGCAAACGAACTAAACGACCTTTGTGCTATGCTTAGGATTGGGTCTTGTCCATCACATCATTCTCCTAATGATGTGATCCTGTTATCAACGACATCCAATGTCCATAGCCAGGAAATCATGACTATCTGTTGATCACAACGAGCTAGTCAACTAGAGGCTCACTAGGGACATATTGAGGTCTATGTATTCACACATGTATTACGATTTCCGGATAATACAGTTATAGCATGAATAAAAGACAATTATCATGAACAATGAAATATAATAATACTTTTATTATTGCCTCTAGGGCATATTTCCAACAGTCTCCCACTTGCACTAGAGTCACCAATCTAGTTACATTGTGATGAATCGAACACCCATAGAGTTCTGGTGTTGATCATGTTTAGCTCGCGAGAGAGGTTTAGTCAACGGATCTGCGACATTCAGATCCGTATGTACTTTGCAAATTTCTATGTCTCCATCTTGAACATTTTCACGGATGGAGTTGAAACGACGCTTGATGTGCCTGGTCTTCTTGTGAAACCTGGGCTCCTTGGCAAGGGCAATAGCTCCAGTGTTGTCACAGAAGAGTTTGATTGGCCCCGACGCATTGGGTATGACTCCTAGGTCGGTGATGAACTCCTTCACCCAAATCGCTTCATGCGCTGCCTTCGAGGCTGCCATGTACTCCGCTTCACACGTAGATCCCGCCATGACGCTCTGCTTGCAGCTGCACCAGCTTACTGCTCCACCATTCAACATATACACGTATCCGGTTTGTGACTTAGAGTCATCCGGATCTGAGTCGAAGCTAGCGTCGACGTAACCCTTTACGACAAGCTCTTCGTCTCCTCCATAAACGAGAAACATGTCCTTTGTCCTTTTCAGGTACTTCAGGATATTCTTGACTGCTGTCCAGTGTTCCTTGCCGGGATTACTTTGGTATCTAGCTACCAAACTCACGGCAAGGTTTACATCAGGTCTGGTACACAGCATGGCATACATAATAGATCCTATGGCTGAAGCATAGGGGATGACACTCATCTCTTCTTTATCTTTTGCCGTGGTCGGTGACTGAGCCGAGCTCAATCTCACACCTTGTAACATAGGCAAGAACCCCTTCTTGGACTGATCCATTTTGAACCTCTTCAAAATCTTATCAAGGTATGTGCTTTGTGAAAGTCCTATGAGGCGTCTCGATCTATCTCTATAGATCTTGATGCCTAATATGTAAGCAGCTTCTCCAAGGTCCTTCATTGAAAAACACTTATTCAAGTAGGCCTTAATGCTGTCCAGAAATTCTATATTATTTCCCATCAAGAGTATGTCATCTACATATAATATGAGAAATGCTACAGAGCTCCCACTCACTTTCTTGTAAACGCAGGCTTCTCCATAAGTCTGCATAAACCCAAACGCTTTGATCATCTCATCAAAGCGAATATTCCAACTCCGAGATGCTTGCACCAGCCCATAAATGGATCGCTGGAGCTTGCATACTTTGTTAGCGTTCTTAGGATCGACAAAACCTTCCGGATGCATCATATACAGTTCTTCCTTAAGATGCCCGTTAAGGAATGCTATTTTGACGTCCATCTGCCATATCTCATAATCATAGTATGCGGCAATTGCTAACATGATTCAGACGGACTTTAGCTTCGCTACGGGAGAGAATGTCTCGTCATAGTCAATCCCTTGAACCTGTCGATAACCCTTAGCGACAAGTCGAGCTTTATAGATGGTGACATTACCATCCGCGTCTGTCTTCTTCTTAAAGATCCATTTGTTTTCTATTGCTCGCCGATCATCGGGCAAGTCTGTCAAAGTCCATACTTTGTTTTCATACATGGATTCTATCTCGGATTTCATGGCTTCAAGCCATTTGTTGGAATCTGGGCCCGCCATCGCTTCTTCATAGTTCGAAGGTTCACCGTTGTCTAACAACATGATTTCCAGGACGGGGTTGCCGTACCACTCTGGTGCGGAACGTGTCCTTGTGGACCTACGAAGTTCAGTAGCAACTTGATCCGAAGTACCTTGATCATCATCATTGGTTTCCTCTTCAGTTGGTGTGGGCATCACAGGAACATTTTCCTGAGCTGCACCACTTTCCCGTTCGAGAGGTAGTACTTCATCGAGTTCTACTTTCCTCCCACTTACTTCTTTCGAGAGAAACTCTTTTTCCAGAAAGCATCCGTTCTTGGCAACAAAGATTTTTGCCCTCGGATCTTAAGTAGAAGGTATACCCGACAGTTTCCTTAGGGTATCCTATGAAGACGCATTTTTCCGACTTGGGTTCGAGCTTTTCAGGTTGAAGTTTCTTGACATAAGCATCGCATCCCCAAACTTTTAGAAACGACAGCTTAGGTTTCTTCCCAAACCATAATTCATACGGTGTCGTCTCAACGGATTTAGACGGTGCCCTATTTAAAGTGAATGTAGCTGTCTCTAGAGCGTATCCCCAAAATGATAGCGGTAAATCAGTAAGAGACATCATAGACCGCACCATATCCAATAGAGTGCGATTACGACGTTCGGACACACCGTTTCACTGAGGTGTTCCAGGCGGCGTGAGTTGTGAAACGATTCCACATTTCCTTAAGTGTGTGCCAAATTCGTGACTTAAATATTCTCCTCCACGATCTGATCGTAGGCACTTTATCTTTCGGTCACGTTGATTCTCCACCCCATTCTGAAATTCCTTGAACTTTTCAAAGGTCTCAGACTTGTGTTTCATTAAGTAGACATACCCATATCTACTTAAGTCATCGGTGAGAGTGAGAACATAACGATATCCTCTGCGAGCCTCAACGCTCATTGGACCGCACACATCGGTATGTATGATTTCCAATAAGTTGGTTGCTCGCTCCATTGTTCCGGAGAACGGAGTCTTGGTCATCTTGCCCATGAGGCATGGTTCGCACGTGTCAAACGATTCATAATCAAGAGACTCTAAAAGTCCATCGGCATGGAGCTTCTTCATGCGCTTGACACCAATGTGACCAAGGCGGCAGTGCCACAAGTATGTGGGACTATCGTTATCAACTTTACATCTTTTGGCATCTACACTATGAACATGTGTAATATTACGCTCGAGATTCATTAAGAATAAACCATTGACCATCGGAGCATGACCATAAAACATATCTCTCATATAAATCGAACAACCATTATTCTCAGACTTAAATGAGTAGCCATCTCGTATTAAACGAGATCCAGATATAATGTTCATGCTCAAACTTGGCACTAAATAACAATTATTAAGGTTCAAAACTAATCCCGTAGGTAAATGTAGAGTCAGCGTGCCGACGGTGATCACATCGACTCTGGAACCATTCCCGACGCGCATCGTCACCTCGTCCTTCGCCAGTCTCCGTTTATTCCGCAGCTCCTGCTGTGAGTTACAAATATGAGCAACGGCACCGGTATCAAATACCCAGGAGTTACTATGAGTACTGGTAAGGTACACATCAATTACATGTATATCAAATATACCTTTGGTTTTGCCGGCCTTCTTATCTGCTAAGTATCTGGGGCAGTTCCGCTTCCAGTGACCCTTCCCCTTGCAATAAAAGCACTCAGTCTCAGGCTTAGGTCCATTCTTTGACTTCTTCCCGGTAACTGGCTTACCAGGCGCGGCAACCTCCTTGCCGTCCTTCTTGAAGTTCTTCTTACCCTTGCCCTTCTTGAACTTAGTGGTCTTATTGACCATCAACACTTGATGTTCTTTCTTGATTTCAGCCTCTGCTGACTTCAGCATCGAGAACACTTCAGGAATGGTCTTTTCCATCCCCTGCATGTTGTAGTTCATCACAAAGCTCTTGTAGCTTGGTGGGAGTGACTGGAGGATTCTGTCAATGACCGCCTCATCTGGGAGGTTAATGTTCAGCTGGGTCATACGGTTGTGCAACCCAGACATCTTCAGGATGTGCTCACTGACAGAACTGTTTTCCTCCATCTTACAACTGTAGAACTTGTCGGAGACATCATATCTCTCGACCCGGGCATGAGCTTGGAAAACTAGTTTCAGCTCTTCGAACATCTCATATGCTCCGTGATGCTCAAAACGCTTTTGGAGCCCCGGTTCTAAGCTGTAAAGCATGCCGCACTGAACGTGGAGTAATCATCAGCGCGAGTTTGCCAAGCATTCATAATGTCTTGGTTCTCTGGGACGGGAGCGTCACCTAGCGGTCCTTCTAGGACATATTATTTCCTGGCAGCTATGAGGATGATCCTTAGGTTCCGGACCCAGTCCGTATAGTTGCTGCCATCATCTTTCAGCTTGGTTTTCTCTAGGAACGCGTTGAAGTTCATGTTGACATGAGCGTTGGCCATTTGATCTACAAGACATATTTGCAAAGGTTTTAGACTAAGTTCATGATAATTAAGTTCTAATCAAATTATGAACTCCCACTCAGATTAGACATCCCTTTAGTCATCTAAGTGTTACACGATCCGAGTCGACTAGGCCGTGTCCGATCATCACGTGAGACGGACTAGTCATCGTCGGTGAACATTCTCATGTTGATCGTATCTTCCATACGACTCGTGTTCGACCTTTCGGTCTCCGTGTTCCGAGGCCATGTCTGCACATGCTAGGCTCGTCAAGTTAACCCTAAGTGTTTTCGCTGTGTAAAACTGTCTTACACCCGTTGTATGTGAACGTAAGAATCCATCACACCCGATCATCACGTGGTGCTTAGAAGCGACGAACTGTAGCAACGGTGCAGAGTTAGGGGAGAACACTTCTTGAAATTTTTGTAAGGGATCATCTTATTTACTACCGTCGTCCTAAGTAAACAAGATGCATAAACATAATAAACATCACATGCAATTATATAGTTGTGACATGATATGGCCAATATCATATAGCTCCATTGATCTTCATCTTCGGGGCTCCATGATCATCTTGTCACCGGCTTGACACCATGATCTCCATCATCATGATCTCCATCATCGTGTCTTCATGAAGTTGTCACGCCAACGACTACTTCTACTTCTATGGCTAACGCGTTTAGCAATAAAGTAAAGTGAGTTACATGGCGTTCTTCAATGACACGCAGGTCATACAAAAAATAAAGACAACTCCTATGGCTCCTGCCGGTTGTCATACTCATTGACATGCAAGTCGTGAATCCAATTACAAAGAACATGATCTCATACATCACAATTCATCATTCATCACAACTTCTGGCCATATCACATCACATGATCAATCGCTGCAAAAACAAGTTAGACGTCCTCTAATTGTTGTTGCATCTTTTACATGGCTACAATTGGGTTCTAGAAAGAACGTTTTCTTACCTACGAATAACCACAACGTGATTTTGTCAACTTCTATTTACCCTTCATAAGGGCCCTTTTCATCGAATCTGCTCCAACTAAAATGGGAGAGACAGACACCCGCCAGCCACCTTATGCAACTAGTGCATGTCAGTCGGTGGAACCGGTCTCACGTAAGCGTACATGTAAGGTTGGTCCGGGCCGCTTCATCCCACAATACCGCCGAAGCAAGAAAAGACTAGTAGAGGCAAGTAAGATGACAAAATCCACGCCCACAACAAAATTGTGTTCTACTCGTGCAAAGAGAACTACACATAGACCTAGCTCTGATACCACTGTTGGGGAACGTTGCAGAAAATTAAAATTTTTCCTACGGTTTCACCTAGATCCATCTATGAGTTCATCTAAGCAACGAGTCAAGGGAGAGAGTTTGCATCTACATACCACTTGTAGATCACGAGCGGAAGCTAGCCAAGGGGATGGTGTTGATGGAGTCGTACTCGAACGTGATTCGGATCACCAATGTCCAAGTGCTGAATGGACAGCACCTCCGCGTTCAACACACGTACGGGACGGGAGACGTCTCCTCCTTCTTGATCCAGCAAGGGGGAAGGAGAGGTTGAGGAAGATTGCTCCAACGGCAGCACGACGGCGTGGTGTAGTTGGTGCAGCAGTACTCCGACAGGGCTTCGCCAAGCATATACGGAGGAGGAGAGGTGTTGGGGAGGGGAGGGGCTGCGCATTGGCTTGTCCTAAGCTCCCATGCGCCTCCCCACTATATATAGGGGTCGAGGGGCTGGTTTCTTGCCCTCCAAGTCCATTGGGGCGTTGGCCAAGGTGGGAGGAAAGAAATCCCATCATTTCCTTCCCCACCGATTGTTATCCCCCCTTTTTAGGGATCTTGATCTTATCCCTTCGGGATATGATCTTATTCCTTCTAAGGGGGAATCTTGGTGCGCCTTGACCAGGGGTGTGGGGCCTTTCCCCCACTACTCACGTTCATATGGGTCCCCCCATGCAGGTGGGCCCCACTCCGGAACCTTCTAGAACCTTCCCGGTACAATACCGAAAAATCCCGAACATTTTCCGGTGGCCAAAATAGGACTTCCCATATATAAATCTTTACCTCCGGACCATTCCGGAACTCCTCGTGACGTCCGGGATCTCATCCGGGACTCCGAACAACATTCGGTAACCACATACAAACTTCCTTTATAACCCTAGCATCATCGAACCTTAAGTGTGTAGACCCTACGGGTTCGGGAGACATGTAGACATGACCGAGACGTTCTCCGGTCAATAACCAACAGCGGGATCTGGATACCCATGTTGTCTCCCACATGCTTCTCGATGTTGTCATCGGATGAACCACGATGTCGAGGATTCGGTCAAACCCTGTATACAATTCCCTTTGTCAATCGGTGCGTTACTTGCCCGAGACTCGATCGTCGGTATCCCAATACCTTGTTCAGTCTCGTTACCGGCAAGTCACTTTACTCGTACCGTAATGCATGATCTCGTGGCCAACACTTTGGTCACCTTGAGCTCATTATGATGATGCATTACCGAGTGGGCCCAGAGATACCTCTCCGTCATACGGAGTGACAAATCCCAGTCTCAATCCGTGTCAACCCAACAGCTACTTTCAGAGATACCTGTAATGCACCTTTATAGTCACCCAGTTACGTTGTGACGTTTGATACACCCAAGGCACTCCTACGGTCCGGGAGTTACACGATCTCATGGTCTAAGGAAGAGATACTTGACATTGGCAAAGCTCTAGCAAACGAACTAAACGACCTTTGTGCTATGCTTAGGATTGGGTCTTGTCCATCACATCATTCTCCTAATGATGTGATCCCGTTATCAACGACATCCAATGTCCATAGCCAGGAAATCATGACTATCTGTTGATCACAACGAGCTAGTCAACTAGAGGCTCACTAGGGACATATTGAGGTCTATGTATTCACACGTGTATTACGATTTCCGGATAATACAGTTATAGCATAATAAAAGACAATTATCATGAACAATGAAATATAATAATACTTTTATTATTGCCTCTAGGGCATATTTCCAACAAGGAACACTTTGGCCATAGGTCATCGGCGCCTTTGCTTATTATGGCACCTCCACATTCTGCGTGTTACCCATCGATCATCTTCGGCTTCACACTGAAGGTCTTGAGCCATAAGCCGAAGTGTGGGGTGATGCGGAGGAAGGCCTCACACACGACGATAAACGAGGAGATGTGAAGGATGGAATCTAGGGTTAGATCATGGAAATCGAGCCCGTAATAGAACATAAGCCCTCTAACAAAGGGATCAAGACTAAAGCCTAGCCCTCGGAGGAAGTGGGAAACAAATACGACACTCTCGTTGGGTTTGGGAGTGGGGATGACCTGCCCTTGAGCTGAAGGAAATATGCCCTAGAGGCAATAATAAAGTTATTATTTATTCCTTATATCATGATAAATGTTTATTATTCATGCTAGAATTGTATTAACCGGAAACATAATACATGTGTGAATACATAGACAAACAGAGTGTCACTAGTATGCCTCTACTTGACTAGCTCGTTAATCAAAGATGGTTATGTTTCCTAACCATAAACAAAGAGTTGTTATTTGATCAACGGGATCACATCATTAGGTGAATGATCTGATTGACATGACCCATTCCATTAGCCTAGCACCCGATCGTTTAGTGTGTTGCTATTGCTTTCTTCATGACTTATACATGTTCCTATGACTATGAGATTATGCAACTCCTGTTTGCCAGAGGAACACTTTGTGTGCTACCAAACATCACAAGTAAAACGGTGATTATAAAGGTGCTCTACAGGTGTCTCCAAAGGTACATGTTGGGTTGGCGTATTTCGAGATTAGGATTTGTCACTCCAATTGTCGGAGAGGTATCTCTGGGCCCTCTCGGTAATACACATCACATAAGCCTTGCAAGCATTGCAACTAATGAGTTAGTTGTGAGATGATGTATTACGGAACGAGTAAAGAGACTTGCCGGTAATGAGATTGAACTAGGTATGGGATACCGACGATCGAATCTCGGGCAAGTAACATACCGATGACAAAGGGAACAACGTATGTTGTTATGCGGTCTGACCGATAAAAGATCTTCGTAGAATATGTAGGAGCCAATATGAGCATCCAGGTTCCGCTATTGGTTATTGACCATAGACGTGTCTCGGTCATGTCTACATTGTTCTCGAACCCGTAGGGTGCACACGCTTAAGGTTTCGATGACAGTTTTATTATGAGTTTATGAGTTTTGATGTACCGAAGTTAGTTCGGAGTCCCGGATGTGATCACAGACATGACGAGGAGTCTTGAAATGGTCAAGACATAAAGATTGATATATTGGACGGCTATATTCGGACACCGGTAATGTTCCGGGGAAGTTTCGGATAAAACCGGAGCACCGGGGGGTTACCGGAACCCCCCGGGGGGTTAATGGGCCTCATGGGCCTAAAGTAGAGAAGAGGAGGGGCTGCCAGGGCAGGCCGCGCGCCCCCTCTCCCCCTAGTCTGAATTGGACAAGGAGGGAGGGCGGCGCCCTCCCTTTTCTTCTCTCCTCCCCCCTCTCCTACTTGGACAAGGAAAGGGAGGGGAGTCCTACTCCCGGTAGGAGTAGGACTCCTCCTGCGCGCCTCCTACTAGGGCCGGCCGCACCCCCCCTTGGATCCTTTATATACGGAGGCAAGGGGCACCCCTAGACACACAAGTTGATCCACGTGATCATATTCTTAGGCGTGTGCGGTGCCCCCTTCCACCATAGTCCTCGATAATATTGTAGCGGTGCTTAGGCGAAGCCCTGCGACAGTAGTACATCAAGATCGTCACCACGCCGTCGTGCTGACGGAACTCTTCCCCAACACTTTGCTGGATCGGAGTCCGGGGATCGTCATCAAGCTGAACGTGTGCTAGAACTCGGAGGTGCCGTAGTTTCGGTGCTTGATCGGTCGGGCCGTGAAGACGTACGACTACATCAACCAAGTTAACGCTTCCGTTGTCGATCTACAAGGGTACGTAGATCACACTCTCCCCCTCTCGTTGCTATGCATCACCATGATCTTGCGTGTGCATATGAATTTTTTTGAAATTACTACGTAACCCAACAATGGCATCCGAGCCTAGGTTATATATGTTGATGTTATATGCACGAGTTCTGTTGCTAATATTTGCAACTCGAAACAGGGACTACGAATTAAGTGAGGATTGGCTAAGGACGAGGTGACGATGCGCGTGGGAAACGGTTCCAAAGTCGATGTGATCGCAGTCGGCACGCTACCTCTACATCTACCTTCGGGATTAATATTATACCTAAATAATTGTTATTTGGTGCCAGCGTTAAGCATGAACATTATATCTGGATCTTGTTTGATGCAAGACGGTTATTCATTTAAATCTGAGAATAATGGTTGTTCTATTTATATGAGTAATATCTTTTATGGTCATGCACCCTTAAAGAGTGGTCTATTTTTATTGAATCTCGATAGTAGTGACACACATATTCATAGTGTTGAAGCCAAAAGATGCAGAGTTGATAATGATAGTGCAACTTATTTGTGGCACTGCCATTTAGGTCATATCGGTGTAAAGCGCATGAAGAAGCTCCATATTGATGGACTTTTGGAACCACTTGATTATGAATCACTTGGTACTTGCGAACCGTGCCTCATGGGCAAGATGACCAAAACACCGTTCTCCGGTACTATGGAGAGAGCAACAGATTTGTTGGAAATCATACATACAGATGTATGTGGTCCAATGAATATTGAGGCTCGTGGCGGACATCGTTATTTTCTCACCTTCACAGATGACTTAAGCAGATATGGGTATATCTACTTAATGAAACACAAGTCTGAAACATTTGAAAAGTTCAAAGAATTTCAGAGTGAAGTAGAAAATCATCGTAACAAGAAAATTAAATTTCTATGATCTGATCGTGGAGGAGAATATTTGAGTTACGAGTTTGGTGTACATTTGAAAAATTGTGGAATAGTTTCGCAACTCACGCCACCCGGAACACCAGGGTGTAATGGTGTGTCCGAATGTCGTAGTCGTACTTTACTAGATATGGTGCGATTTATGATGTCTCTTACTGATTTACCGCTATCGTTTTGGGGATACGCTCTAGAGACGGCCGCATTCACGTTAAATAGGGCACCATCAAAATCCGTTGAGACGACACCTTATGAACTGTGGTTTGGCAAGAAACGAAAGTTGTCGTTTCTGAAAGTTTGGGGCTGCAATGCTTATGTGAAAAAGCTTCAACCTGATAAGCTCGAACCCAAATCGGAGAAATGTGTCTTCATAGGATATCCAAAGGAAACTATTGGATACACCTTCTATCACAGATCCGAAGGCAAGACTTTTTTTGCTAAATTCGGAAACTTTCTGGAGAAGGAGTTTCTCTCGAAAGAAGTGAGTGGGAGGAAAGTAGAACTTGATGATGTAACTGTACCTGCTCCCTTATTGGAAAGTAGTGCATCACAGAAAACTGTTTCAGTGACACCTACACCAGTTAGTGAGGAAGCTAATGATGATGATCACGAAACTTCAGAACAAGATACTACTGAACCTCGTAGATCAACCAGAGTGAGATCCACGCCAGAGTGGTACGGTAATCCTGTTCTAGAAGTCATGCTACTAGATCATGATGAACCTACGAACTATGAAGAAGCGATGGTGAGCCCAGATTCCGCAAAATGGCTTGAAGCCATGAAATCTGAGATGGGATCCATGTATGAGAACAAAGTATGGACTTTGGTTGACTTGCCCGATGATCGGCAAGCAATTGAGAATAAATGGATCTTCAAGAAGAAGACTGACGCTGACGGTAATATTACTGTCTACAAAGCTCGACTTGTCGCAAAAGGTTTTCGGCAAGTTCAAGGGATTGACTATGATGAGACCTTCTCACCCGTAGCGATGCTTAAGTCTGTCCGAATCATGTTAGCAATTGCCGCATTTTATAATTATGAAATTTGGCAGATGGATGTCAAAACTGCATTCCTGAATGGATTTCTGGAAGAAGAGTTGTATATGATGCAACCAGAAGGTTTTGTCGATCCAAAGGGAGCTAACAAAGTGTGCAAGCTCCAGCGATCCATTTATGGACTGGTGCAAGCCTCTCGGAGTTGGAATAAACGCTTTGATAGTGTGATCAAAGCATTTGGTTTTATACAGACTTTTGGAGAAGCCTGTATTTACAAGAAAGTGAGTGGGAGCTCTGTAGCATTTCTGATATTATATGTGGATGACATATTACTAATTGGAAATGATATAGAATTTCTGGATAGCATAAAGGGATACTTGAATAAGAGTTTTTCAATGAAAGACCTCGGTGAAGCTGCTTACATATTAGGCATTAAGATCTATAGAGATAGATCAAGACGCTTAATTGGACTTTCACAAAGCACATACCTTGACAAAGTTTTGAAGAAGTTCAAAATGGATCAAGCAAAGAAAGGGTTCTTGCCTGTGTTACAAGGTGTGAAGTTGAGTAAGACTCAATGCCCGACCACTGTAGAAGATAGAGAGAAAATGAAAGATGTTCCCTATGATTCAGCCATAGGCTCTATCATGTATGCAATGCTGTGTACCAGACCTGATGTGTGCCTTGCTATAAGTCTAGCAGGGAGGTACCAAAGTGATCCAAGAGTGGATCACTGGACAGCGGTCAAGTACATCCTGAAATACCTGAAAAGGACTAAGGATATGTTTCTCATATATGGAGGTGACAAAGAGCTCATCGTAAAAGGTTATGTTGATGCAAGCTTTGACACTGATCCGGACGATTCTAAATCACAAACCGGATACGTGTTTACATTAAATGGTGGGGCTGTCAGTTGGTGCAGTTCTAAACAAAGCGTTGTAGCGGGATCTACATGTGAAGCAGAGTACATAGCTGCTTCGAAAGCAGCAAATGAAGGAGTCTGGATGAAGGAGTTCATATCCGATCTAGGTGTCATACCTAGTGCATCGGGTCCAATGAAAATCTTTTGTGACAATACTGCTGCAATTGCCTTGGCAAAGGAATCCAGATTCCACAAGAGAACCAAGCACATCAAAAGACGCTTCAATTCCATCCGGGATCTAGTCCAGGTGGGAGACATAGAGATTTGCAAGATACATACGGATCTGAATGTTGCAGACCCATTGACTAAGCCTCTTCCACGAGCAAAACATCATCAGCACCAAGGCTCCATGGGTGTTAGAATCATTACTGTGTAATCTAGATTATTGACTCTAGTGCAAGTGGGAGACTGAAGGAAATATGCCCTAGAGGCAATAATAAAGTTATTATTTATTTCCTTATATCATGATAAATGTTTATTATTCATGCTAGAATTGTATTAACCGGAAACATAATACATGTGTGAATACATAGACAAACAGAGTGTCACTAGTATGCCTCTACTTGACTAGCTCGTTAATCAAAGATGGTTATGTTTCCTAACCATAAACAAAGAGTTGTTATTTGATCAATGGGATCACATCATTAGGTGAATGATCTGATTGACATGACCCATTCCATTATCTTAGCACCCGATCGTTTAGTGTGTTGCTATTGCTTTCTTCATGACTTATACATGTTCCTATGACTATGAGATTATGCAACTCCCGTTTGCCGGAGGAACACTTTGTGTGCTACCAAACGTCACAACGTAAAAGGGTGATTATAAAGGTGCTCTACAGGTGTCTCCAAAGGTACATGTTGGGTTGGCATATTTCGAGATTAGGATTTGTCACTCCGATTGTCGGAGAGGTATCTCTGGGCCCTCTCGGTAATACACATCACATAAGCCTTGCAAGCATTGCAACTAATGAGTTAGTTGTGAGATGATGTATTAAGGAACGAGTAAAGAGACTTGTCGGTAACGAGATTGAACTAGGTATGGGATACCGACGATCGAATCTCGGGCAAGTAACATACCGATGACAAAGGGAACAACGTATGTTGTATGCGGTCTGACCGATAAAAGATCTTCGTAGAATATGTAGGAGCCAATATGAGCATCTAGGTTCCGCTATTAGTTATTGATCGGAGACGTGTCTCGGTCATGTCTACATTGTTCTCGAACCCGTAGGGTCCGCATGCTTAAGGTTTCGAAGACAGTTTTATTATGAGTTTATGAGTTTTGATGTACCGAAGTTAGTTAGGAGTCCCGGATGTGATCACGGACATGACGAGGAGTCTTGAAATGGTCGAGACATAAAGATTGATATATTGGACGGCTATATTCGGACACCGGAAATGTTCTGGGGAAGTTTCGGATAAAACCGGAGCACCGGGGGGTTACCGGAACCCCCCGGGGGGTTAATGGGCCTCATGGGCCTAAAGTGGAGAAGAGGAGGGGCTGCCAGGGCAGGCCGCGCGCCCCCTCTCCCCCTAGTCCGAATTGGACAAGGAGGGAGGGGCGGCGCCCCCCCTTTTCTTCTCTCCTTCCCCCTCTCCTACTTGGACAAGGAAAGGGAGGGGAGTCCTACTCCCGGTAGGAGTAGGACTCCTCCTGCGCGCCTCCTACTAGGGCCGGCCGCACCCCCCCTTGGATCCTTTATATACGGAGGCAAGGGGCACCCCTAGACACACAAGTTGATCCACGTGATCATATTCTTAGCCGTGTGCGGTGCCCCCTTCCACCATAGTCCTCGATAATATTGTAGCGGTGCTTAGGCGAAGCCCTGCGACAGTAGTACATCAAGATCGTCACCACGCCGTCGTGCTGACGGAACTCTTCCCCAACACTTTGCTGGATCGGAGTCCGGGGATTGTCATCGAGCTGAACGTGTGCTAGAACTCGGAGGTGTCGTAGTTTCGGTGCTTGATCGGTCGGGTCGTGAAGACGTACGACTACATCAACCAAGTTAACGCTTCCGTTGTCGATCTACAAGGGTACGTAGATCACACTCTCCCCCTCTCGTTGCTATGCATCACGATGATCTTGCGTGTGCGTAGGAATTTTTTTGAAATTACTACGTAACCCAACATGAGCAGCCAGCCTGCGCGAGATTTCGGCGGTCAGATAGCTGGCTTCCCTTAGCTTCTTGATGTCCTCCTCTGTGACAGAAGAGGCCATCCACCAGCCTTGAAGGTTGGATCCGGACATTTTTGAAGGTCTGAATCGCTTAGCCTGAGCCTTGGGTGTTGGAACTCAAGGTGGGGGAAGGGAAGGATCGAGCGCGAGAAGAAAAGGACAGGCCTTAGCCCCTTTATAAATAGGATGAATATCAAGCGTCCTCCGCGTGGCCGTTCGGAACTTGCCTAAAATCGAGGAGTCATACCAGCAGGCGCGGTTGGGTAACTCACACCCGTATTGATGAGAATCCCGTGATAAGGGGACACGATCTCTGCTTCGACAAGACGTGCCAAGAAAACCGCCTCGCAATATGTGTAGTAGCTGGTTGAGAAAAACGGTTCGAATAATGACCGGGCCATGGCATGATGTCATGTTATGAAAAGTTGTCAGCAGATTAGATTTGTGGAAATATTATATTCTCTACGGTGGTATGTGGAATTTGTTTTGCAGACCCGGACACGATCCTTGTGTTCAAAATCTTCTATGGAGTATTCGGAGAAGGAACCCGCCTTGCAATGCCGAAGACAATCTGCGCGCTGGACTCATCTTCATTGAAGCCTGGTGCAGGGGCTACTGAGGGAGTCCTGGATTAGGGGGTCCTCGGACAGTCGGACTATATCCTTTGGCCAGACTGTTGGACTATGAAGGTACAAGATTGAAGACTTTGTCCCGTGTCCGGGTGGGACTCTACTTTGCGTGGAAGGCAAACTTGGCAATTGGGATATGTAGATCTCCTCCCTTGTAACCGACTCTGTGTAACCCTAGCCCCCTCCGGTGTCTATATAAATCGGAGGGTTTAGTCCGTAGGACAACAACAATCATAATCATATGCTAGCTTCTAGGGTTTAGCCTCTACGATCTCATGGAAGATCACCTCTTGTAATACTCATATCATCTAGATCAATCAAGCAGGAAGTAGGGTATTACCTCCATCGAGAGGGCCCGAACCAGGGTAAACATTGTGTCCCCTGCCTCCTGTTACAATCCGCCTTAGACGCACAGTTCGGGACCCCCTACCCGAGATTCGCCGGTTTTGACACCGACAATAGTGACCAGCAGATATAAACCCCAAATGACTCAAAGAATAGAGCTATGCTCCCCGGCAACAGCGCCAGAAAATAGTCTTGATAACCCACAAGTATAGAGGATCACAACAGTTTTCGAGGGTAGAGTATTCAACCCAAATTTATTGATTCGGCACAAGGGGAGCCAAAGAATATTCTCAAGTATTAGCAGCTGAGTTGTCAATTCAACCACACCTGGAAACTTAGTATCTGCAGCAAAGTGTTTAGTAGCAAAGTCATATGATAGTAGTGGTAACGGTAGCAAAAGGTAGCGATAGCAAAAGTAATATTTTTGGTGTTTTGTAGTAATGATAACAATAGCAACGGAAAAGTAAATAAGCGAAGAACAATATATGGAAAGCTCGTAGGCAATGGAACGGTGATAGAGAATTATGCCAGATGTGGTTCATCATGTAACAGTCATTACCTAGGGTGACACAGAACTAGCTCCAATTCATCAATGTAATGTAGGCATGTATTCCGAATATAGCCATACATGCTTATGGAAAAGAACTTGCATGACATCTTTTGTCCTACCCTCCCGTGGCAGCGGGGTCCAAATGGAAACTAAGGGATATTAAGGCCTCCATTTAATAGAGTACCGGACCAAAGCATTAACACGTAGTGAATACATGAACTCCTCAAACTACGATCATCACCGGGAGTGGTCCCGATTATTGTCACTTCGGGGTTGCCGGATCATAACACATAGTAGGTGACTATAGACTTGCAAGATAGGATCAAGAACTCACATATATTCATGAAAACATAATAGGTTCAGATCTGAAATCATGGCACTCGGGCCCTAGTGACAAGCATTAAGCATAGCAAAGTCATAGCAACATCAATCTCAGAAGATAGTGGATACTAGGGATCAAACCCTAACAAAACTAACTCGATTACATGATAAATCTCATCCAACCCATCACTGTCCAGCAAGCCTATGATGGAATTACTCACGCACGGCGGTGAGCATCATGAAATTGGTGATGGAGGATGGTTGATGATGACGACGGCGATGGATTTCCCTCTCCGGAGCCCCGAACGGACTCCAGATCAGCCCTCCCAAGAGAGTTTAGGGCTTGGCGGCGGCTCCGTATCGTAAAACACGATGAATCCTTCTCTATTATTATTTTCTCCCCGAACACGAATAAGTGGAGTTGGAGTTGAGGTCGGTGGAGCTCCAGGGGGGCCACGTGGCAGGGGGCGCGCCCCCATCCTCGTGGCTAGGGCGTGGGACCCCTGGCCTTGATTCTTTGCCAGTATTTTTTATTGTTTCCAAAAATAATCTCCGTCGAGTTTCAGGTCATTACGAGAACTTTTGTTTCTGCACATAAATAACACCATGGCAATTCTGCTGAAAACTGCGCCAGTTCGGGTTAGTTCCATTCAAATCATGCAAGTTAGAGTCCAAAACAAGGGCAAAAGTGTTTGGAAAAGTAGATGCGACAGAGACGTATCATAAATCATGCGGAAATTTCGTCCTGAAAATATCCCG